>NW_004524580.1:35554141-35595560 GCF_000260255.1 Octodon degus | reverse complement strand
TCCATCCCCAAGCTCCACAGCTCCTCCTGCCTCACCTCAGCTTGGGGCTGCTGGTCCTGGGTATTGAGAAGGCCCTGCCTTTTGCTGGGGCTTGGTCACCCACATTTTACATTCAGATGCTTCTGTGCCCTGGAGTAAGATTGATCTGCTCTCGTCTCATGCTATCTGCAGGTGTGCAGCAGCTCTGGTTCCCTACCCGTGCTCGACTGGAACCCCTCGATCTTAGAAATGGCCCTTGCCCGGGCACTGTGTCCATCTGCAAAGCAGCTGTGAGCTTTGCACACACTGGCATCAGTGTGTGACGTGTGAGGCAGCCCATGACTTATGCTGCCTGGTTTCCAAGCCTGGAGAGCTGGGTCCCTCAGCTGCATTCCTGACCCAGCTTCATGACCAGTACGGCAGGAGCTGGGACAGATTCATGTGCACCCCAGACCTTCAGGACTGTTTTTTAGCAAACAGGCTCAAAATTTGCAAAACACCAAGCCTTATCCCCACCCACACAATGAGAAGATGATTTCAGGCTACAGACATAGGCAGTTTCATGGCCTGATCCCACATGCTAGCTGGGCCCCAGGAAAGGCCAGATTTTACCCAGTGAGGCCTTCAGGAAAAAGCCATGCCAGACCCAAAGGTTCATTTCCAGTTGTCAGCACTGGCCAGGATTGAGCAGGGCTATGCGGAACCCCCAAGCTCAGGACCAACATGCCTTTCGAGGCCTCCCCTTGCCTCGGGGTCTGGGGCTGGACCTGCCTTCTTCCTTTTCTAACACTGCTCCCGGGGTGAGGTCAGGCTGCAGAATCCTCGGATCCTTCTCATCATGAATCTACTTAGCCCTGAAATGGCAGGGCTGGCAGGGATTTGGGCATGGCTCTGTCCAGCCCCCATTTCCCGATACGAAGCCAGCTCGGGACACAGATGGGAGCTGTCCAAGCTCCCAGGCAGGAGACATCAACTGTGGTCCATTTAGCCTGAGTTTCAGACCCAAATCAAATTCTGGATCAAATTCGCACCACTGCAATTCACTGGAAGCCAGAACTTTTCTAAAGACTGCAGAGCAGAGCTGGCTGCTCATTTAGATCCTTGTCTCCAGCAAAGCAGGGCATCTGAGCCATAAGAATAGGCACTCGGCTTCCCGCGGAACGCTGCCGAGACTCCCTCCGGGAACAGGAAGGAGAGGGCACTGCTGTGCGCCTCCTGGATTCCCACCCTGGCTTTCGGGTACTGAGCCGAGTTGGTCCTGAGATGGAGTCTTGGGCCCCAGGCGCGGGTCCTGCACCTTCCCTCCTGCCCCTGGGTGCCCTTGGCTGGCTTGAGTCTTCCGAGGCTGGCACAATCAGGTGACCTCCTTGGTTGACCCTGAAAAGCTCCAAAAGGTGCTCTGAGCACAGAGGTGCGCATGCTGGTGCCTGCCACAGCTTAGGACCAGCCACCGGCCAGTGCAAAAGGGCGCCACCTCATGGCTCCAGCTGGTGCTACCCGAAGGAGGCTCCGGCCAGCTCTCTCCCTCCAGGATGTCCACAGTGCCTTGGCCTGAGCAGGCGAGCTGTGGCTGGCAGGCTGAGTGCTGCCTCCTCAGCCAGAGTCTCCGTGGGCCTGGAGCCTGGTGTGCGGACGCTCACACCCGCGTCCGCTAAGCCCTGCCCTGAACCCACCCCTTCTGCTTCTGTGCTTCTCAGGCGGCTCTCAAGCTAAGGGGGTGCGGCTGATCTTTATCCCAGGAGCACTGTCTGCAGCCGCTTGACCCCCAGTGGCCTGTGGTGGAGAGAGAGCACAGATGGCCCCCACCCTGGCTCACGCAGGGTACCCTGCCCAAGCCTGAGGCTCCCCCGCTGCCCAAACTCCTCCAGGGCCACCTCCCCAGGGTGGAGCGTTCGCAGCTCTCCTTGGCCTGCCGAGCTCCCAGAACGGCTTCCCGCACAGGGCAGCCCCAGACTGTTCTGAGTGGTGTCAGCAGGCAGGGGCCAGGTCCCAGCTCTCTTCTTGCTGCGGCTCTGCTGAGGGACCTTAGGCCCGGGCTTGTCTAGCTCCAATTTGTCCTCAGTGAATCGGGAATCACAAGACTTGTTCTAGGAACTAACGCATATAAAACAACCACTCCCACCCGACAGTGTCCGCTGCGCTGTGGTCCACAGCTAGCTTGGATTTGGAGGCACGGTGTGCTGGGAGGAAAGGCTGCCGTCATAGCGGGCACCTCGCAGCCTCATGTCCAAGCCCCTGCTGGGTTGCATCAGCCCAAGAGATAGGAAGGCCAGTTCACAGTGGCTACTCCAGTGGGGACTCATTTCTGACCCTGAGAAACCTGGAATGGGGCAGAGCCCAGGCTGGGAGGGCGGCAAAGAGCAGCAGTGCAATTGCCTTTTGATGAGGAGCAGTGCTTCCTGCCTCACGCGCTGTGTTGCAGGTGCCTGCCCCGTGGAGGCCACTAGAGCAGCACAGCTCTAGGAAGCTGGCCTGGCCTGAGGTCTCCAGTCCCTGCGGAGCCCTGTCCTTGCAAGGAACCTGAGCCGGTGCCTCCCCGCTTCCCGTGCAGTGATGTGGTCTCTTCCACCCACCCTCACCCCAGCCCTGGTGGTTCCTTCACCACAGGCTGAGACCACACTGGATGGGGCCACTGCAGACCTGCTGTAGGACGACAGAGAAGGAGCCACCCCAGTCTCCACGTGTCAGAGGAGCTGCCGCTACTTCCCTTCCTGCTTGCTGTGGGGACAGGGCTGACTCTCTTCCTGAAGAGACATTGGGAAAGTGGCGAAGTGACCACTGCGGTCACCAGAGCTGAGCAGACAAGGGGAGCCACACACTACGCTCGAGCTCCCAAAATGTGGCGACACCAAGAGGGACCTCAGCTGGTGTGAAATGTGCCGACTGCCAGGGCTTGATGCAGAAAAAGGTCACAAAATATCGCATGAGTAACTGCCGCTGGCTGGCGGTGTGTAAGTGCTAGTGTGGCGGGTGTGCTGGGTCAAAGCAGCTGCCTTTTCCAAATCAGCTGCAGCCATTACTTTGTACTTTTCAAACGTGGCTACTAGAAAATGTTAAACTTCGCAGGCTCCCACCTGGAGCTCTTGCTCTGTCCCTGTGGGATGCGACAGCACTCTGTGCCAGAGGTTGGGAGCTACTGCCCAGGGCTGGGGAGGTGGCTGCCTGAGGGCATGGCCTTCCCTGAGCAGGAGGGAAAGAGGGACAGCAACTGACAGGAGCCAGTAGTGCTACCATAAGGCATTTGTATAGCGAAGGGGAGGGGAGAGGAGGGGAGGGGAGACCAGAGGAGGGGAGACCAGAGGAGAGGAAAACTGAAGAAATGCAAAGCCTGGCATGGTGGCACAGGCCTGGAATCCCCATACCTGGGAAGCTGAGGCAGGAGGATCACCAGTTTGAGTCCAACTTGGGCAGCTCAACAACCTAGCAAGGACTCTTCTCAACAAGGCAAAATAGAGCTGAAGGCACAACCGTTGCAAAGGCCCCGCGCTTGGTTGCTGATGCAAAAGAGAAAGAAAAGAGTGGAGCCCAGTGGACATTAGCACAGGAGTGACAGGGGCCCCTGGAGTGGCCAGACTGGTGAGGCCCGCCTGAAGTGCTAGGCCCCTCCAGAAGTGGCAATGTGGGCCTGGCTTGGACCTGTGGGCTGCGCCAGCAGCCCTCAGCTGCCGCCTCTGCGCTGGCTTTTGTGGGCTTGGAGTACGCCTGCAATGTGGTGAGCGCTTTGGGGCTGGACCCTGCGTCTTCCCCACGGTGGTGTTCAAGGCCAGCGGTGCCCAGGACTCCTGCCTAGCCTTGGATGCATGCTGTTGTGCAGCCTGTGTGCTGGGCAAGGCTAGCAGTCGCCTTCCATGACAGCCTTTGTCAGCAACCAAGAAGCAGAAGACAGCACGGGCATCACCCAACACACAGGGAGGGAGCCCGGGGAGGCAGTCTCAAGCGGAGCTGGGGGGAGGCAGCGCAGGAGGAGAGAGGTGCGGATTAAGTGGGAATAAGCTCCTGTCTGGAGCAGAGCTCTGTGTCGTTATGGGAAGCCACTAGCCTGGGGGCTCCTGGTCAGCGTGCGCCCTCGGGATGTCCGGGGATACTTCCTAGCTGGGGCCATTACACCCCCTGACGTTGGTGCGCGAGCTGGTGACAGGAACGTCAGCTCAAGCCAGAGCACAGCCCGCTCCCTCAGCCAGAGGAGCAGCTCAGGTTGAGGCCACCAGGGGAGGGGCTGTCGCTGTTCACCAACGACCCTCAGCAGCCGTGAGCTAACTGCGTGGCTTCTCCCATTACACATCTGCAAGGTCCCCGCTGCTGTTCTCCTCCACATCATTCAGATGAAAGAAAGGGGGGCGGCGAGCGGCCGGAGGTGGCTCCCAGTTTAAAGTAAGTGGCAGGCAGAGCTCGGTGCGGGCCGGGGTCCCCTCCTGCCTGCTGCCCATCCTCGCCTGCTGCCTTCTTCTGCTCCCGGGCTCAGGGCCCAGGCATCACCGGAGAGAGAAGCCCAAGCCCGACGAGGAGACTGGAGCTTTTTCTTCCCACCATCCCTTCCTCCAACTCACCAGCGCCTTCCTTTCAGGCAGTGTTTTAGGAAATGAGCGTGGAGGTGGTATCAGCCGCAGGGCCCCGCACTCTGCTCTCAACCCGAACCCCGTAACTGGCAGAATGGACTTGAAATTGGGCGCATCGATAGCGGAATATGAACCAACGGAGCAGACGTGACTCGGGGGAATATCTGAGAGACAAGCAAACAGAACCCGACCAGCAGGAAGAACACTTAGCCCGGCTGCCGTTGCTCCAGCGGGCTTCAGCGACAGGGGCCGTGCGTGCGAGCGTGCGTGCGTGCGTGCGAGCGTGCGAGCGTGCGTGCGTGCGAGCGTGCGTGCGAGCGTGCGTGCGTGCGTGCGTGCGTGCGAGCGTGGTCTGGCAAGGGCTGGGCACACGTCAGGGTGCGGCGCGGCAGAGGCTTGCCCACAGCATCGCGGCGCCGTTCCCGCCCTACGCTGTCCTAGCCCCGGGGCCCGAGCGTCCTCCCTAGCCGCCCACGCTGCCGTCTTCCCAGCACGCTGTGGTCGTCAGCGCCTCCCCTTGGCTCCCGCCTAACTGTCCACGCTTCCCACAGTGATGCACCGGCATGCTGCTAGCCTATCAAGATCTCAGAGTACTTCCACAGAAATAGGACAAAATGAGCCTAAGATTCATGCAGAATTGCGGAAGACCATGAACGGCTAAAACGATTTGAGAAAAAGAAAGCTACAAACCTCACACTTCCCGACTCCAAGATGTTCTACAAAGATAAGCCAAGCCACAAATTGAGAGAAAATATCGGCAGACCACACTGCGGATAGGGGGTCAACATGAAACACCCATGGAGAGCTCCTTCAACATGAAATAAATGAATAAATAACCCCCTATAAAAATGGGCAAAGGGCCTGAATGCGCATTTCTCCACAAAAAGTCATGCAAATGGCCATTAGGTGTGTGAAAAGGTGCTCCGTATTGTCCGTCTTCACGGGAATTCAAATCAAGCCATGGTGAGGTATTGCCTCACATCTGCCAGGACGGTCCTTATCTAAAACAAAGCAGAAAGCAGCAAGTGCTGCCAAGGGTGTGGATAAAGATAGGATCCCCACGCGGTGTTCGTGGGATGTAAAATGGCACAGCCACTGCGGGGAACAGTAGGCGGCGGCGTCTGGAGCTGTTGGGAGTGGAGCTGCCCTGGGGTTGGCCATCCCACTGCTGGGCGTGCACCTGGAAGACCTGACACCAAGATCTTAGAAGACACTTGCTTCCTCGCCTTCCCTGCAACTTTCCTCTCTGTGAATTGTAAGGAAACAAGCATCTGATGGATGGATAATGGAAGACCCATAGGTAGAGTGGAGCCTTATTCTGCCCTAAAAGAAAGGAATCCTGTCATGTGCTTTCAGGAGGAGGAGGAGGTGGCTTTCGGGCAGCCTGCTAAGTGCCCAAGCAGTCATGGGACAAAAAGCGCATGCTTCCACGGCTGTGGGGAGCCTGAGGAAGTCAGACTGAGAAGACGAAGGTAGGATGGTAACTGTCAGGGGCCAGAGGAAGGGGACAGGGAGGTGACTGGTGGGTGTAGAGTTGTAGCTTTGCAAGATGACAAAGTTCCAGAGATCTCTGGTACACCAACATACACATAGCCAGAGACGCTGAATTATCCACTCATAATGTGGTGCAGTTCTTGGGCTTTGTTTTTGCCTCAATAAGAAAGAAGAAATGGATTCCGTAAGCAGCAAAGCAGCCCTGCTGACAATTGGTTTCAGACACGTGGGCTCCTGAACCATCACAGGGCAGATTCCTGGGGTTTTAGGCCCCTTGGCTTGTGGTTCTTTCAACCCTGCTAGAGAACTGATATAAAAAGGCAATAAATGTGGAGCTTAACAAATGGGAGAAACTGTGCACAGGAAAGTACAAGACGGCAAAAGTAAGTAAGTAAAGCTAAGAAAGACTTCAAAAGAAAAATATAAACATTTTCACAGTGATGAGGGAAGGTACTTATGAAACAAGAAGAGGCTCTTAAGAAATAAGAGCACCAGCCCTCATTCCATCCTAGATCTCTAGAACCTGCAGCTTGGAGGCCAGGAGGTGCACGTGTGGACAGCCACGAGGGGGCCTGGGGTGGGAGGCCATGTGGGAGGTGGGCCCACAGAGACTCGGACTCCCCCAGAGAGCTGTGCCAAAGTAGGAAGTCAGAAAGAAGACTGGGAGACAGAAGCAACTGAAGAAGCCCAAGTATCATCAAATAGGAATTCTAGGAGACTGGAGAAGGCACAGGGAAAACAATAATAAAATATATGAGAAGACATTGGCTAGAGCAAAAGACAGAGAAGAGGTTTCCGATTCAAAGGACACAGGATACTGAGCAGTATGGGTGAGAAGATGACAAGGTTTGGACACTTGGTCTTCGGGGCCTCAGAGAGAGCAGGGTCCACCTGTGTCCTCAGAACCTGGTGGGGGGCACCTCGCTCTCTGGATGGGGCTCCTTCCCCTCTCATTGTCCACTGAACTCTGGTTTCTGAACTGCAACGAAAACATCAGCCCAGAATTCATCCTGGTCGTGGGCCAGTGTCCGTGGTGAGTGGGGCTGGAAGCTCCCGCTTCAGGGCGGCCTGCGGAGTGATTAGAATTTATTAGGCTCAGAAGTGTGCGCCCATTGGAAGTTCATCCGTTCTGACATAGCCTTGGCCTGTGACAGGATAGAGCCTTAATCCCTGCCAAATTAGAGAGCAAATCAGACAAGGAGCCATCTTGAGATTTTTTATTGCACATAAAATATGCAAAATGGTAGAAAGATCTCATGTAACAATCTGTTTGGGTAAATATTATTGGAGATGTTGACATTTAAGCAGATAGTTATTGTCCATAAAATGAAGTGGAATGAGGATTGTAAGATTCTCTTACTAGATAGCAAAAATAAAGAGCTACCGATACTAGTCAATTTTTTAAATTAAAACAACATTAATCTGAAATGAGAAATATTAATTTTGTGGGCGCAATTCAGGGCTGGCATTGTTGAGGCCCGAAGTCTCTTGGCAGATGCGTGGTTCATAGGATCATTTTGCTCAGCAGCTTTTAGGAGAGAAGTTTGGACAAAAACATTTTACTTAGTAAATGAGACATATTTGATTGTTGTCTCATTCCACATCAGTTTGTCATTGAAGGGGTTTTCATCGAGACTTACATGGCCAGCTTTCCATCAATAATTGTTGGACAGTTACTATGCTACCAGGTGGACCTCTCAATTTTATAATTAGGAAAGCTTGGCAGATGGGATGGGTAGATCAATATCACAATCAATTTTCTATTATGGAAATAAATTGATATTTCCACTGTGAAAACATTCTTTCAGTGCCTCTGAGCAACACTGTTTCCAGCAAGAAGGTATCTAAGAGGAGGTTTAAATGTCAAATCATGGTGGCCTCCTGATTCTCTCGCTCTTCCGGTTTCATTCCTGCAAGGCGCCGTGAGGTTTGCTTAGCCACTTCCTCATGGGAGACTTGTTCTTGGCTTTCGGCCGGCCGCAGCACACACTGCTCCCCAACCAGGTGCCAGGTGCCAGAGGAGGCGCTGGCAGGGCCGGCGGAGGGAGGAGACAGGACACAGCTGAAGAACTGAATTAGGGATCAAGGGGTCTGGAGAGAGCCTTGCCTCGCAGCCGCGCTCAGCACCCTGCGCCCTGCGCCCTGCGCCCTGCGCCCTGCGCCCTGCGCCCTCAGCCTAGGAGGGGACGGCCGCGCTTCCATTTTGCCCTTCTACTCACGGGGAGGTCGATGTAAAGAGGCCGCCCGGCTGGGGACTCCTCTGGGAGAAGAAGGCCCTGCTGCGAGAGGCCGCCTGCGCAGAGGCCACCCGCGCAGAGGCCACCCGCGCAGAGGCCACCGGCGCAGAGGCCACCCGCACAGAGGCCACCTGCGCAGAGGCCGGTGGCAGACCCAGCGGCCACAGAGCCGGGGCCAGACCCAGCGGTGCAGGAAGGAGGCTCCAAGCGCCGCGGCAGGGTCACGGCCACCCCTTGAGTGTCCCTGAGCGAAGCCGTTGCTTTTGTCCCTTGCCTGAATTCCAGACCCAAGCGGTGCAGCCTGTGAGTCATCACAAGTGGTCCTTGTTTATCCCGCTCGGAAGGGAAGAGCTGCTGTGCAGCATCAGGCCCTGCGCTGCACGCGGGGGCACAGACACACGCGGGCACGAGGTGGGGACAGGTGACAGCAGGAGACAGCTCCCCGCCGCTGCTCATCTCCATCAGATGTGGCGGGAGGACACCCTCCCAAGGCCTCCCTGCTGCGGTTCGCTGCCGGAACCTTGCTCCCCGAAACGTCTCGCTGTGGGGTGCATGTTGCTGACAGCTTCCCGGGACTGCTGCACTCCAGACGGCGCCGTGTCTAGAGAAAGGGAGGGGGCGCTGAGGCAGCATTTCAGAGCCAGCGGCCCTTCCACGCGCGGGCGGCAGGGCGCGCCCGTCTCGGGTCCTGGCGTCGCTGCGCTGCTGTGCGCGGACAGCTGCACGCGTGGCCGCTCCCCCGCTGCAACACGTTGCCCCTTCTGAGTCGAGGTATTCTGACCAAACTGAATAAAGTTAGCTTCTTTCATTTGCAGGGGAAATAGTTAAAGCAGAGTACTTTCCGTTTTCTTTGCATGACTCTTGTTGCGCAGTGTTGATGTTCATTACCATTTCATGGCTAAGAAGAACCAGCTAGCTCAGAGCGGAGGCCGACGCGGGGTCGCTGCGCATGCGCGCCCGCTCACCAACTGGGCAGATGGATCTGCGGCTTGCTGCCCAGCGGCCTTGGCGGGGCACCTCGCTGCTGTGCTGCTTGTTCCGTCCCCTGTGACACGGGTGGTGGATGGCGTCCTCCCAACCGGCTACACCTGCAGTCGAGGAGGCCGCATCCGCACAGCTAGGAGAAAGCCTGCTGCCGTCACGAAGGGCCCTTCGCTAGCCCTCCGCGGGGCCAATTCAGGAGAGGCAGGAGTTTTCAACGGGACTGTAACCTGCTAGAAGAAGTCCCAGGAAAAAAGAAGGCTGTGTATGTGTGTGCATGAATATTGGAGCTTTTCAAGTTAGATAAGTTCTTACAATAATGTCTCCAGATTAGTTGCTTAACTTTATGTTTTCTTTTTGTATTTTAGGGAAGGGTTTACAGGGTATTCAGGGTCTCACTACACACGGAGTAAAAGTCTATGGGGCCAAGTCTCACAGCGGCTGCCTGACACGACCTCTCCCTCCCAGGGCCCCATTGAGCTGTCAGGCAAGGTCCCAAGACCCAAGCTGCTAGTCGACAAATGCTAGTGTTCTTTATCTACACACTTTTTTAAGTGCCTCACACCTTTTTTATTAAGAAACTCCGAGTTTGATCAGTTCTGTTCATCCTGCCAAGCTGTCATTGCACTGTGCACCCTTCAGATAGCAGAGCCTTATTCCCTGAGCTGATGCAGCTGAGCACTCAGGCCCTGTTTCAGGCCTGTTGGCAGCCGGCTGTGTGATCAAGCCATGCTCCTAGAGGAAATGAACACGCTGCACGGAAGTCAAGCCCTGTCCCCAGCACAAAAGCGGGAAGGCTCATTCTTCACTGACTTGAAAAGGAGCTAGGTTTGGTTTGGTCATGCACACACACGTGTGTGTGCATGCATGTGTGCACCCGTGCACGCTCGCTCTCCTCTCACATATGTTATCTCCTTACAACCCGGAGTTCTAGATAGTCACAGAGCCATTCCCCTCCTTCCCACTGGAGGTAAACAGAAAACTCCATGCTGTTCTAAAGAAAGTCATTTGCTTAACCTTTACAATGAAGGGCTAGGGTGGGAGACACAGTACTCCTTTTCCAGTGCTTGGCAGTTTCCACTCTTCCACTTAGAAGCAAATGAGTTCCCATCCCCGGACTCCCCTTCTGGCCACAGACCTGGGGATCAATCTAAGAGCCCTGTCTGCCAGCCATCTCCTAGGTAACCGACCCCAGGCAACTCTAATGGACAGCCCAGAACGGACAGAAACCAGCCAGAGAAAGGGAAAACCTGTCATTTTGTACTTTTTTCTCAATATGCTTAAATAATTAAAGAACCATCAAGAACTAATCCATACAAAGATGAGATGTAAAATATGTTTGCACAGTGCATTCCCCTTCATCGATTGCCTCGAGGAGAAGATCCATTTAGTCAGGCACTTGCTTGTCCTAAAAGAAACTTTTTCCAAGCCCTGCCCTTAACCTGGAGTGCTCGGCCCAGCTTGCGCATGAGTGAGCTCAGTGTCGCCGGGGCAGCAGTGGCCGTGCCTTCCCTCCTGGTCTGGAAATCCCACAGAGAGACTGCTTTGGGCATGCACAAATTTTGGGTGGAAATTAGTAGCTCAAAGAAGTTCCAAGGTTCGAGCACCTACTTAGAAGTCAGTCCTGGGGGAGCCTGAGCCCTCACATATCAGCTTTATAACCTTTGAAAAGAATAAATAATCTTCCTGAGCCCCCACGTATCCTTCTAAAAACGAGGCTAGTGGAAGTAGCCATTGTGTGACTATGGAATGGCTGGATTAGGTGAACAAACAAGACACCCCGCACAGTGCTGGCCACAGAGGAAACACTGAGGGTTAGAAATAAATGAGCAAAGGAACAACCACCTTTATACACTGCTGAGCTCCAGGCAGCAGCCCACGGCACACACACATCAGTGCAAATGGTGCAGAGCTACAGGGCTCCTGGGTCGGAAGAGGAATGCTGCTGGCTCACCGATGAGGTAGAGCGTCCTGAAGGGCGGGGACAGCGGCCACGGCAGTGACAGGGGAGCAGGGTGGGAGCACGGGAAGCTCCCCCTGCTCCCTTAGCTGTGTGATCCAGAAGAGCAGCCTCTCCTCCCCTGCGAACAGAGCAAGCCCTCGGGGTCAAGGTTGCACTCCACAAAAATGGACTGGGTGGAGCTGGCTGCCGCAGCAAGTCAGTATAAGTACTGCAAGGCTGGCGAGATAGCTCAGTGGACTCAGCACCTGCTTAGGCAAGCACAGAGACAGGGCTTGATCCCTGGCATTGCGTGCCACACGGGCCCTGGCCCCAGGCGTGGTGAGCTGGTCACCAAGACTGGGCCTGGTGGGACAGGCTTATGAGCCCAGTGCTTGAGAGGCTGAAAATAGGAGGGTCACTAGAGTCCAAGCTATGTACCAAATGTGTAATAAATAAACAAAGTATTTTGAGAAATACTGGGAGGTTGCAGTTGTCTTCAAATTAGTTGTTCAGTTTACCAAATATAAGCATGCAAAATTGATTTTTAAAAAGTTATAAAAGTTAATGAGGGGCCAGGGAGATGGCTCGGTGGAATAACCAGGCCGGGGAGACTGGCTAAGTAGAATAAGCACTTGCCTGCCAAGGGCCTGAGTTCAATCTCTGGTTCCGCAAAAAAAAAAAAAAAAAAAAAAAGTTAATGAAAGAAAAAAATTTAAGTATTAACTACTCCTTTCAACAGATCAACAGAAATCAGCAGTACAATTGTCCAAGCTATCCTATGTAAGCACATAGGATTTCTTTTTCCCATCCATTGTTGAGTTCCTGTTACTTTGTTTAGTGAAATTCTGCGTCATTTCTAATGTTTTGTTTTACCATTTTTTTTATTTTCTTTTTCATAAAAAACTAAAAAGCAATACTGGGACATCTTTAGAGTCAGTGGTGGGAAAAGGCGGGCAAGTGGCTAGGTGGGAACCCTCACACCAGCGGCACTGCTCTGGCCAGGGCCATCGACACCGGCTTCACACCCAGCCTCCTCAGATCCCGCAGCCCTCTTTGGGGCACTGGTACAGGACCCAAAGCCCTTGGCTGTGGCTTCAGTGTCACTCACACGCTGCTGTTGTCTCTGCCAGGCTGAGGAAGCCTCTTGGGCCTCCATCGCTGGAGGTGGGCACTCCACCACAACTGCACATGGAGCAACTGCAGAAGGGCACCTGGGGGCCCAGGCTGTGGGCACCCACTTTGATAAGAATGAAGACATGAAATAGCATAAGTTTATTTTGAGAACAAACTCAGGTCTTCGAAATGCATGTTGAAATACCCAGCTCCCAAACACCAGCAGCTGTCAGCGCTAGCTGCCCAGAGAACTGCGCGTACAACAGAGCCCACGTGGCTGCCTACCTGCGTGGTGCTGGCCCGGCTCACTGAGGACCCGCAGAGGACGCCCACACAGCATCGCCGCTGCTCCTCACAGGGCTGCAGCGATGGGGGGGGGGCAGGGAAGCGAGGAGCGCTTAGAGAGACCTGAAGGCGTTGCCATGAGGGCCTTGTGCTCGGATGCAGGGAGGAGGCCTCTTCGCTCTGACTCAGGTGGCCGGAAGAGAGAGGAGTCCCCTGATGAAGGGCCGCATTTGCGGGAGACGTTCTCCTGCTCTGTCCTGGCTTTGCTCCCTCTGTAAAATGCTGCCTCTATGGAAACAGCTTTGCTTCTTGGTAGAAAATGTACACCACCGAATTTTAATGGAGAAAATTTCAGGACTGAAAACCCCAGGTGGGCAAAGGCCTGGAGACAAAAGGAACTGCCCAGCTAAATTTCGTCTTCATTATTTCCTTTGTCACTCCACATCATGCCGAAGGAGGCCTTTTCTCTGCAATTAATGGTCTGGATGGAAGGAACGGTTCTTCTCTCATTTACCCATTTCCTACTCCAGTGCACAGCCTCCGTCTTCTGAGGGAGGGAGCCAGGCTGCGCTCCTCACCGAGGAAGCCGTGTAGTGCCCACCAGAGGGCATAGGTTATTGCGGTGAGGAGGCATCAGAGCAGGGCAGGCCTGGCTTGAAGTCTGGGTGAGCCCACGTGGAATTTTGTAATCCTGCACAGCTTCCCTTTGGGGATCTCAAAATTCAGGGGACGCCTGACAGCGCGGGGCCCCGGAATGTGAAAGGTGTTCCATCTGTGTCTCCCTGACCAATCAGGAATAAGCATTTTGAGCCTTCTCTCACAGGCAGCACCTAGCCGGGTGTGACCAGCGTGTCACCAGCTCTGCAGGAGCAAGCTCTGCTCATCCTGCCAAAAGATCTGGGGCTGCTTTCACTCACTGTCTGCCGCGAGCAGCTCCAGCAGAGCTGGAGTGGCCAGAGCACCTGAAATGTTCTCCGGCCCCTCCCGGGGAAGGCTTTGGCCCCTCGCCTGGCCGTCAACCAAATGCACTCATGCACTGGTCAAGCTGCTGGTCTCGTCATCTGCGACTTCCTCCTGCACACGAGGACCTCCCGTCCTTTGAAGTCACACCCCCCTTTGTAGCTTTTCTCTAGTGCCATTTGCCAGCCGGCTCCTGCCTTCCCCAGAACTTTGATATGTGAGCTCTCGTGTCCCACAGTGTCCCGGATAGGGCCGAGCAGCCACGGACACTCAAAACTGTTGGGCTGATTGATTGCTTTTGTCTGATTTATTTCAAGCTCAGCAACTGGGCCAATGGTTGTTTCTGTGGCTGATAGAAAGGGTCAAGAAGACCATCACGAATCCCTGTATCAAATGGGGACAGATTATTTCAAGCCTTTGTATCACATAGCTTTTCTGCAGCACCTCTGGTTGCCGCTCGATTTCATCCAAATCCTCTATCAGCATGATGTGATTCTTCCCACAAGAGCTTGTGCCATTGCTACGGAAAAGTGCAACAATTAGATGCAGACTCGAGTTAAAATCCTTGAATTTGAGGCTGTGGCCTCATGTGCAGGCTGCGGGATCGTGCGGAATCCAGGCCGGTCGGCTTCGTCCTTTCTCTCGGACGTCTGAGCCTCGCTTTGCTCCCTATCAGCTCTGTAGAAACAATGCTGTGGGTTCTGCCAGCTCCTGGAAAACCCTGCTGTGTCCCTTGCCTTTAACAGCCGTAGAAGAACCACAGCCCAGGGAAGGCAGGGAGGTCTGCTAAGAAACGCTACGGTGTGACACAAGTGGGCACGCCAAAGCTGAGCTGCTGTGGCGTACGCAGGTGTCTGTGAAGCCCGGGCGTGAAGTGGCAGCTCTTGCCACTTAGTAGACCCAGGCACTCCCACTTCTCGATGCCATGAACGGCGGAGCGCTTGGTGCTGGTAAACATTCAGTTTTGACACAAGGTATAAGTAATTTTAGTGAGCCAGGAGGGCATCCTTTTTGTTTAATAATTGAATTTACCAGGGAGATCCGGTCATCAACTCAAGCTGAATGCAGCCTGACTATTCAGCATTGCGGCTAAGGCTGAACAGTGCTGAGCTTTTCAAATGGGGGCTGCATGTATTTAATTATTTTGAGTGAATTCTGTCTGTACTCAGGTACAAGACTATAGATGCTTCATTGCTGGGATCTTACCTATGTTTTGTGTGCTCTATCTTGTTCAGAAAATGCACAGAATCTGTAGAGAGCCCCGACAGGGATTAATTATGTAGCTGGACAACAACACCAAGTACAAAATTGAAGGAGAGGGAAAGTAGGCATCAACTCCCTAGAAGGCAGCGTAGTCAGCACCACTGCCACTGGCCACCCCACGCGGGCCACACCTGTGAATTATGGGCTCTACGGCCATTTATTTGCAGCAGATGAGCTGCTCAGAGTATGTCTGAAGGGAAGCATCCTGTGCCAGGAGGGCTCACTCCAGTGAAGGAGCGACGCGAGGACTACCTGTGGACTACCTGTGGATTCCCGCAGAGCCTCCGCACTGGCTGGATGCGGACTGCGCGCGTCTTCAGGCCCCCTCCCTCCTCATGTCACGGTCACAGAGACACCACACGGTAGGCTGCGCTGATACCAACATTTATTTGACAGAGAAACACGCTGGGCTTCAGGCAGACCCGACCTGCCCAGCCCCGCGGGGCCCCTCCTGCGGGTACAGTCGCCCTCGCTCAGGAGAGCCGCGGGTCCTGCAGTCTTCGCTCTCCCGTCCTCCTGGGCTCCAGAGCGCGCCAGCACCCGACTGACTCCCCATGCTTGTCTGGGCTCTAATCCGTGCCCCTCGGGAACCCCCGCAGAGTGGCGCGCCGGCTGGCTCCTCGCTGCGGCACGCGTCCGCCCTGCGCAGTCCGGGTGGGCTCTGCGTCCGTCTCCCCGCTCCACGGACGCGGCCTGCTCCACCGCGTGTTCGGTGGGCGGCGGTCGCATGCTTCCCCTGCTCTGGAGCCCCTGTTTAGAGTCCAGTGCTGGGGCCAGAGCCCTCGCTGGGCAGGGTGGGGGCAGGAGAGGGAAGGAAGACCGAGTGGGGTGCGCCGGCTGACTGCCCGGGAGCTGGCTCGGGTCCCAGCGACTAACAGCCCGTCGAACAAGAACGAATTTTTTCTCTTGAGAAATTGTGTGAAACAAGGCAAAATCAAAACTGCCTTGGAGCTTAGGGTGGTCATTTGTTCAATAAACAGCTAACGAAGAGTGGCTGGGTGCTGGCCACTGCGAAGTCATGGAAGACACTCCAGGAAAGGAGGCAGTGGGGAGGCTCCGCACTCAAGGGTTTATGTGGTGATGAGAAGTGGAAAGAACAGACGAAGTCCGTCGATGGAGAGCGCATTCTCAGTTCTTGGTGGGGCCCGCATTTCCATGTTTGATTATTTTTATCTCATAGCAATGTTTTATAATGTGCAGTACATGTAGTTTGATTTTTATTAAAAGTATGTTATGCTTCTAAGAACTGGAAATAGAAGTCTGAAGTTTAATTTTCCAGCGCCCACCGCCAGTAGCACAGACCGCAGAGTCTCTGCTGTGACTGCTAACGTCCCTGCTAGTCCCGGCGGCAGCTGCTCTGCGGACTCCCGGGCCTCACGGTGCAGCACGAAGGAGGCCCGTGAAGGAGAGGCGGCTCCTTCTTCTGGCTGGTCTTTACACCTTCTGTTTCTCTAGCTTGCCACTGTGAAGGCTGTGCCATGCAGCACCGTATGACGTAGGGGTGGCCCGGGCAGCTTTGCCGTATTCCCGGGCTTGGGGACCAAAGCACTAAAGGTTTCCCTGTTCACGTGATGTTAGGCATCAGTTCTTCACAGATGAAAAAGTCTCGTGCACGCCGGCGCGTGGAGAGTCTGTCGGGACCAGGGGTAGCGTTTGCCAAATGCCGTTTTGCATCTTTTAAGATGGTCACAAGGCATCTTATTTGCACTGCTGGAACAAAATCCTGGAGAGTAGGTGATCTTAAACATTAGAAAGTCTTTCCTGCTGGGGAGATGGCTCAGTGGCATAAGTGCCTACCTGGTAGGTGCAAGGTCCTGGGTTCAATCCTTTGTGCCACAAAAAAGAAAAAGAAAGAAAGACTTTCCTAAGGTCCAGGCAGGCAGGGGATCCAAGATCAAGACGCAGGAGGGGGTGCCGGGTCGGGCTGTGCACCGCTTCCGAGAGGGAGCCTTGTGCTGCATCCACTCGGGGAAGGCACTGGGCCTCACCTGGGACAGAGGGAGAGTGGACCACAGAAAGCTCCGAGCAGCCCAGAGCCCTCCTATAAGAGCGCTCAACCCACCTGTGAGGCCTGAGCCCTTGCCCCCCTCAGCAGTGCCCTGCAGCTTCGCTTACTGTGTCTGACACTACTGTGAGCTGCCCTGGATTTGTAACCACAGACACCGAAGAGGGCTGCAGAGTAAAGGCTGTGAACAAAAGCAGTCACACGAAAGGAGCGAGAGCAATGAGACTCACTGGCCGGGGCAGAGCAGGCCAGGCAGTCCTGCGAGGGAGGAGCCCCTCAGGGGAGGCCTCGCGGAGCAAGGAGGAGGCCCCGTGAAGGACAAGGACCCCGAGTCAGCAGAGGTGGGCTTGGAGCGACAAGCAGGGGCTGGGCCCCCACAAGGAGCTCAAGTTTGTTCTGAAAGCCCCGGGAAGCCATTAGTGGGTTTTGAGCAAAAGATCACCGTGAGCTGATTTATGGTTTTAAAAGATTATCCCAGCTGTTGTGGGGAGAATTGGATGCAGGTGGCGAGAGTGGAATGGGGAGATTAATCAGGGAACAATTTTATTATGTCGAAGGGATTATAATGCACTGGATTAGAATAGCGACAGATGAAGCAATGAGAGTGGCCCTTGGGGAACTGACCAAAATCAGCCAATAGGACTTGCTTGGAGTCAGATTTGGCCTTAAAGAGAAGGAAGGTGCAAAGAAAACCAGAATTTGTCATTGTTAATTTTTATTTTTAGCTTATCGGCACACACTTGCAGCTCATGTGGCTTACAGCCATCCCCGAGAGTGGCTGCATGTGCTCCCTGCAGCTCGTCAGCCCCCTCCCTTCTCCTCCTGCTCTGCTCCTTCAGTCCCCATCCCATTTTCATTCTTGTGGGTACCCTTGCCCTTCGCCCCTGTTATGGCCTGTGATGCTTATGCAGATTGAGGGTCCAACAAGGTTCCTGCCCAAGGCCCGTCTTTATTCCACTCAGTTCCCCCTCCCCCCGCCCCCGCCCTTGCTCCCCGTCCTCTTCCCGACTGCAGGAGACCCATCCCCTGTTCCCCTCCACACTTCTCTGTCATTCTCACTGTCTGTGCATTGCCCCACTCATGTGAGAGACGCCATGTGACATTCCAGCTTACGTGTCTACTTCACTTCACTCAGCACTGCA
Organism: Octodon degus; assembly: GCF_000260255.1. Lineage (NCBI taxonomy): Eukaryota > Metazoa > Chordata > Mammalia > Rodentia > Octodontidae > Octodon > Octodon degus. Next base: position 35,577,603 of record NW_004524580.1, on the reverse strand, counting down.
GTTTCCTGGTGCATCCATTTTCCTAGAAATCTCTCGAATGCATCAGTCTTTATAGTTGGGCAGCACTGCGGTCTATACAAATCTTACTGCTTCTCTATCCAACTGTCGGGCACACAGGCAGCTTCCAGGATTTAGCTGCCTCAAACAGTGGTATGCACGTATGGCTGTAGAACGGTATCTTGAGCTCTCTGGGGGAAGATACCCAGGAGGGAGGTCACCAGGTCACTGGAAATCCCGAAAAGAAAGCTAGAGTTGGAACTGCAAGCATGCGGGTACTGCTTATGATGAGGGAGAAGGGGATTGAAGGGAGGAAATGGAAAGTGATGTGCTCGTGAAGTTTGGACATCATTCTCTCTAGGTGCACCCAGAATATGCAGTAATCTAAATGAGATGGTCCAGAATATAATCTAGTGCTCAGGACAGAGGTGAGAATGGAGAAGCAATGCTGGGAGCCACAGGTTTAATCCCACATGTCCAGAGGACTTCCACGAGGACATGAGTGTAAGCAGAACGGCGCATGGGCAATCCCAAGGCACAGAGTTGGGAAGAGGAGCACAGAGCCACTTGGGAGACTGGGAAGGAACAGTGCAGTGAGAGAACAATAGGGGGGGACCCAAAGCCAGCAGAAGAGCTGGTCAGGAGCACGAGGGACGACAGGAGCTGAGTGACGGGTGAGAACCCCATCCAGGAGATGGAGGTCTGAAGCTGGCCTGGGATTTGGCCACAAACCACCAGTGGCCTTAGAGCACTCGATGCCGGGGTGGGAGCAAATAGACTGCTCTGAGGAAGAGACCTCCAGCTGCTGCGCTGAGCCTGATCACACTACACAAAGCAAAATCTTTGGTGTTTTATTTTAAGGGAGAGCACGAACTCTCTTAGGCCTGGGCTTGGACACAGCGCCTCAGGGCGTGTGTTCACTGTTGCGAAGCATGGCAGGTGTTCCGGGCTTGCGGGTTCCCGGATGGCATACAGGTGCCTAAGCGTCCGGGTGTCAGAAGAGGTCTCTGTTTGCAGTGTTACCTGGGCGGAGCTGTCTGCCAGGCAGTCCGAAGGTGCAGACACACAGGCCTTACACAAGTGAACGTTATTGTGAGATAGAGTGACAGCGTAAAACATTATCGTGGGCACTGGTTCTTACAACAGCAGGGGCCTGCTCTTGAGCAGACAACCGGCACGTCTCCTGCACTCGGGCTCCCAGGCCACGACTGCCTCTCAGGAAGTCGACAACGATAGCTCACAGGCAGGGGCAGCCCTGAGCCAGCAGGCAGGGCACCGAGGGACAACATCGAGGCGGGACTACACGGCTCTCGGCCCTCGTGCGGGAAGGGAGATGCAGGGGGAGGGCGGGGAATGAGGGCGGTTATTTGGGTGGCTCGAGGGACCGTAGGGAACAGCCCCTGTCTTCTGCCCTCCGAAGAAGAGCTAGTGACATGCCTCTTCAGCCCTACCAGTCCCTCGCAGCCTGCTCGTGGCCTTGCTTCTGGGTCTCCCGACCCATTCTGAGGGGCAGGGCCAGTCTCTTCCATCGCTGTATCCCCAGAACTTGGTCAGGACTGCACACTCAGAACACATTAATTAAACAAAAGATGATGGATCGCTGTGGGTGCTGAGGTGAGCCTCCAGTGCTGGGACAATCCTGAGTTCGGTGTTGAAAAGTCAGAACTGGTACCAAGCACAGCTGGCCACAACGGAGAACCGATGCCACTGAACGTCCTTGAACGTCACTCGGTGCAACATGGCACAGGACACCTGGCAGACTCTGCCTTTGCCTCTTTTTTTACAAATATCAGTAACAACAAGGACACATGGTGCTTAGCGTGGCAGGAGCTGCTCTGAGCACTGGCACCCCTATTGATAATTTAATCCCCGCCAACCTGTCAGTGGGCGCTTTCATCATCCCCAGGAACCTGGTAGCAGAAGGGAACTGCACACAGCACAGCCAGCAGGCAGCAGAGCTGCAACCGACTGCCTCCAGCACGCTCGGGATTAGCCAGCAAAGCGTGTTGCCTCCCCCGTGCTCTAATCCAGATAATGAGCACACCGGCATCTTCCCAAACACCTCTATTGATCGTGTCCAGTAACCAATATTGGCTGGACTCAATCCCAAGGAAGCACTGAGGTGAAAAACACAGCCCAGGAGCCTGGAAATGGCCGCACCAAGCCTGGCCGCGCCTGCCCGAGCGGCACCCTCGCTGCCGGCGGCCCGAGTCCCGAGTCCCTCTTGGCCATTGCGGCCCACATCGCAGTCTCCCCACAGACCTGCCAGGTTCCCTTCTCACTGCCGCGACAGGAGGGGGCAAGATAACGAGCCTCTGCGAAGCGTAATTATTATAAATGAGCGGAGATAAACTACACCTGTCAGAATAAATGCTCAGCCTCCCAACTGGCTCGGGCTCTCCATCTACTGCTTTGTAACCTGGAGCTACTCACACTGCTAATCCCTCTCACTGCTCCCGCTCTCAGAGCCTCGTTCCCTGTTGATCTGAGCTCCTAGAGCTAACGCAGAAGGTGCCTGCCACCTCCAAGCCCTTCAGCGGGTGGGAGAAAGCTTGGGAAAGCTGCTCCCGCGGGAGGCGAATTGCTGAGTCCCTGGGGTTTGCGCGGAGGCCGGACCTGGGCTGCTCAGTGCAGCCCCGTCTGTCAGCATTCAGTACACCCAGTGCACCCCTGCTCGTCCTCTCCCCAAGTCCCCACCGGCTGATGAGACAGAGCCGCACAGCTCAGAAGTCAGCTCACTCTAAGTGTGACCGGCCTGAAGGCACGTTCTGCGGACAGTGTTCTGGGTGCAGGAACACTTACTCCCACAGTCTCTGCGGAGCAAGTCCAGCAAACCCAACTGCTGTCTGGTTCCATGTCTGTTTCCAAGCCTGAGCAGAGTCACTGTGTGAGGGGTTGTTAACAGTGGCGTGTGTGGATTTTCCCTGAAAACGTATTTTCTTACTAGCTAGGAATGCTGGCCAGAACTCCTGGGTGGGCATAGCAGAAGCAGGAGAGGAGCATATTACCAGGAAGAGGAGTCACTCGCGAGTCACAGATGGAGCTGAAACGCCGCCGGGAAGGACTGAGCAGCTCAGTGCGTCAGGAGGAGGCACCCGCCCCCAGCCAGGTCAGGTGGAATCCTAGCTTCGTCCGCTCCTTTGGGAGACCTCCGCTCGCCTTTGGCAGAGCAGTGTGACCATCAGCCAGGCTGGGGGTGCCCGGACTGGCTCCTCGTGTCTGGTTTGTAACCCCATACAAGCAACGCTCATCCTGCTAGGGCAGCCCCTGTCCCCACATTCTCTGGCCCAGCACAGGAATGTGCACTTCCTGGTGCCCTCAGGTGACAAGTGACGCTCAGAGAAGAGCCAGGGGCCGGGGGCAGCCACAGCTGGGGGGCAGTCCAGCCCACGACTTGCTACTTTCCTCACTGGCCTGGATCAAGCAGAAGGAAAGGATAGATGCACTGCGTGGCTTCCACAGATCAAATGCCATGTGGGGCCGCTCGCTTGAGCTGCCCCCTGCCTGGTCTGCCGGTGACTGTGGTGCTGCTGTACTTGCCTAGGGGCTGGACGCAGCCCAGGGCATGCTGCGCACGATCTATGTTAACCCACATGATGCAGTTCTCCTCCCCTGGGGCAGGCCTGCCTGCACCAGGCACCAGGTATGCAGGCCCCTGGCCCCAGGCAGAGGTGAGCCCACAGGACTTGGGCAGAGCATGCAGGGCCGGTGCAGGCGCCGCTCGCCACGCAGGGAAGGGTTTCCATGCTTTGCAGTACTCATAGCTGTGCTAGTGTTTCTGGACAGCAGCCCGTGGAGAGGCCTGGGAAGCCTTAAGCTTCTAAATCTTTAGTCCTTTAAACAGATAAAAGTCTGCTTAGGAGGAGTCCTGGTGATGGGAAGTTTTGCTTTAAGAGAGAGAAGCAGAGGTTTAAAAATCCGACAGCTGCCAGGCAGGGCAGCTGGGCTCCAGCCTTGTGCTCGAGGTTTAGCTCCACTGAGTGACCGACAGAAACGAAGGCCGCATTTTGGGCTCTGCTGTGGCCTTGGTACTGCTAATCTGCTGGGGCTTGCTTCCAGCTGTGGCTGCCCATGACTTGTTCTGTGCCCGGTCCTCCACAGGTCACCGTGAGTCCCTCAGAAGTGCTTCTCGGGTTCTGAGCTTCACCGCATGCAACCTCTGACCTTGAGGAATGTCAGTCCTACGCCTGAGCCCCACCTTGTGCCGGGGTCGCACCACCTGCTGACGCCTGTCTGAAAGCTGTCGTCCACACAGTGTCTCTGTATTGCTGGGTCTGTAATTGCTGAAGTGACCCCATACCCTCCACCATTCCTTGGAAAGTCTGTCCTGGGAACAGCTGTACGTACCTCGGCTCTCCTTCTTCCTGGAGTGCTGGGAGACCTCCACCCTGAGGACCTTGACAGCCCTCTCACACAACACACCAGGCTCACCGGCCAAGTCCCCACAGGTGGGGATCTGACACACTTCCTAACTGCCTGCCCGCCACCACTGGGGACCTCGATTTCCGTGTTCCGCTGGAACGTCAAGGCTGAGAACTGTCGTAGTCTTCCCTAAGCATGGACACTGAGTGTCCTCTAAGGCCTTAAAATATCACCAAGAGCCCACCAGAAAAATATCACCAGGAATAGTGTAGTCCTGAAATGCCCTTTATGAGATACCCTACTTCGTTTGCCTACGTTTTGGTGACTGCAGTTTCCATGTTTGCTTACCTCATGGTTATCATAGTGCTTACAAAACAGCAAACTTAAAGTGTTGGCAGGAGGGATCGAGGGTGTACGTGTCCCTCAGAAGAGGACACCAAGGGCCAGAATGTCCACTGAGGTAGTGAACACGTTTGGTTTGATTCTAAAGCAACCATGAGATCTAACTGGCAATAACTACACAGCCCTGGAGCTTTTCTCCGCCAGCCTTACCCTGAGGTGAAGACTGCAAAGGCAAGAGGCAGAGCCAGCCTGGCCCGTGGCAGCCCTCGTCCACATCCTGGGCCATGGAGCCTTTCCAGCCATCAGTCCTGCGTGTCCGCCTCCCTGGCTCACCAGCCCGGCTCTGGATGCCAGCGTCACCCGCTCTGAGCCCCTCTCCCAGACCACTCAGCACACTCACCCCACCCAGTCCCATCCCCAGGGTGCCATCCTCGTCGCCCTCCTGCAGGAAGTGGTTTTGACTGCCCTCACAGGCCTGGAATTCAGCTGCCCCTTTCTGGCGACGATCTTGACTGGCAGAAGCCTCTGCAGCTCCACCGCGCTGGACGCCAGCCAATCAGCACGGCACCTCCCCATGACTCGAAAACACAGGGGTCAATGCCAAGCACAGCCTCCCTGGGAGTAAGCTAACATTGGCCTTTCACATCAAGGCTGGCAAGCCCATCCTCTTAAAAAGACGCCCTGATTTCTACCACCTTTATTTGTATCTTGGGTTGTGTGAGGTTTAGTACCAAAAAAAGGAATCAGACACCTGATTTGCTGCCTCAGAAGTGGAAGTCTTGTGGATATCATGGGCCGGACAGCAGGACCTCCCAGCTGGCTCATGCTGCCTGGCTCTCAGCTTTTGATGCCATTTCTACACAGGGTGACGATCACTTTTGGCCACTTGGTACTCTGAAATGATTAGCTGGGAGCTCAGGTGATGGAGCTTTAAGAACAGATTTCCCTTCTTGCCCCACTATCAGAACTCCAGGGCTTAGCTGCTCTTTCAGAACAGTACTGCAAGAGTTGGGTGAGGCCACGGAAACCAAGACTACCGCCACTTGCGTTGTAAGCTATCAAGCTATTTAAGCCGCATGTGCTTAGGACCGAGTGAAGCCCGGCTGGTGGCCAGCGCCTCGTGCTGCCGCTGACATCACCGCCCCTGCATGGCTCGTCGAAAGCGGCCACGCTGCCTTTGGTCGTGTTGCAGAGTGTCCACCTCGGGCTTCCCCTCTGCCCAGGTTTCCTTATCAGTGTTTGCATCGTGGCATCGTGCCGGTTTGTTTATCCTTGTCGCGGACGAGGCTAATGCCGTACCTTCCTAAAATCCAAGGACTGTACTATACAGTCCTGCTTTGAAACTGCAGCACGTCGCGTGGAATTGCTGCTTTGTTTCTGTTTACAGTGCCTGTGCTGCTCAACTCGTGCCCGGTTATCAAGTGCGACATCAACTGGAAACTGGTGCCCAACTGCTCAGTGTCGCATTCTGATGTTTGTGAGACGGGAGCACCGAGTCTGTCCTAGACACCATTCAGTTCACCACTACGTGAGTGAGGACCTCGAGGCTGAGTTCCAGGGTAACCATCCCAGCTGAAAGCATAACACGTCTTCACATTTACAGGGGCATAAACTGCTGTGCCGTATTTTGACGCATAGCTTTTCAAAAAGTCTTTTTATCGCTGCAGTCACCACGAGAAATCGCTGCCAAGTCCGGCAGACCCGCGAAGGCTCTCAGCGCAGCTAGTGCGGGGTCGGAATGCATCTTCAGCACGGCTATTGGTGCACACGGGGCATCTCACTTGCTGCAGCCTTCTTGCATTTCATGGAATCTTGTAGCATTGCATCTGATACGATTTCCAGAGCCAAAGGGCAGTGCTGGCATTCTGGCCGCCATGTTTCAGCCCTATCAACACCCTCGCTGTATTTTCAGACAGAGTTCCAACATTGGATCATTCTGCTTGGTTACGTGGCCATTCTGCAGCATTTCAGCTAAACAAGTGTGTGTTCACATTGCCGTTTTCCTGGGACTGTGTCACTTGGCTCTCGCTCCATTTCACTGTCACAGGAACTGTGGCTCCCATGGCCGGCATCAGAGTCACCACCACTACTCTCCACCCACCACTCTTCTGTTCTGAAAGCACGCATTTACCACAACAGGTCATCTTCATCCATGCCTAAGTAATGTGAAGATCATCTTTTGACCTCCCCAAAGCTTGCAAGTCTGGTTTGTCATGCGCCATTGTACAGAATTGGGCTACTTCTATGGAAAAGTTGAAGGAAGACTTTTTCTTTAACAAATTCTGGTGTGGTATGGGTCTATTGGACCCTCTGTGATGCTCGGGTAAACATGCACAAAACCAGCCACAGCATAAAGGTAGGTCTGAATGTTGTTTTTCCACTTTGCTCACGTGCACCTTCCTTGTCATTTGTTATACCAAGTGTGTAACACAGAGATTGCCTCCTGCATCCCTCAAGAAAAGGTAGTACTGAGACATAGCCGGCTACTGTAACACTAACATGCAAATTTATAGTAGAAAAGTAAGGGATGCGTCGACCAGACCCGGGCTTATGCCTCTACTTCCTCTCTGCGTCTGCTGATTCTCTGCTGCTGTTTTGCAACTGTAACATGAATTCAGACTAAGGGTCAGCCTTCTAGAAGACAATTTCGCTTCAAGTATACGACTCAAGGGCTGACATATTCTTAAATCTTGTGGGTGCTCGGTTGGGGCTGGGGAAGTCGTATGTGCACTGGTGGTGCGGCACCCCCTGCCCTGCCCTCAGGCTCTGATCTGTTGATCTCTCAACAGTAGAGTTCCCCAAAACGCCTGGTTTGAAGCTGCTCGAATGGTAGTTGGAGCACACTCCACATGCATGTGGCTGTTCTTATTTTTAGGACTTAATTTCCTCACATCTGCAATTAGCACTTGGACTGTGGGAGTTCCACATGCCCCTGGGGGCTCTTGTGTGCTAGTTGGGGAGCACAGAAAGCCCCAGATACAAACACTTCCTCATAGAGTGGAACCACTACAGCCCGTTACTGAGGGACTGCAGGGCTGTATGATCGTGAGATGTGTGTGCTGGGGCGCGTTTGGCACAGGAAACGTAGGCTCCTCCCGGCTGGGAGTCAGGAGCACTTGAAAATTTTGAATTGCAAGTGTTCCAAGGAAGGTGGCTTCTCAGAAGTGTGGGCTCAGGCACATCACCAAGCACCCACACTTCTAATTTTCAACCATACTGTGGTGTTGGCTTAGTCCTTCTGCCACTCCAGAGATTCTGTATTTCAGCATCTAATGGCAGAAAGGGGCCAACTCTTCCACGGTCACCTCCCACAAGTCATGGAGCCCCGCCCCAAGCTCTCACACGTCTCTGACGGCTCACTGGCCAGACTGTGTTAAGTTGCATCTGTGACCCAGCTCCCAGCCAGGGCACGCATGTCTGGGTGGGTTTAGATGACGATAATGGGCCTGGAGATGGCAGAGATGGCGGAATTGTTGCACAGCCAGCCTGGAAGCCCTCTGACCTTGGCTGCTGGGCTGCAGAGAGCAGAGGGACGGGTGATCGGGCCTGCTGGGATCATGTGCAGGGCCAGGGTGCCCGGAACAGGTGAGAATGCTTCACTGAAACCTGGGCTGGGGGTGATGCAGGAGCTCTTTGGGGAGCTTGGGAACACTGAAGCCAGTCTCCCTCTCAGACCCGCTCACTTCAGGAGTCATCTAGGCTATGCACAGAAAGAGGCCTAATTGTAACACCCTCATGGCCTACGTGGAAATGAGCTGCAACAAGGGAGACCGCCGTAATAACAGCCCTGTCTTCCTTTCCTCACGTTGATTCCCCAGAAGACAGAGGGGAAAGAGGTGGAGTGGACATGGACAGGTAAGACGCTCCTAAGACACAGGCAGGGCCAGAGAGAGGGCTAGAGAAGCAGGTACGTGATGAAACCCAGCCCCTGCCCTTCAGCACCTCACTAGGAAGCCTCCGCGGTGCGCAGGGGTGACGCAGCCTTCACAAGCCAGGTTTATCCCTGCGTTAGGCACTTGGCTCACCGGAAGTGACAATAATTTATCTTCCAGTTTTACTGAGGATATTTTTTCTATTTTTCCTCTTAATTGACTCATAATAATTGTATGGGTTTATGGGGTTCAGTGCAATAATTCAACTCTGATGTATGATGTCTACTAATCAAATCAAGGCTATCAGCATTTGCGTCTCCTTAAACAGTTATCATTATTTGTGCTGGGAGCCCTTGAGTGCCTCCTCCAGATCCTTATAAAATATATGATGGAGTCGCCCTGCTCTGCCACAGCACGAGGACTCGCTTGTCCCAGGAAACCGCCTTCCAGTGCCCACCACCCAGTCCCCCTCTACACCTGCACACTGACCGCCTGGCCCTGGGAATTGCTCGGCCACTCCCCTTTCCATGATGACAACATCTTTAGCCTTTGCAAATGAGTGAAAGCTGTTTTGTCGGCCCTTCTGTGCTGGCCTGCCAGCTCAGTCTGTGCTGCCGCACACAACGCGAGTCCCTCAGTCACGAACAGCAGCATCTCTGGAAACCCTGTTCCTTGCATCCACTCTGCTGTGGGTGGACGCCCAGGCTGGCTCCGAGCCTTGGCCTTATGAATAGGGCTGCAGTGGGCAGGGGCCTCCCGGCTTCCTGACATCCTTCCCCAATTCTACTTTGCAAGCTCAGAGCCATCACAGCTCTGCAGTTAGGTCTCAAAAATTAACCAATTAAGCAAGGAGGCATATGGCCCTGATGTAGAAAATAAAATATGAAGCAATGCTAAAATGTATATTATTAATCTTCAAAGTCTTAATCAAAACAACTTTTAAAATTTTTAAGTAGAATTTCTGAATGCTGGAGCAAAAGGTAGATCACTTTGCACCATCCAGCCAAATCTCGGGCTCAAGTATCAGAAGTCGCTAATTCTTTCCAGTTCGTTCTGAAACTTCTGATTTTGTTAGTATGACAAACTGACAGAGAAGGACACTGAAGCTTCTACACAGATGTGGGGTGATTAAATGATTGGGGGGGGGCATTCCAAAACAGATTAAAATATAATCCTGCTTGATGGGAGTTTTTTTTTGTATCAGTTAATAAAACCATAAAGATCAGGAGAGAGAATCACTTGTATTTCCTCGGGACAGAGTTTGGCCTACAAATGGTAGAAACCATTTCTGATGAAGCTGGGCAGAGAAGGACATATGGAGGAAAGGCAGTGAGCCCCACGCCAGCACCAGCAGGGAGTGTGGGCCCGGGGAAGAGGCCACAGGCAAGAACAGCAGGACAGCGGTCCAAATGACCACAGCCTCCACTGCTGGACCGCTGCACCTGTGTCCCTGGATCAAGTGGCCATGTCCTAGCTTCCAGACAAAGGGAACATCTCTCCTTGTCATTTCCTGTTGGAGGTGGAATGCTATCCCACTTATTATGTAGGGAATGTCACCGTAACAGGAAAGATGGCCGCACCTTCAGTATCCATTTAAGCAAAAGCCTCACGAGCTCCTAGGTAGGGCCTTCCGGAGGTGGCTGGCTTATGGGTGTGTGACTATGGATTTGGGGTGTTACAACTGAGTTAGTCCGCTGATTGTTTAAGCATGGTTTTGGGTGTGGAAAAGGGGGAAGCCCACCCCTAGTGGGGGTGGCACCAGGCAATAGGCTTGCAGCCTAGATGGGACAGAAAGGAAAAGAATCAGGGCCACTGCTTCCTGCTGCCCTGCCAGGGGCTGTTCCTGCTGCCCTGCCAGGTGCTGTCCCTCCTCTGTGATGCCTCTCTGCCATGCTGCCCTCCTTGGAGCCAGCCAGCCAGGGACTGAAACCTCTGTACACTAAGAGCCAAGATGACCCTTTTCCATTTAACTTGTGAGTATTGCATATTTTGTCCCAGCAACAAGAAAACTAACTAAGACACAGAAGAATCCACATGTTTTCCTGAAATAGGTGGGTACTTCTTGGGTCGTGGGTGCCATGTCTTTTCCCTTTTATGGCTTGGTATTTCTGGCCAAAGTAGCAGTGGAGTATGTTATTTGGCATGGAAATTCTATTCTAATGAATTCTATTCTAATGAATTCTATTCTAATGAACTTTAGGAATGGTCTGGAGGTCACTCTGACAGGCAGTTTAGATCCAGCCAGCTTTGGCCCATGAACCTGAAGAAGGACTTCTGGCCTTCAGACCTGTGTCCTCAGAGAGAAAGAAGATTAGGCAGGGTAGAGATGAGCTTGGAGAGAGGAGGAACGTTGTGTGGCCTTCCCACAGTGGCTGCATTGTCTTCCTGACTCTCTTTCCCACATCGTTGAGTGTGGAGCTTCTCAAGCCTTTCTTTCCTCCTGCAGTGTGAATGCATGTGACCTTCTTGTTTAGGGAGAAACCCTCCCTGATGACAGAGAACCAAGACAAAGGAGGAGATACAATGTCCCCTCTTTTCCATCAGCTATAAAAGAGCACGCACTGTTGTTTTGATGACACTACACACATGAGCACATTTTCACCCCCAAAGAGCCTTGCAAAGCACTCAGACTTGAGGTGGCTACCACGGTCTAAGAAACTCATATTTAATCTCTATAAAAGCTTCCACTGTCTTTGCTGTCCTAATTATTTTCTGCCTATAAATAACATAGAGAGTGACACTTTCACTTTCTAAAGGCTACAAATACTTGAAATATTTCTCTGATAAACAGAAGTATTGTAATGGCCTTTTCCTCTTTACCCCACACGTGTGGAGGTAAAAGAAGCTAAACACATTTTGGGGCTCTTGTTGGATTTCTTACTGAAACAAAACATGTCAGACTATTTCAGCAGTTCCTTTCACACTGCAGCAGAGAATGCTCTCCAGGCCCACTCCACACCTGAGTCTGCCAGGTCTCGCAGCTCCAATTAGGCCAGGAACAACGACAGATTATTCCCTCTCTCCAACGGTCGACAGTTGCCTACAACCCACAGGTACACTCAAAATTCTGTACCAACAACTGTTCTCAGTTGCAAACATGAAGCAAAAATTATTTTACTGGAAGTTACTACATAGCTTCCAGAATGAATAGCCTGGAAGCCACCATAAATCTGGCTTAAGCAAAGGAAGAAATTGGATGAAGCTAAGGCCATTGCAGTCTCGATCGTGGCTCCAGAAGAGTCTGGTTGGGCTCTAGAGGTGCTGTCATCCCAGGCACTGCCATCCCCGCAGCGGCTCCAGATTTGTACTTGCACCACGGCCACTGAGAACTGTCTGTAATTGATGCTCTATGTCTGCTTTGCTTTCTCAAATGTCAGAGTCCTTGCTGGGGACAGATTAGCTCAGCCTTGGTCAGCGCTGCTGCTGGTCTGCACAGGGAAGGAACACCTGCCTGCCTTACATTTGTTTTCCTTGGAACACCCAGTAATATTGGAGTACCCCCCCACACCAGTGGGCCCACCTTCCCAAGGCAGAAGCCTCTCACATCTCTCTCCAGGCTCATTTGCAGCCTGGTGCCGACCTGTGGCCTCAGCTCTCACCACCAGCAGAGACAGATCAGGAAGGAGGCCCTGGGGAGGCCACTGATGACCTCTTGCTGGGGCTGCTAGATGCACAAGTGGCATCTCAGCTGTGTCCCTGATGGCTGCAATTCCAGAATCAGCCCCCGGCAGCATGCCCCTAGGAGGCCAGCTCCCAGGCTGCTATGGGCCACTGTCCCTGATCCTGGCCACCCCCCAAGAATCCCTGCAGCGGGCCTCTTCTGCCTCACCACCCAGGGCCAGTTTCGTTGCCCGGAGCTAAGAGCTCTGGCTGATGATATGTGTCATCCTTTGGCTTCCATAGCAGAGGGCGGGGCCCTGCCTCCCACTGAGACCACAGTCATGGGCCCCCCACTTCCAATAGGGTATTCAGACTGGCTGGACAAAGCCACACCGCTGCTACAATATCTTCACACACAACATGCCCAGCGCTTGCCAGGCTCGCTCCATTTATCACTACCACTACTATTCCAAGTGAATTGAGGCTCGGAGATCATGCAGCAGATCTGAAGTCGCAGCACAAGCACTCGGCAGAGCTGCCCCGAGCCCTTCAGGCTCTGATTCCCAGCACACATTCCAAGCCAGGTCTTTCTAATTCCCAACTGTTGGTGATTTCTACCATGACACATCTTTTTATTAACTGAAAAGTCAAATGACAAAGTACAAAACAACAAACCTAACATTAGCAACAACCAACCCTTTCTACTGTGAGAGCATGTTATTGTCATTAATGTCGTTTGAGAGGCTTTTCCAAAAAGAGGCCTCAGATGGGGACATTCCACCAGGCGACAGACGATGCCCTCACCCTGAGTCCCACGGTGGCGGACACCATGGTGAGCTCCCGAAGCTCAGTGATGTGCAGCACATGGTCTAAGGGCCTGAGGCCTCTGGCATTCCAGTTACTGGGTGTGAGGTGACTCTCTTAGCCTCTCGGAGCTTGATGTTATTCTTCTGAAAAGCAGGGACAATAATAGAACCATCTCCCTCCTCACGGGACTTGAAAGATAAAATGCATGCAAAGCACTTAGGGAGCGCAGCATCTGAAATGCTCAAGAAAGGTTGGCTATTACTATCCCCGATGACCTTTGATAAAAGGCTGAGGCATTCCGTGCAGGAGCAAATCACTGAGCACTGGGGGAGCGGGGATGGGTACAGCCCCGGCAGGTCCAGCACAATCTTACATCTCCACCAGAGTAAATCAAGGTTGAGTTGTGTTTCATTTTTCCTCCAGAGAGAAAATAACATCCATCCTCCCTAATTCACAGTCACTAAGTGGACACAATGAGATAATGCATGTGCAAAAACAGCACTGGGGGAAGAAAGTTAAGTGCCGCAAAATTGCGAAGAATTGTGTCCTTGGGGCTGGTATTGTTTTTGGAAAGCTTTTGTCCTGGTAAATAATAAGACTATCCGTTAAAGCCCTTTAAGTACATAGGGCTTAAATGTGTGACCCAAAGAAGCAAAGGGTTCAGGAATGTAAATTAGTCTGGCAAAGGGAAAGCCAAGCAGGATGATTTAATTATTTTTTATAATTTGAATATTGCTTCCCCTGGGAGGGTCATGGCAAAACTGTGTTCTCTACCGAGGTCTGAAGAACAGGAAATTCATTTCAAGTGCAACTAGAAGGTACTAGGTTTAACACACACCACAGACACTCTGGTGGAGGGACCAAAGCCCCCTCAGGTAACCGCTGCCCCCCGAACAGTTGAGGTCTTCAAGAGAAAGAAGCTCAGGTGCATACTTTGGACGAATGAAAAAGGGTAAATGGTTTGACAAGAAAGACCATGGCTTTCATTCTGGAGGCCCTGGGATGGGCCATGGGTCTCCCACAGTAGACTCTCAGCTGGTAAGGGGTCGTTCTAAGTCCATGATTATTGAAAAGGCATCCCATCTCCATGGGGAGACAGGTGGAAGAGGATGGGGGAGGGAGACAGAGAGAGAGAGAGAGAGAGAGAGAGAGAGAGAGAGAGGCAGAGACACAGAGAGAGAGAGACAGAGAGATGGAGGGATGGAGGGAGAGACACAGAGAGAAACAGAGAGAGGCAGAGACACAGAGAGAAAGAGGCAGAGAGGGAGAGAGAGGAAACAGAGACAGAGAGATGGAGGGAAAGACAGACAGAGGGGGGAGAGAGAGAGAGAGAGAGAGAGAGGGAGGGAAAAAGGGAAAGAGTAGTTAAAGAGGGAGGGAGGAAAGGGGAGGGCGACAGACAGAGAGAGGGAGATGGAGAGAGAGAGAGAGAGAGGGAGACACAGAGAGAAAGGGAGACAGAGACAAAGAAAGGGAGACAGAGACTGATACTGAGAGATAGCGAGGAAAGAGGAGGGAGGGAGGGAGAGACAGAGAGACTCGATTTAGAGTCAAAGGATATGACCATTTCTCACTTCCCCCTGTGTCGAGGACAGCTTTCCCAGCAGCAATTCCAGTGGCGGGGACCTGAGGAGGTTGGACAGGCTCCTCACTCAGGGTTAGAGAAATGTACCTAAGGGCGCCAGATGGCCCAGCAGAAAGTCAGGCCTGGCATCCTGTGTCTCCTTAACAGAGGCAGGAGCGAGGGACAAACAGAACGTGGCCAAGTGAGTCTGGCGCTGACCTGGATGGGCATTCGTGGCTGCTCAGCTCAGGGGGTCCACACTGCTCCTGGCAGTCATTTCTGCCCCATCCTCCTCTTGGGGCCCTCCGTCCTGCTGGCAGCTCGAGCTGTAGTGGTGACCGGCTACTCGCCTGATCACACCGAGTTTTCTGGCCTCACTGCCTGCACTCGCTGTTCCCCCAGCCGGAATACTCTGCCTTGTGACCTTCCTCTGCTTCCAGGTCGCTCCCTCCCTGGGCCTCCAGAACTCTGACTCAGATTCCTTCCCAGCTTAGGCTCTCTCCCTGGATTATACTGCTTTCCCTAATTCACAGCTGTGCACAGACTTGGCGTTCGCTTGTTTGGTCTTTGTCTCTCCCACTGGATGACACCCTCCCCTCCATGGGAGACGCCAGCTCTTTTCTGCTTCTCAGGTGCCCATGCGGAAGAGCTGGGCCTCCAAGCATCCTAGCTGAATGCTGATGTTGAACTGAGCCAGCGCCTCCACGGACAGCTTCCACAGCTTTCAGCACGGACTTACGCAGGTAGAAAATGTGACCTCATCCCCCCCACACACACGCGCGCGCGAGGGCAGCCACCTGCTTGGGCTGATCTGCAGACTGCAGCGGTCTCCCTGCACCAAGCCCATCCTTCTCTGCTCTGTGGAAGTGCACAGCCATCCCCAGAGAAAGGGGCAGCATCTGCACCCCCACGTCCCAGGCAGCTCCAGTCCGCTTTGGCTGGGAAGCTGGCGTGGGGATTTTTCACTAAAATGACACGTCACACAGGCCCTTCAGAGGCCTCCGCCCAGACACGAGTGCCCTAGAAGCACAGTGCCAGGGACATCCAGCAGCGCCTCCCTCCTCACAAGCACACAACAGCCCCTGCCACCGCCCCCGCCTGTGCTGATCCCCACCAGAGCCCAGCCACGGGTTGCGCAGGCAGGAGCAGCTGCGTGATGCCCTCACACAGCCACACGGGCTGCCGGCTGAGTCAGATCTCCGCCGTCGGCACGTGATCTGAAACTCGCGGGCAGCCTGGCCCCCGTAGGTCCATACCTTCCTCAGCGTGAGAAACTCCCGGCCCAGGCCCAGCAGAGTGTGGAAGGGGCAGTGGCCCAGGTGAGCGAAGCGGGAAGCACAGTGAGAGGCAGCCATGGAGACCCAAATTTCACACACCCCACGTGATCACGGTCTCAGAGAGCCTGTGCCAGGGTCCAGGGCTTTAGCTCTCAATCTGCAAAGCTGTACACGAGGCAGTCAGCTACGGGAGTGGTTGTGGGCCAGGGCTGCCGCAGGCATCAAACAGATGTCCAGCTGCGGATCTGGAAGCATAGCTCAGAACGGCCCCTCGGAGAGCTAGGCTAAGAGACACCCAGGAGTCCAGAGTCCGTGCACACTAGGTGTGGGTGCATTCGGTCTCAGATGAGGATAAATGAGCAGAAACAGCCAGTGAGAAACAGCGCAGAGCAAGGAGAAGGAAAGAGCACCCGGCAAGGCCAGGTGAAAGGAATTCCTTCAAACGAGGCACTGCAGGGAACGAGGCGCGCTTTAGGGTCTGCTTGACATCAGTAGAGCTGGAGCAGAAAGGTCAAGCTGGCAAGGGCAGCAAATGAAATTATAATGGAGATAGGTGACCCAAGTGAGGATTTTAAAGAAGAGAATGAGAAATGAGCTGGAAACAGAGAACTTAAAGTCTGCAGTGAGTCGGGAGAAAGTGGCGGGGAAGCTGGACCAGTGAGACGGAGAAGAGCCAGCCGGCCCCTCAGAAGGTCCAGACGGGTGACAAGGGGTCTGCACAATGTGGTGCTTATAGTAGATGTCTAGGAACCACAATAGAAGAGGTTCCCCCACAGCTTTCCATATCCTCTCAGACCACTGGCCAGGCTGGGAGCAGCCTTCACAAACCCTCTCCCGCTGTGGTCTGGTGACTCGGAGATACATCTGAAAGCCCTCTCTGACCCTCTGTTGTGGCCTCCTTCATCTGTACCCCGTGTAGGGGCTACATGCATGCAGCAAAGGGGACAGATCCTCGCAGTGCACTGCTGCTGGGCGACAGTCTGCTCTCCATCCTGGCTGTGCGGCCAAGAGGAGGGCATGGTCCTGCTGCTGCTATGGGGGCAGCTCCAGAGGGCACGGGTGGCCAGCTGAGCTTGCTCAGGCACGTACCAGTAGACTGTGAGGCCCAGGAGAGCACCTCTCAGGGGCTCTGCATCGTCCTCAGCCTGGAGAGCCCCTTGGGCCTCAGACCTCAGCGGGGCTTCCAAGGGCAGCTCTGTACTTGGGGCTCTCCTTGGGTCTCTTTGCGGAGTCCTAGAGGAGCCCCGTCTTCTCCTCTTAGAGACTGCAGTCACCAGTGGGGGCTCACATCATAGGGAGTCAGGCTAGAGTGACTGGCATTTTTGGGAAAGATCTGGAAGAAACAAGAAAAGAGCAAGCAGGAGTTGGTAAGAAGAATGCTTGGACTGACTTCGTGGAAGCCGTCTAGTTAGCGCCTAACCCTGGGGAGAGCCGAGTATCCAGAGGCCGCAGGCAGGCAGCAGGTTTTCCAGCTGAAGGATAAGGTGGAGGCGGCGGAAGGAATGGACTGGAGCGTTCTTTCGAGGGTGCGAAGGATGGGGGTTGGTGACTAGAGAGAAGCAGTGGTGCACCCCACACACAGCTAGGAACTTTCTTCTGTCGCTACTTGACTGAGAGCCACTAAGTGAACAAGGTCCCAGTGGTCAGCATGGTAGCTCACACAGAGGAGGGACACTGATTCTTTGCCAGGCAGTCCCAGGCCCAGCCTGGCTTGCCAGTCCTTCAACACAGCTGCCACCGCTGCCAGCTGCTCCTCTGACCTGGCATCTCTGCCGCGTCTCCAAGCACGATGCTCCTTCCTTCCTTCCTTCACATGCGATACTGACATGCCCTCCCAGCCAGAGCAGCTCCTGCTCGATGCCCACGGCAGACCAGAGGCACCATGGTGGTGGCTCTTCCTTGTTCGTGGCACTGCAGCCCTGGATGCCTGCTCGGGGTGTGCGGTGCCACTCTGCACTGATTTAGCTCCGTGAGGCCGCTCAGCTCTTCAGAGTCAATGCCATGTCTCCCAGCCTGGGTCTGGGACCAAGGGTTTCTCCAGGGTTGGGACCCTCCGCATTTCTCTCTATCTGCACTCTCGGCTGCTCCCACCCCACAGGCCTGCACAGGTTGTGCTCGGATCTGCATGAGAAAGGAGACCAAGGTCTCCTTGGTCCTAAGGGCCTGCACTCAAGTCAAACTCATGGAAATCAAAGCCAGAGGCCCCAGAGCCTCAGGAAGACAGGAGCTGCAACAAGAGCCTTCGCCCACCAGCACCTGCTGGGCCAGCTGGCACCAGGATGCACACCTGCCAGGTGAAAGCCAAGTCTCCTGGGGGGGGCCCTGCAGAGCTTACACCAAACACACTGCTCTTGGGATTCAGCCCCAGATTCAGTGGGGAGCTGGAATGATAATCGGGCCGAGGGAAGTGGGAGTTGGGTGCTGGGAGGAGGGCGGGAACCGCAGCTCCACACTCAGAGGATGTCCAAGGTCTCTGTTCACAGAAAATATAAAACAGCACGTGACGTTTGGATTGAATTTCACTCTCTGGAGGAGAGGGGGCTCCCTGCACCCTTCCAGGATTGGTTGCAATTTCATCAGAGAGCCAGGGGTGGGGGATCTTTGGCAGCAGGCTTTTGTGTCCTACTGGTTAAGGTGCTTTTTAATGCAAGTAAGAGAAACCCAAGTAAGATGTCTGCTGTGACTCAGTAATTTATTAAAAAGAAATTTTTCCTCTACATTTTTGGAGGCTGTGAAGCCCAAGAGAGAGGTGCTGGCAGATTCGCTGTCTGGGGAGGCTCTTCTGTCACACTGTCCCATGGGAGGTGGGGAGTGCGCTTTCCTCCTGCGCAGGAGGTAACATTGCCCTCAAGGGGGGGACAGCCAGATGGTGAGCCCACGTCTGCATGCCTTTTTATAAAGGCCACTGTCCCTTATAAAGCCCCAGGACTCCATCCTCCTGATGTCACCACCTAATGATGCACCTCCAAGAACCAGCACATGGGGAGTTGAGTTTCGGGGTGGTGGGGGTCCTAGTCATGGCTCTCTGCTTCCAGGAATTGCTTTCAATTAACCTTTCCACCTTCAAATCCTTGTCCCAGCGTTCACCTTCTGAGTCGTCTGAATCAACACAGTCCCTGCAGGATGGGAAACGGAGCAAGGATGCCTCCGGCTACCACCAGTGTCTTCTGTCTCCTATTGTGGCTGTGATTGTATCTGGAAATGCCCACAGGGCAGCAGAGCACACTCCAAGCATGTGTGGATAGGTCGTGGGGCCCTGGACTTAGGTCCGTAGCTGGTCCCTGCCCCTTTCTCTCAGGTGCGGCTATCCCCCTGCTTCTAGGCCCTGATACCCTAAGCATCCTTCCTCCTCCAGGCCCTTCTCTCATGATGCTCCTGCCTGGAAGCCAGCCAACCAGGGACTCAACCCCTTGACACCTTGAGCCAGATTAAGCCTCCTCCTTTAAGTTGTGGGCATCGGGTACAGCGCGTGAGCCATGGGCGCTTGACTCATGGGCCCACCAAGATGTGGCCAGGGGCAGAGCTGGTTAAAAGCAAGCTCTCAGGCCCAAGCCCAGACCTGCTGATGCAGCTTCTGCAGCTTAACAAGCTCCCCAGGTGTCAGAAGGTGACTCAGAAGGTGAACCCTGGGATGAAGATTTGGAGGTTGGAAGGCTAATTGGAAGCAATTCCTGGAAGCAGAGAGCCATGACTAGGACCCCCACCCCCACCCCCGAAACGTAACTTCCCATGTACTAGTCCTTAGAGGTAGGACTTTAGGAGGTGACATCAGGAGGGTGGAGCCCTGGTGCCTTATAAGGGACCTGGGGAGCTTGTTAAGCTGCCCTGATGGTCTGAGATGTCTTGTTCTATAGTTCTCTTACACAGAGAGGGGAGGAAAGAAGAAAGGTAGGAACTGTGCAGAGATCTTGCAACTGTGTGGATCCTCTAAAGAGGGCTTCTCACTAAAAGCTCCAAAAGCTTTTTCTACTTCAGGACGGTCTACGATCATTTTCTACTTCTGGACTTTGGTGGCTTTACCCAGGCTCGAGACATTTTTTCACTCTGTGTTGGGGTCTCATGCCCCAGCAGCTCAGGGTCCCCTTGCTTTGTGAGTCCAGGACTGAGGGGAAGAGGTCGCTTTGCCTTTGGTTTGACCACTTTGGAGCTGATCTTTTCCTGCCTGCCTCCCCATTTTGGCATTTTATCATAAGGTGATTGGGGAGCTTTCGACCTTCTGAGGCTTTACTCAGAGGGGCCTACAGAGCCCTGCGTGGACAAACCCTCCTGCCTAAAGCCAGCGGGCTCTTCCAGCTCTGGCCAACTCTGCTCTAATTAGCTGGCTCTCAGGTTGGCGGTGAAAAGACTTTCAGAAATTAATAATGCTATTTTGAGAACACCTGTATCCAGCCTGCTTAATGAACACGATGATGCAAACATAAAATATTTTCCATTCCACCACGAAAGATGTTACCCATATTCCCTGTTTCATGCCTCAACTCTGGACTTGCTTTGTTTTGCGGTAAATTATGTTCAAATCACACTTCCATTAGTGTTAATTTGGAGGCTTTTACAGTGTTCTGTAATTCTTCAGCTAGCAAGTGGCTCCTTTTTTACTAATCTCTAATGCAGGTATTTTGTTTTGTTCAGGAATGTCTTTTGCATACTGGCCTGAATGGCAAGGAATGTTCCATGCCTGGTGCTTAAATTTTCACTTGAAACCTGTTCAGATGGAGTATTTTTGCAGATCTTTATTTCTCCAGCCAGCATGGGCTGCAGGAAAATCAGGCTTCTCCCTGTCTGCTACTGGAGTGCCGGCTGCATTCTTCGCTCTCAAAGGGCATCTTAACCTTACTAACCGCAAAGATGCGGGAAAGATATTATGTGACTGAGAAGGATTCCAAAGCCCTGACAATTTGATTGCTAGATAGTGAAGCCTACGAAAACATTCTGGGCAGCTTTCTAAAGGACGCGCTCTCGTATTTAGCTGCTTTGACAAGTCCAGCACTACTGTTAGGGTACCACAGTCCTTCCATGCTGGCCAAGCAGGCTTCGCAGGAAGCTCACTGAGTCTTCTCCCATTACCCGGCTCCACACCGCCCGGTGTCCTGTGGCCCCAGAGGCACCCCTCCCTGCCACCTCCATCCCCTGGGCCAGGCCCAGCACTGAGCAATGGGCGCCTGGTCGGGCAGGGCCACCAGCACTTTGCTAGCTTAGGCCAGGGGCTTGTGCCCTACTGGCTGGCCCACCTCACCTAATTCGCCCGGGGTGGGCGGGGGGTGGGTGGGCATCGGCTAACTGCTGGGCTCAGGGAAAAGGTGCAACACCTTGGGCAGACAGTACTCACATCTTAGGAAAGCAGGTCCTGTCTGGAAAGGTAGAACTCACAGCAGTGGCTTTATTCCATTTTTCTTTAGAGAGGTAAGAAATTTTCGGCTCCTGAGTCAAACTTGGACTCACCAGGTGTTTTAAACATAACACCGGATCGTCTCCAGATCATGTTCTTAACTTATCTTCTCATTCCACTTCCATTCCAGGCACCGAAAACGGACCAGATTCCCCCCCCCCCGGGGGGTGGGGTGGGGGGTGGAATAGTTTCAGGCTTCCTCTTTGAGATGCCTATAGGGCCCCCTGGTGGATATTTCAAGACTTCGTGTTTCTCAGGATTAGTTCTCCTTGACCCTAATAAAAAAATGAGAACTGGTGGCCTGTCTTCTTTGTATCTTCATGAGGAGACAGACAACAGTTGGTTTAGAAAAGGCAATTTTTAAAATATTTCTTAGTTCCTAGCAAAACCCGACCTGATTCTTTAGAAATAACAGATATATCACTTTGTATATTTTATTCTGCATTCCTTGTACTCTATTATGTCACAGCTGAAATACCTTTAAGACATTTGTATCTTGGTCTATGTCAAAAGGCTGTAATTCCTAGGCAATCCATATCCAACCTAACGATATATGAGTTGCTTGGGCCAAGGAGACTAAAAGCTTTACAGTTTTCCAAAGGGATTTTTACAGTGTGGGCTTTGACATGAACCAAACTAACTAGAGTCGGGTTTGTGGAGTATTTTTCAGTGTGACAACCTTCCTACCTTTGGTAGCATGAGACATGCCACTGAGTTAAGAACTGCGACATTGGATTAAAGGAGCCAAGCTTTCCCACATGCGAGTTGCCTAGGACTCGGCTGTGGGACCTGTGCGTTCCCCCGGGGAGGCAGCACGGACCCCTTTGCAGGCTGATGCGCACAGGCGCCCACCCCACCGGCGGGCTGCGCCTTCCTAGACGCAGAGGGTGCGCTCACTGGGGCAGTGGTAGTGGAAACGCTTCTTTCCAACATGCTTATCTTTGAGCTCATGATGCAATTCGCTTATTCCAGCTTTGCTTGTAAAATCCGAGTACCGCCTCCCTTCCCCTTATTAATATGCTAATATCGTGTAATAACGCATTTTGCACCAGGAACGCAGGAAGCTAGGCAATCCATAAAAAGAAGACACAAATTCTGGGTTTAACTTTACCCGGTTTCGGGGTGGGGGCTGGAGTGGGGTGTCAAAATAGTTGGAAGGAGGGACATGCGGCCCACAAAACATAAAAATGATCCCTTGTTTTCCGGCGTCCGGGCCGGGCTGCTGCGGGAGGCAGCGCTGAGCTCAACTTGTACACTGCTGGTCCCTAGGATGTCGCCTGCTCTTTCATCCCCTAGCCTCCTCCTGCACGCGGCGACGCCTGCGGGAGCAGCGGGCACCGCGCGTCCGGGCTCCGGCACGGTGAGGCCCGGCATCCAGAGCACCGCTGTCTTCCCTCTGGTCCGCCGGGTATTGGGGGCCGCGCGGGGGAGCGACAGCGGGGGTGGGGTGCAGTGGGGGTCTGGGCTGAGTCCTGATCCCAGAGCCCGGGGAGGTAGTGGCCTGGGGAGATGGGTTCCCAGAGAGGGGAACCCGGACACCAGACCCGGATCGCGCAGCTCCGGGGACCCCCATCCAACCGCCCCGCCTCCCGGGAGCCCCAGGCCGGGTGTAAGCGGGGAGCTCGCAGGAGCTAGGCTAGCGGAGCGCGGGGCTCCGAATGTACTGGGAGCTGGAGATGTAGCCCCGGGAGCAGGGTGGGTAGGGCGGGCGCCCTTCCCGGCCTCCAGAATAGCGTGGGGGACGCTAGCTCCCCTCGCGCCATCCACCGCGGCAGCTGCGCCTCGGCTACCCCAGCTAGCAAGGATCCCGGGTGGGGGCGCAGGCCCGACCGCCCCTAGCAGCCGCTCCGAAACCCGACCCGAACTCCGGCTCCGGGTGTTGCTTCCGTCCGCGCAGGGATAGCCGATGTGGGGGGCGGGGCCACTCGGGGGCGGGGCCTGAGCAGGGCGGGCACTAGGGCCGCGGGGCTGAGGCACCGCCCATTGGTCGGCGGCGTGGTCACGGGGTTGGGGGCGTGGCCCGGCCGGCGCCGCCCCGCCCCCCGGCGCCCGCCTGCCCGCCCGCGGCCGAGCCGCACAGACCGGACCGGAGCGGCGGCGCCGCAGCTACCGAGCTTCTCCCTGCCGCACGGCCCAGACGAGGACCGGACCGTCCGGACCGGACCACACCGTACTGCCCCGGCCCTACAGGACCCGGGCCCCGGCACGGCACAGCGCGGCTGAACCGGGCCCTGCACGCCCGCCGCGGCGCCCTC
>NW_004524580.1:35541840-35553811 GCF_000260255.1 Octodon degus | reverse complement strand
GCGGCGCTGCCGCTCGGACGCTGACGCGGACGCTGGCAGCACCTGCCCGGACCCGCCGGACCCTCGCCCGCGCCCCGGCGCCTCCGCGGGCTCAAGCTGCCCGGGGCCGGGGAGGCCAAGGTAAGAGCTCGGGTCGCGGAGCGACTTCTCAGACCTGTGGCTGTGCTTTGCCCGGGACGCGGGGAACGACGCCTGCCCTGCCCGGTGGCCCGGCCCTGCTTTGGGAGCCCCTGGGCTCGCGTGGTCCCTGCGCCCCGGTTGTCTTTTCTGGTGCGGAGAACTTTTCCTGGCTCCTGGCTGCAGAGAGGGCGACCTAGGGTACATGCACAGCCTCAGCCCGCGATCCCCTGTGTAGGCCCGAGGGGCAGCGGTTTCTGGGGGGCTGGGGCACTGTCGCAGCTGGAGCGGGCACCCGAATCTTGCGTCCTGGCCACCGAGCTATGCCCAGTGCCTTGTTACCGTCGCCTTTCTGGGGGCCTCTGCGACCAGCCCGTCCTTCTTGAGTACAAAGCCTCCCCAGCAAGATCGGGGTTTAAATGGGTCACTTCAGAGGGAGTGGATTGTCTCCTGCACGCTCAGGCCAGCTCTCCGTGGCCCTGTTCAACGGGGTGGATTTCATCGTCCCTGCGTGGATGAACCTCGGCTGAGCAGGTTTCTGCTGAATTTTGAATTCATGAATTTTGTCACTGAGCCCCTTCGCATGATCTCCGGAGGGACCAGATAGCAGCATACATTTTCCGTGAATGTCACGGGAAGTTTTACAGGGTCTTATGTAAGGGCCCCAAGAGAGAGAACTCTGGCCCCGACTGCCTTCCAGGGTTCCCGGGGGTGGGGTGGGGGGACAGCTGGGAGCACTGCATCACCTAGAGCCCGAGGATCAGGAGTGGGCTCTCACTGAAGCGGGAGGCGCTGCCCAGGGTTGATTTTCCTCTGACCTCGCCGGGCGTTACAACCTCAGGATCAGCTTTGATAAACTGAAGAGAAGGGAGAGCTCTAAATTAGGAAAAGAACGAGCTGGAGCTTTTTTCTCTCATCTCACAGATGGGTGTCATGAACGGATTACTAGGCAGCTGATGCCTCACTGGGGAAAAAAAACGAAGGAAAAAGAACTGGCTGAAGGTTTCACACCTCGTTGTCCCCTCTCCTAGCACCTCCGTATTTCTAGAGTGTCTGACTTGAGTGAAAATTACTTGTGGAGGACACATCTGTGGATCCTCTCTGCAAATTCCATTCCAGGAAGACAAGGAAGTCATCCAGATGTGGGTTGTAGAGGGCTTTTGAGAGCACCCAGGAAAGGCTCAGAGCCCCAGGTAGGGTGGAGAGGTTTGGAGGGGAGGAGGATCGGCCAGTGTGCAGCCCGAGGTGGGCGCTGCCTGAGAGCTCCCCGTGGAGGGCTGGGTTGTGCGTCAGCTTTCTGCTGAGATGAAGCTGGTTCCTTGGGCTTCTACAACACGGCTGGAAGGGCTGTGGGAAGGAAAGGACAGGTTCACCCAGCCCATCCTGGGTACTGGAGTGTTCCTTCTGGGAAGTGGACAAGGCTCCCAGGGTTCTGGGTTCTGAGTTGTGGAAAGCAGGATGGTGCTGTCTGCGGTACTGCAGCCTCAGCTGCCTTCAGGACACTAGGGGGGCTTGGATGCTACTCTGTCACCCAGGAGGGAAATGCAGGGACCCAGAGGTGGGCTTGCCTTTTCAGGGCTCGTGGGTGCAACTTTTCACTTCTGACATGTGTTCTTATTAAGGAGTAGATTCTGAGTGCTTTGCGGATGGGCCCGCTCATGCCATCTGGACGACTTAGGACTGGCTGTGTGTGTTGTGTGGGATTCTGAAAAGACCAGGATGTAGTCTCCATGACATCTTAGAAGACACAGCCTCTTGCACATTCTGTCCTTTGGACACCTGGTTGTGCTGACCTGAAATTCTTTGCTTGCAGTGAACCCCTCACCTTTGTTTGTCTCCTGTCCTGCAGTATTGAGCTGAACGCAGGGCCTTTGCAGTAGGCTGCATTCTTAACACTGTCTTACTTTGTTTTTGTAAATTTTGAGAGTGGGTCTCACAAAGTCACTAAATTACATCGGGTTTCCTTTTGTCTTTTTTACATACCCCACTGTCTTATAAAATCACACTGTGTCAGAACATCTTTAAAATCAACTCCATCAAACTTAAAATTTCTTGCTGCCTTCTCCTTAAAAGCACGCGCAGATGTTAACGTGGCATCTGACGGCGTGTCTGCACTCTCATCTAGAGCCCTGAATCATTAGTGTCTGGGAATCTGCCAGTGGAATTAGAAGATTGTTCTCTCTCCCTGCAGAACAAAGCTCCAGTTGCCCAGGCCTCCCCACAGGAGCTGCGTCTGCCTTCTCAGAGCTGCTGGAAGGTGAGAGATGTAAGAGGTGGAGTCTGAGGAGAGACCCTCGCTGCAGGACTCTGGCACAGTTTGGCCAGTGTCACCATGGTTCAGGGTTCATGCATCCTCAGGGCTACTTCAGCATGCACAGCCTGCCTGTTCGGAGCCTGGGAACGTGCACAAGTTGTTTGTCTTCCTGAGCTCTGGTAGGCTGTGTTTGTGACCCTGTCCTCATAGGAAAAGTGCATGTGTAGGTAGCCTAAGGGGCGTGGTGGTTGTGGTCCCAGAAGAATGGTCAGTGTGAGTGAAGCTTTATTCCATTCAGGCTTGCTGGGTCGACTCACAGGTGCGCTGTTGCCATCAGAGGTCTGTGCAGGAAAGACCACTGCACTGGCCATCCAGGGCCAGCAGGGAGCACCAGTGCTGGCAGTTGCCTGAGAAGGTGGCGGGGTGGGCAAAGGGCTGAAGCAGGAGGCAGACCTCCCTGAGCATGCGGAACACAGTCGAGGCGGCTGTGTGGCCAGAGAGTCTTGGAGAGCAGAGAGGAGACAGTGGCACTGACTGGGGAGTGGGGCTTCGGGGCATTGAGAGCCCCAAGAACCTGCCGATGAACACCTTGGGGGCAGGGCTGCTTCCTGGTGTCTGCTGCTCTGGCCTGGAGGGCTTGTCTTGGAGAGCCACAGGCATTTAGGTGGTGGGCAGGAGCCAGTACACGGAGGCTTCATTCAGTTTGTTTCAAAAGGCTGTTCTCTGGACTTCACGCGTGGTCCTCGAGCATCTGTGAACACCTAGAACATGAGGTGCGGTGCTCCGTGCGGAGGTTGCAGACACTGAGCCAGGCTTAGCATCCTTCCTGGGGCAGCAGGCATTCATTCAGCCACTGCTGCAGGTCACAGTTTGCCACGTGGGGCCACTTTGAGCTTGTGGTGTAGGAAGGAGGGGAATTGGGATGGGGCCCTTGGTGCGGTGTGTGTGGCTGGCAGGCGAGCAGTGCAGCTCGGGGAGCTGTGTTAGGGGCTGCTCAGAGCTCCCTCCTACCCAGGCTGGGCTCCAGGCATTTAGGTGGGGGCGCTGCTGGTAGGATCTGGTGTGCTGGCTGATTATCCCTTGGGGTCACGAGATGCGGGAAAGGCATTATTATCTTTTTTTTTTTTCCTGCCAGATTTGCTTCTGGGCAGAGTGGTCAGGTTGAGCCCTACTCCTGCAGTCCTGTGTTCCAGTCACCACACTTCTGCCAAGACTGTTTTTGCTCTTGGAAAGGGAAGCATTTGTGGCAGAGTGGGAGTGGGTTGTGTGCCTGCCTGTGCATTTCCTGGGTGAGGATGTGCCTGTTTTCAGGACACGGGGTGTTCGCACCCATGCCAGCACCAGCACCCGCACGTGCACGTGTGCGGGCTGAGACAGGAAGGCGTAGTATTGATGGTCCACCTCGGCAAGATGTGGAGCTGTGTCACCTACTTAGGCCACCTCTGGATCACTCATGCACCTAAGGCAGGGTGTCAGTGCGCTGTGAATCACCGTTCTATAATTACTTAGGGAACAGTGACCAGGAAAAAAAGCCACGTTCACTATCTACATAGTTGTTTTCCAACTATTTCCCAGCTGAAGGTAGTTGACCTCAGAAAGCTCTGCTTCCGAGCTTGGACTGTCTGTGGCAAATGAGGGCAAGCAAGGGTGGGGCTAGAAAGGCAGAAGGAACCACGGCCACAGGGGCTCAGGAGTGCCTGGCCCTTCAGAACAGGCCCAGGCTGCCTCGCTGCCTCCGGCTTCTCCCCGTGTCGAGGGATGGCCGCTTGCTGAAGACAAAGCGGGAGGTTTAGGGTCTGGTGTTGGTAGTGTAGTGTGTGACCCAAGGACACCCCTGAAGACCTGTGGACGCTGGCACCATTGAGAACCTTGTGGAGGGACAGGTAGTGGCAAAGCGCAGGTCCTTCCCTGGGGACTGGCTTTCGAGCTCGAAGATGGGAAGACTCGAGGCCCACTCAGACATGCGCCGTACCCTGCAGGGCATCTTTCTGCCCGGAAACACGCAGCTCCAGGTGTGAGCCCGTGACCAGTGGCAGAGAGACTGCCTTTGCCCCACTGCTTGTAGAGTGCGCAGCTGGAGACTGGGCTGGGTCCCTTCTAGTCCTCGGGGCTGTTCACACCCAGTTGGAAGATGCCTGCTTGCCCCCTCCCTGGTGCCGTGGAACCCATCAGCGTTACAGCCCTCCTTAGCTGCTGCTTAAGAAGGAAGTACTTTGTGATTAAAATGAAGAATAGTGTTGGCCATTTTATTCATTCCAAAATTAAGAAGATGGAGGAGAAGCTGACCCTTGTGGATTTCGCAAAGCCTGAGGTACACACGGAAGAGACGCCTTTCATCTGACCTTGTAGGGGAGCCGTGGGGCAGTGTGAGGGGAGACTCTAGAGGAGACCAGAGCAGAATGGGTGCTAGACCTTCGAGTCGGGAGGTGTGCGGCTGCCTTGTTCTTCGGCCTCCAGATCTGCGGGTGGCTTCTTGCCGAGACTCCCGAGCTGCTGCCCGGGCGCAGCACCACTGGCTGGGAGGTGACGTGGCAGTGAAGAGCCAGGTGGGCCCCGCTCCTCATGCCCACGTCGTGGTGTGGAGGCATGTGGGCGGGTTGGCAGGGAGAGCTTGCAGGCAGTATTACTTAGGGCCCAGTGACTTAGGCGTGACTGAAGTACAAGAGGGTGTTATCTTACCCAAAGGATTTATTGTATTTGAAATAATTTGATTATCAGCCACAGTGGACACTTTGGGGGGCCTCACACCTTAGGTAACACCAAGGACTTTTCAGAGATAAAGTTTTAACAAATCACCCAGTAAGTCCAGCAGCCCAGTAATGAACTCTGTGATAGAAACTGCAAGCCGTAAGTGGGGTGGCCACTGATCCCCACGTGGAGGAACTTTGCTTTCTTGCTTGCGTTCAGCAGGTGGAGCATCGAACTGTGTTCTTCCGGAGGTACCAGGCATGATGACCCTCCTTCCTGCGCTCCCATCCAGCATAGAAGGGGCACACAGGATAAGTTAAGGAAGGACCTGTGAGATGGCTCATCAGACTAAGCTAGCCTGCCTAGGCAAGTATAGGGACCGGGGTTCGATCCCTGGCACCACATACCATGCCAGCCCCACTCCCAGGCATGCTGAGCTGGCAGCTGAGGCAGGGCGTGGTGGTACACGTCTGTAGTCCAAGCCCTGGGGAGGCTGAAAACAGGAGGATCACTATGAGTCTGAGCTGCAAAGTGAGAACTTGTACCAAATACATTTTTTTAAAAAATCAGGGAAGAATTTCCAGACTTCTCAGTGTTCATTGATCCACAGACATGATTTTCCTCCACTTCAGGATACATTAGAGGAGGCAGGTCTGAGATACGTAGAAAACCAGAGTCCTAGACTCCTCGTGTCTGGCACCTTTCCTTTGACCACAACAGAGCAATCCACGGATTTTGGGGTGTTTTTGTTCCTTTTTCTCTATGGAAGTTTCCGAAACATGTTTGTTCTAGGACTGGGATAAATGGAGGTGCTTTTGGCGTCCAGGGTAATTTTGGGTGACCTGGAGTTGTGCGTGAACCCAGGCTGGGTCTGGTGGTGTGAGAGCCCGCCCTGGAGAGCTGCTCTTTGCACAGCCTGCTCTGGATTGCCAAGGCCAGCTGGGAGAAAGGCCTGGGCTCGCCTCTCCCTGCAGCATTAGGAGTGGGTGGACTTACAACAGAGTGTGGGCGGGAGGGCATTCCTTTCTTTTTTTTTCAAAGTTTAAATTTGGTGAGGAGTTGCTGGTTCTGGAGGGTCTCTGTGGGTGGGGCTGGCTGCAGCTGCCTAGGAGCTTCCGGATGGGAGACCTCCACCTGCCTGCCGTCGTCTCGTCTCGGGGATCCGTCTGCCCATCAGGAGCTGCCTCTGTTCCCACGGGGAGGACTGAAGTCAGTGCTCTCCTGTGAGTGGCACTTGCTGTTGGCTCTGGAGCCGGGTGTGGAATAAGGGTGTGGTGGGCTCTTCTCACCAGGGCTATGCCCAGCGTCAGTGGCCTGGCATAGGTGGCCTGGCATTGGTGGCACTGCCATCTTATCCACACAGTGGGCTGGTGAAGGTGGAGGGCGAGTTTGCACACTGAGGCTCCTTGAGTCCTCCCCAGAAGCGCCTGTTAACAGTGTGGGGGACTTTCAGACCAGCAGAATTTGTTCTCTGAGGGGCCGTTGTTGTGGCACAGGTGCACAGTGCCCCAGCGGCCCATGTCTGCTCCTCTGCAGTGTGGGGAGTACAACGCACAGGCTGAGGAGGGCGGGCGTGCCTGCGGCTGGATGTCGGGATGCCAGCTGTTGTGAGTGCACTGGACCAGCGCTCTCCACCCACACACCCACCTGGGGGGCTGGGGGGCGAACCCCTGGGGTGCTGTCGAGGGTGTGGAGCTGGGCAGGAGGGTGAAGTGGGGCGGCAGGACAGAGGCCTTGGGCCTGCTCTGCTGTCCCCGGCCTTGGCCAGGCTCTGTGGGTGACTCAGCCCACCTGGCCTTATTGGCAGCTTTTGCCGCCCCCGACTGTCCCTCCCGGGCTCTGCCTTGGCCTCACACCCTGGGACTCCCTCTGTGCACCCGTTATGCAGGTGGCCCTGCACTGGCCTCTCAGGCCCTGCAAGCCCAGCAAGCCTCCTCTCCTTGCGAGGCTGCAGCCTTCCAGACTCCTGGCCGCAACAGCCCGCTTCTGTGTGGCTTCTCCTCTTTGTTGGGCAGGCATCAGGTCCCACCCATCCGCACTCCTGGGCACCCCCTGATCCCCAGCACCAGGAGCCCTTGGGGAGCTGCTGAATGGGGTGTGTAGATGCGTGGTGTGGCCAGTCCCAGTGGAGGACTGAAATGAAGGGTTTGGATGGCTGCGGGTAGTGGGATGGGGCGTGGCATGCCAGGCCCTGCTGGAGGGTGCTGGGAACCAGAGGTGGGACTTGGCTTTAGCTTTGTGCAGCACATGGGCCATGAAGCTTCAGCTGGGTCTCGGCACAGATCACGAGAACAGGAAGGGAGGGACTAGAGGGGGGCTGAGGGGCGTGGTGCGTGGGTGAATGCCAGCTGGTTTTCGTTGGCAGGGCTACAGGTGGTCTTGGGGCCTGGGTGGGCTGTGGCCCTGAATCAGGATGGCGGTGTGTGTTGGGGTTAGGATGGCGTGGGAGAGGTGGAGGCCTTTGCACCCCCGTGGATGTCGGTGTGCAAGTGTGGGTGTGTGATTGTGTGTGGGTGTGTGATTGTGTGTGGGTGTGTGTAGGATGTGTATGTGGGTGTGATTGTGGTGCTTGTGGCCCACACAGAAGGCCTGGACCTAACATGTTCTCCTGCCTGCCAGCGCACCAGGCCTTGGTGGGATGCCCTTGTTCACCTGGGGTGGCTGGTCTAAATGGGCCTCAGGTCGGAGAACAAGTCCCCCTGGCTGTGGGTGGTCCCCGACAAGGGGACCCTCTTCTCTCTTGAGTGGCTCTGAAGCAGCTGCTGAGAGCTGAAGGCCTGGCGCTGTCTGGGCTCCAGGGCGCAGCCACACCTTGGAAGGGGTCAGGACCTCAGCCCGTGCCAGTAGTGGAGATTCTCAAAGGGGATAGTCCTGTGCCTTAGAGATAGAAAGTCTTTGTTCCTAACCTCTCAGCAAGGAGAGCTGTTCCAGAACGTTCTGGCTGCCTACCCCACAGGCTTCCTGTCTACCACTGGGCATCTTCCAGCTGTGCGACCAGAACACTGCTCGCCAGGCGCAGGACTCCGCCTCCCATCTTCTGACCCGAGAGTCCGGCTCCTCAGTTTCCTGCCTTGCCGGCTGTTTCCCCGCCTCTTCCCACACTTGGTCAGCTCTTCCCTGATCTCCCTGCCTGGGTGCTTCGGCTTTTCCTCCACTCCCCAGTCCTGTTCCTTGTCTTGACCTCCTTTTTCCTGGCTGGACCTCCCCTGCAGGAGTGACCACACCCTAAAACTCTGAGACTCACATGTGCTGTCCATCTCGCCAACAGCGGTGTCAGTGTCTGGCCTCCTGCCAGCCACAATCTACTGTGTTTCTGCTGACACCTGGGGTCCTACTGCAGAGACTTCCTGGGTCTAAAGGTTCTGTGCCCCCTGACCCATGCCCCAGAGGTGAGTGGCTCTCGGCCTCCTTCTGGGGAGGGGAGGTAGAGATGGGGTCCCTGACAGTCTGCACATGACCCCTTGGGCCAGAGCATCTGACTGTCCGGATGAGCCTCTGGTGCATGCACTGGGATATTTGGCATTGCTCTGGGACAGGGCTGGCGGACCTGTGGCACGCTGCAGCAGGCTGTTTGATACCGTTGAAAGCTCTGAAAGATTCGCCATCGCTGCCATAGGATCTCAGTCAGCTGGGCTCTCCCTGCCATGCCTGTGTACGAGGTGCAGGTGCGGCGGGAACATGTTTGCTCGGTGACCCAGGCACAGCCCAGCTCCAGGCCTCTGGGGGCTCAGTGTGGCCCAGGTGTGGGAAGTGTGGTGAGTGTGGCTCAACGGGCTTGCGTGTTCCTGGGCCCTGGGCCTCTGTAGCGTGGCCTGGGAGGGTCCCCACGGCAGGGTGCCTGCTCCGGGCTGGCTTGCTCCTGCCCTGTTCCTTGCCTTGCTCCTGTGGAAGGGTCACATTTGGGCTGGCTGGGTGCTGAAAAAGTGCTCCTGAGTGTGGGCTGCTGTCCTTGCTGTTGGAGCTTTTGCAGCCTGTCCCGGCACCTCCAGCCATACCCCTCTTGGCGGGCCTGCTGGTAGCAGGAGAAAAGTGGCTCCTGTCTGAAGGAGGCTGCAGTCTTCTGTTTGGCCTTATCCAGTGTCACAAGAAGTCGCAGAGGCTCCGAAGGCAAAAGCAGGTGTTTCCTGCTGGTCGCCACGACCCTTTTCTGCATCCTTGCTCTTCTCTCTGGGAAGTCTGTGCTCCGCCAGGTCAGCGGACAGGTGCTGGTGGTGGGGGAACAGATCCTGCCTCAGCAGGCTGTGACGAGCCAAACGTGCAGGGACACTCTCCGGGAGCCGGCACTGCAGCCACCGCTTCCGGAGCGCTGCTGATGTTAGCAGATGCCTGGTGCCTCAGATCCATACAGCCCAGGGCACAAGCGTGGCCAGGTGGTTCTTTGCCCACAGATGAAGCCAGCCTGGAACCCAGGCCGGGCTCCTGCGCGTTGTGTTCTCCACCTCACCGTGCACTAAGCCGTGTCTTGCACATGCAGAGGCAGCGCCCTGGTCGGTGGCAGTAGAGGAGGTGTTTCAGAGATGTCAGGTTCCAGATCCTCGTCTTCACGTGGGTGCCTGTCCCTAGCCGGGGGCCACCCCCTGCCTGGATCCCACTCTGTGCCCGCCTTCTCTCGCTAGTCAGCCATCCCTGGCTTATCCCAAAACCGCCCTTCCTGGGGTCTGTTGTTCTGGGTGAAGAGGCTGAAGCACACCAGACAGAGGGCTGTGCCTCTGCGCGTGAGAGCCTCGCTGGCGCCCACAGGCCACGCTTGCGCCTATTCAGCATGGCGCAAGCCACGGGGCATCTGGGTCTCTTTTCAGGCTAAGGAATGCAACGAAATTTTCAGTTCTAAAAGATAACTACTCTTGAATCTTTGAAGTGAATTTTGGATATGAGATTGCTAGATTCCATTGAGAAATGTGATGTGGAAATTTTATTTTCAAACGTTAATGTTTGCAATGTTCTGAAAATCATATCCTTAGAAATAATTTAGTGTTTGATGAAAACTTTAGACATCAGCCTAAACGCAGGGAAGGTGGTAGAAGGGTTTCAAGTATCAGAATCAAAGAAGAAAGGAAGGGGCCTTGCGATCATCCTGCATATTCCCTTCTGAGACACTGAAGTGTGGAGAGGGTTACTGTTAAGTGGTTTTCTGCCTCAGACCCTCGTCTGCCTAAAGATTCGTCAATATCTGTTAAAGCCTACGCACTGCACTACTGATAAACACCCTGAAATTATAGGGGGGTCTCTGGGGAATGAGAACCCCTTTTTAACTTGAGGCAGCTTTACACGTCATATTGTTTTCCCGTTGCTGGCTCCAAGCGCTGGCTCCAAAGGAGGAGAGATGAATTTTGGCTCACTGTTTTCGAGGTCCTGTAGCCGGCTGGCTGCAGCTAGGAGCCTTGTGGCCATGGGGTCTGGTGAGCTCCTTGGTCCAGGGCTGAAGGGAGCCTGGCAGGGACAGAGCCAGAGAGCTTGAAGTGACAGCCAGCCCTCAGCCACACCCCCAGGACACCCGAACGCCCAGGATCCAGTGGTGGGCAGTCCAGCGTCCTGTTGCGTGCCGCTCAAATGTGATGGTCACGCAGGGCCCCATGGGAAGGACTGTTTCATGCTGGAGGGACAGAAATTCAGTTCCTGCTGATGTCACAGTGTCTGCACCAACGTGACTGTCAGCTTAGGGAGCTGAAAGTCATGGGCGAATCGGCCTGGGCCGAGCTCAGTCTCTCTGTGTCACTGAGAGTGCCACGCCGTCCTCTTCTGTGCTGCTTCTTCCTCCAGCAGGCCACCCCATAGGGTGTGAAGTGTCCTGGCACAAGGGGCACATCCAACCCCACGTCCTGGCTGCCGCAGTGACCCGGGGCAGAGGCTGCGCCCCTCCTTGGAGTCTAGTTCCACTTGTTCCCAGTGTGGCACGGGTGCTCGGGACAGAGTCCCGCACTGTGCCTATGGTTCTCTGACCACATGCCTGCCAGGGACTTGCGTGTCAGCCCCGCCCCGCCCCTCCGCTCTCCCGGGTGTTACCCCTGCACGGGTACGGTGTCCTCTCTCCCAGCCTTGCTCATTTCCAAGCTTTTAAGGAAATGGCAGAGAAGGCCGGCCAGTGTAGATTATAATGTTTTTCAAGGAAATGGAAAAAACACCCCAAAACTCTGGCAGTGTATTTTGTATTTTTAAAAGGACCATTTAGATGCGTGACTTATGCATATAAAGAGAAAGGAAGAAACAAAGAAAGACTCAGAATTGCGGAGGACCATCTGGCTTCCTCTGTGGTGATGACGTCCTGCACAGGCCAGGAGCTGGAACCATGTGGGTCGGACTGGCTCCCGGGAGCCTGGCGCCCTGGCTCCCCCGCGCCCCGCCCACCCGTCCCTGTC
This sequence comes from Octodon degus, assembly GCF_000260255.1. Lineage (NCBI taxonomy): Eukaryota > Metazoa > Chordata > Mammalia > Rodentia > Octodontidae > Octodon > Octodon degus. Next base: position 35,542,396 of record NW_004524580.1, on the reverse strand, counting down.
CTCTCCTTCTGCGTCTGGTGATGCCCTGACCTCTTCCTAGGAGGTCGCTGGCCCAGAGGCTGGTGGGTGGCCTGTGACCTCCTCCTGCCCTCGTCCTCGCCTGTGTGGTCACCACTGGAGGTCGTGGGGTGAGGACGGCTGTGTTTGGGCTGGGGAGTGGACACAGCTTTGCCCACCACACTTCTGCTGTTAAAGTGCTGTACTTTGCAAAATGGCATCAAACTTTGTTGGAAACTTGCTGGTAGCAGATTAACCTTTGTAAACACACACACACACACACACACACACACACACACACACTGCTGCAGGGCTGGCAACTCCGCTAGAGTTTGTTACTGAAAGCACTATGGACTTTAGTTGAGGAGACATGGTGTGGAGAGGAGAGATGGTGGGGGGTGGGCCCGGCTGCTTGGGATCTGGCAGTGAGCACGTGCCAGCCTCCTCCCTTGCCCTCTCGCTGTCCTCCTCCGCCCTCCTCCCCTCTGCCTCCCCTTCCCCCTCTCCCCTTCCCCCTCTCCCCTTCCTCCCACCTCCCTCACCGCCCCCTCCCTCCCCC
>NW_004524580.1:35525947-35541638 GCF_000260255.1 Octodon degus | reverse complement strand
CCTCCTCATTCCCCCCTCCCTCCCCCATTCCTCCTTCCTCTCATTCTAAGACTCAGTGCTGCTCTGTAGCAACTGGCGTCCCTAGGGTGGCCTGGCTGCAGAATGGGGCTGGGGGCTCTTGGGAAGTGGGGTGCAGGGGTTCCTTGCCCAGGGCTCGGTGAGGCGCCTAGGTGAGAGCCAGGACCTTGCTCTTCCCATGTGCAGGGTCACGTGCAGAGCCCTGCCGGGCTTCTTGCAGCCAGTGCTGGTTGTCTGGTGTAGCTGTGGCTGCTGGGCCACAGCTCGCAGGTGTGGATTTTCTGAGTGCTTGGCGGGCTGGAAGCGTCCCTGTGGTGTCCCTTGACTTCGGCCTGCCCTGACAGGGCTCTGCAGCCGGCAGACTGTCCTTGCTGCCGCCGTGTCGGGAGCCAGCGTTGTTCTCACCACTGCCCGATTCGTGCCGTTGTGCTCCGCATCTGCTTGGTGGGAAAGGTGAGCGGAGCTGCCTCTCTTCCTGCCGCGGTCTTTCCGCAGCAAGGCCTCTGAGTCCCCGGCGTTGTTGTGGCGTCCCTGAAGTGGAACGTTCTGGCGCTGACCACTTGGGAGAGCTCACTGCTGTGTCTGTGTTAGCGTGGCCTGCGCCACGTGCCCTGCCGGGGGCTGTGTGAGGGGTGGGAAGCCGTGCTGGCCGGAGCGCATCCACTGGGTGAGGGGGCATGTGGCAGGGCCTGGCCTGCTGTTTTTTCTGTGTTCATCCCCGCAAGCTTGCGGGCACCGGGGCACTTTAATGCAGCTGTCAGATCACTGAGGCAGGAGGGCCTCGGGGCTGAGGCCTTGCTTGAAGGGAAAACATGAAAAGGGCTGGAGACGCACTTCGGTGGCAGAGCGTCTGCCCGGCACGTGGGCGCTCTGGGCTCAAGTGTCACCCTCTTGGAAGTGGCTGGCACCCTGGGCGCAGCGCTGAGTCTCTTGTGCCCATCTCCTGTGGCTGCCCTCAGAAAGCGCTGAATGCTGGGTGGCTGGACACAGCTGCAGGCTGCTGTGTCTTAGATTTGAGGCTGCAAATAAACATCGGGGACCCCAGGCGGCATCCTTTCTACTCCTCAACCTCGTGGCTTGCCAGCGACCCTTGGCTTCCTGACTCGGAGGGGTCTCCATCTTCCCCGCTGGTCTCTATGCCCTCCCTGGTGTCTGTTCAGATCTCCGCTGGGGGAGGGTGGACAGGGCTGCGCGGGACCAGGCGCCGCCTTTAGGACCTCCTGCGACTTGATCCCGCGGTGAAGACCCTGTTTTCTAGAAAGTCACATTAGCATTGCCTGGGGTTGGGGCGTCTGCGTATCTCTTCTTAGGTGAAAGTAGGCACCCAATCCAAGTCACCCTACCTCTGGGCTCTGTTTCTCGTCCAGGCAGCGTGGTTTGCAATAAGTCTCTGGCTTCGTGGCTTAGTGTGAATGTCAGATAGCCTTGGGAGGAAGGCTGCACGGCACAGTCCCTCCGGTGTCTGGCTTACGATGCCTCAGCTCATGATCTTGACTTTGGGAAAATGTAAAAGTGGTGGTATCCGGTGGAAATTACTTTAAATTCCTGGGTGGTGTGGGGTCCAGGCCTCCTTTGAGTGTGGACAGTGGCACCGGGAGGACCCTGCCCTCCAGCACCCACCGGGAGGTAACAGCGGGCATTCTGCAGTGTGCTGGGCTGCTGAGCCAGATGTGTGGTAGGTGGGGTGCTCTAAATGCATGCCTCTGTGCTGCCCTTGCCCGGGGTGGTACCCCAGGGACACGGGATGATCTGTCCCTGCCTGTGACGTCTGTGAGTGCGTAGTCTCAGGGAGGAGCTCTTCAGCGTCTGAGTGTTTGGGCGGTGTGTACTGGTGGAATCAGCACGTCAGTGCTGGCCTGGGGGTGGGTGCAGCGCCCACCAGGCTAGGCTTCAGCTGGGCGCTGGGGCCCTGGCTTGCTGGCCGCCAGCTGCTGCCCTTGAGCAGTTTGCATGCAAAGCCCAAGGTGTCCCAACTTCTGAATCTTTCCTGGAGGGCATGGGCATGTGTTTTGGCTTTATTGCTCCGTTTGCACGAGCTGTATTTTGATATCCAAAAGAGGTTCACCTGGGGCAGAGGCTAAGTGTGTTTTCTGACTGTATTTCCTTTTTGCCTCTTCCTAGCCACTTGCAATGGCAGGGAAAGCAACAGAACAAACTGAGAACAACCCTGGGGCCCCTGCTGAAGGGACCTGGCTCTTGGGCGTCCGGCGTCCTTCTGAGTGTCGTGTGGGGCGCCTTGCTGTCTGAGCATGCACCTCCCATCTCCGTACTTTCTCTGAGACGTCTGGAGTGCTGCAGAAGTCCTGTGACTTCCTGAACTAGGGCTGGCTCTCCTCCGTGGCAGATCATGGTTTCTGTGGCTGCAGGCCACTGTAGTGACTTGATCGAGATTCGTCCTTCTTTTGCCTCAGTCAGGGAGCTCACAGGTGTTGGCCTTCTGCTGGGAATGGAGGGGACAGTGACGTCATCCCCAGGTGTGCTGAGCTCCTGTTCCAGGCGGCTGGCCCCGTGACCAGGTTGGCTGTTCCTCAGCCTCATGAGTGCAGGCAGAGCCACGTCCTCCTCCATGTGCCACCTGCAGCTCTGGGCTGAAAGCCACCATATGTCTGGCTCCGCTTGGTGTGTCCTGGACTGTTAAGGGAGCCTTGCAGGGCCAGAGGTGGCACTGCTGGGTTGGCAGGACTCTTTTGCGCTTCCCTCCCAAGAGGCTGCTTGGTGGGCCCTGATGATCCGTAAAACCTGCTCCATTTGTAACGTGAGCGAGTTTGCAGCTTTTCTGCCTCTTCTGAATTGGAGTCCTTTTGGGAGTGTTCCGAGAGCTTGGCACTTTCTGGCAGGTTTTATGCCACTGCCTCTCAGATAAGATGAAGTTCTGGGATCAGTTTTGTCAGATGGCCACCTTGCACAGCACCACGCACTGCCGTGTCCCGTCCCACGACGCCCTCCTTGGGTGGGTTCTGGCGGTGATTGCAGTGGGAAGGCCTGGGAGGAGTGAGGAGCTGCGCTGTCTTGCAGAGGGCCTGAAACGCGGGCCTCTGGCCCTTCCCTCCTAGTGCTGTGGCCGCCTGCCTTTAAGGCCTGAGGACCTGGTTGCGGGAGGGCTATGGGAGCCCTGTTAGCAGGCTGTCTGTGCCGAGGGGGCTGTGTAGGAGGGACGGCTTCTTCCTGGATACAGCGGGAACTGGCAGACAAGACTTGGACAGTTGTGCGATTTTTTTCTTGAGATGAGCCTTAGAATGAGTTGGTTTCAAGGAGGAAAAACAACCATCATGAAAGTACTTTATTCTCCCTCTGTGCAGGTGTCGGCGGGCTCTAGCGAGACCTGAGGACTGGTTGGTTGGTTTCTTTGGAGGACAGGGGCCCAAGGTCACACCAAGGTGATGGTGACACCAGGCCCTTGATGTCCAGCCACTATTGTTTCCCTGCAGCCCAAGCTGAGCTGCCTGTGACATGGCTCGTTGGCCTTTAAAGCAGGTCCTGGCTGTTCTCAGCCACATGGTCCTCATGAGAAAGTGCAGGGCTCTCCTGGTCGCTGTCGGCGCCTTTGGGTGGCTGTGGCGTGACCCACGCTAACACTGGGAGGAAGGACGGAACACGGTCGTGCTTTTGAAGCAAGTCTCATGGCTCTGATTATTAAATGTATTTTTTAAAGATGAATATAAAACAGCTACCCTCCCAAGCAAATCATAAAACAAATCATGCCCTTGCCGCCCAGAACTACAGAGGAGCAGCAGGCTCTTTGCGGCCCCAAGAGTAATGACTGCAATAGTAAAGCAATGAGGGGACCTGGGGCCCGGTCGACAGGGACAGCGGAGGAGAGCAGCCTGCGGCCCCCAGGGTTAATGGGTCTCAGCCAGGTCCCAGTGATTTACTGTGCTTAATGCACTTACTTTTATCTGTCCCCTTCAACACTGGCTTTGTCACCAAGAGGTTTGATAATGGTCTGTTTGCAGTCACTTAGGCCCTGTAATAAAGCGCCAGCCCGGCTCCTTGTTGGCATTCTCCCTGGGTGTCACCTTCGCTGGTGGGGCTGGGCGGGATCCAGCTCGGGCTTCTCCTCCTCCTGGGCGTCCCGCCTGCTGCCCCTGACCTGGCTCATACTCTGAGCACCCAGGCTCACCCCACTTCCACTTGCACTTCAGGCTGCCTTGGGACCATGGCAGCAGGCACAGAGGTGCCGCGTGTGGGATGCTGGCCATGGCTCGCACTGACGGGAAAGTCCCGCTCACTGAGCTGTGCCCTTGCCTGGTGCTGGGAGGAACCCCACCCTGCCTGTCTCGGCAGATCCCGATCCCTCTTCACGCGTCACCAGTCAGGGCTTACTGCTTGCAGCTTTGTGGTAAGCAAAAATAAAAGCAGAGGAGCGGCTGCTGAGGGTGCCAAGAGAATGGGCTTGATTTCAAGGCTGCACTGCGTTCCGATTGGGCCGCAGCTGCGTGGAGAAGCTGGGGAGGTCCGGGCCCACAGTTGTGAGTCAGCCTAAGGTTTGCATTTCAGCTTCTTCCCAGCTCTCGGGAAAGCGAGGCACTGACTCTGGGGACTCCTGTGAGCTCTGGATCTTGCCAGTGAGACTGCCTGGGACTCACTTAGTTCATGGAGATTTGCAGGCCGGTACTGGGAAAGCAGCTTCGACCTTCGCGTCCCGGTCTCCTCTCCCTGGAGACCATCAGGTGCTGACTGTGTGTCTCACTCTGGACTCTGTGCCCAGCTGAAGGGACAGTGCTTTTTCTGAAAGCCAGGAGGGGTCAAGTGTGCAGTTACAGACTGCCTGGGCTGGATGGCTGCACAGACTTCACCAGAAGTGCAGGGTGAGCCGTGGAGTTAGCTGTGGTCCAGTGCTGGCCGGTGTCCAGGGGCTTGAGCAGAGGACACTGTCCCCAGGGAGAGGTGCTGTTGACAGCTTCACACTGCCCTCATCCCCTGGGCATGCCTCCTCTCCCCGGGGCACTTTGCTCCACTACAGGTCCAGCAGCTCTGTCCTCAGTTATGTGCTCCAAAGAATTGCAAGCAAGGACTTGATTGGATGTTTGAACACAGGGCTGGAGAATAGTGTTCACGATGGACAGAGGTTGGGAGGGCCTGGGGTCGGCCGTTGGGGTGGACGTGGGGAGAAACACTCACTACAGAGATGTGAGGCCCAGGGCCAGAGCACACCGCTCCGGGCCACTCGCTGGTGACCTCTTCTGCCTTGAGCTTATTTCGGGACAAATCCGCTGGCGTGTAGTGTCATCTGCACAATCTGGGCACCTTTCAAAAGCCCCACCTCTGAACATGTGGGACTGGGGAGGCGTTTTAGGTCTAGCAGAAGAACCTAAAGTGTCCATGGCAGGCAGACTGGGGGGATCCAGGACCCCCTTTCTGGTGATCACACCCCGCATAACCCATGTGTGAATGCCTGGTTCTAACCAGCAGACTCTGGCAAAGTTTGTGTTCTAGTCACAGAGTGGCCACGCGGGAATTAGAGCTCTGAGCTGTGTGCTCCTCTGGCCTGCTGCCTGGGCGGGGCCTGGGGGGTCCCCCAGGTCTTACAAGGAGAGACTTGCAGCTCAGAAGCCGCAGCTGCCAGGAAGCTTCTGAAAATTCATTCCTCACGGTCCATGTTGGGACCACGTGGGGCGCAGGCACAGCCAAACCCTCGGGCAACAGTGAAGCGGGGTGGCCGGTAGTCAGCACGGAATTTTAGGTTTGGCGGGAGAATTCATGTTGAGCACTTCGTGAGTGTCTGTGGGACGGAGTGTCAAGGTAGCTTGAGAGCTTTGGAAAGTGGAGGCGTGGAGAGCTCGGGGTGCCGGAAGCCTGCTTGGGCTCTTGGTGAGTGCTCTCTGCCTGCTGCCTCGCTGTGGTTTTCTGCAGGTCACCGTTACTGTGCTGTGGCTCCCCTGGACTCGGGCTGCCAGTGCCAAGGTTCCCGTCTCGGTCTCCGGCCTTCAGCGTGGGTCCGTGCAGCGTCACAGAGCCGGTCCCGGGGCTCTGTAGGGAGTGGGCTCATCCCAGCCTCTGCTCCAGTGGGGCTCTGGCAGAGCTGCAGGTGCCGCTGGGGTGGAGGCATGCAGCACTGGGCGCTCATTCTGTTTTACCTTCTTTGAAGCAGTAGTCTTCTTTCCCAATTAAAATGTGTCTTTTTAGTCATTACCTCGTAATGGAAAATGGCACTTCTGTAGACATTAGTCTTTTATGAGCTCTAAACCAAGCCCCTGCCCCTGCTGTGGCTTCAGTGGTGCCTTATTTCATAAGTTCGTGGCATTTCATGGCTTCTGCAAAGCCTCTAGTCTCAGGCAGTTAAATGAGAATTAACCCCTGGGGGCTGGATTCAAACGGACCTCTTCACTTGCTCCTCTCTGATCCCCCCCATCCCAGGCAGGCACAGCGGTGCCCCCACTCCCTGCAGGGTGAGGGTGTGGTGTGCACATGCCCACAGACCGCGGGTGGGAATGGGAACATTCATTTATTTTGTAATCAGAGGCCCATGAAAAAATAACAGTATGAACGCACTGGTGTTTGAACTGTTGCCTCTTCCACTCCAGCGCAGGGGATCTGGGGCCTGCAGCAAGCCAGTATTTAATGGGAGCACGGCTGCTTTGCTGCTGTGAGGGCCCGTGGGCTGCGGGGGAGGCCTGCCGTGCGTCCTGACCGGGCGCCGAAGGGCACGCGGTCTCCTCCTCCTCCATCCACGTGTTTATCTGCTCTGTGCCTGGTGGTTGCTTCGTGTGTGAGTCCTGGGAGGTGGATGTGAACGACGCTTCTCCGAGAGTTCCGGCTCGGCCTCCCTGACCACCAGCCTGGCCTCAACCGAGGGCTGTGCTTTGAGCTGCGGAGAGCTGGCGTGGGGTGGCTGCTTCCAGGCCGACAGCTTGCAGGGTTAGTGCTTCCTGCGGTGCGGCGTGACATGGAGTTACTCACGAAGTGCCTGTGTCCTGCTAGCCTGCCTGGAGGAAGGGCAGGGCCAGCATACGTGGGGCGGAGCTCCCCACCCCTGGGGCCTTCGGTGAGGCCCCTCGCAACCTGTGGGCACCTGTGGAGAGCTGTGGCTGAGGCACTGCTGTCATGCAGTGGGCATCTGTAACCGTGTGAGGAGACAGGATTCCAGTGTGGTCCTGCTTGTGCGAGGTCTCAGCGTCTGGTGGTGGCAGTGGCAGGACCACTGTGGGGCCCTGGAGGGGACTGCGGGGAGGGGACCTGAGGTGACCCCGTGAGGGTTGCTTTCAGATCGTCTTCCTACGGAGTTGTCAGAACTTAGGCCAGAGGAAAATGGACTACGATTCTGAGCTAAAGAGGATGGGACGTTCCAACACTGATTCCTCGTCAAAGCCAGTGCATCGATGCCCATGTCCCACTAAACGTCGCTGACTTGGCTTTCGCTGGACCACAAGAGAGGACCTTGCAGCTTCAGGCTGTGCTGCCCCCAGTGGGCAGTGAGCGGCCCGTGATAGCATGCCGAGCAGCCCGCCCTGCGCCTGCTGCGTGCCCTGCGTGTCCGCTTTGCGTCTTGCAGACCAGACCAATTTCCTCTCCTTCCCCGTCGTCGTGGGAGCCGTGGCTGTCAGCTGGCCCCGTTTGCAGCTCACGCCATTCTTTTGCTAAGTATCAAAGCCTGCAGAGCACGGTCCTTGTCCCATTTGCCGCCCGGGGCCTGCCCTTTTGGTGGTTCTGCCTCGTGGCTCGGGACACATAGCCTGAGTGCAGTGGCGGCTCACAGAACCTCGGGCTGACTTTCAGCCTGGCCACACCTCCCTGTGCCTTTGGCTCTAGCACAGCCCTGGGTGGTGCCGAGAAGGCTGACAGCTTCCTGAGCCTCAGTTTCTACAGCCATGAGACGGAGACACGGTGTGTGTGTGGAGTTGTTTTATAGGGAAACTGTTTGAAAGCTGTATTCCCAGCTACCTGCGGAGCACGCCTTTTAGTTTCTGTGGGAAGGAGTTCACTTGCCCCCTTTACCTTCCCCTGAAACTCTGAAATGGAATAAATGGAACGGTGACTCCCCCACCCCCACTTCACAACCGAAGCAGCGTTGCTCGGTCCCTGGCCTGTGGCTGCAGGGCTCCTTACGGGCATCTGGGGTCTGCCCCGAGCACCTGGATCGGGCGTGGCAGGGGAACCCTGCTGTGGGCCGTCTCTGATTTGTCTCTGATTCCGGAGCTGACTGGGCTGCTTGTTTCCTCCCAGACCTGAGGACTGTGTGGTTCCAGCTCTCAGGGTGGAGACCAAGCTGCTGCCTTCCACGCACGGTGGCCACGGCTTCAGGACGCTCGTCTGTGCCGTGAGAGAGTGTGTGGGCAGGCGCGGCGGTGGCCTCCCGGGCTGAGCTGCGTTCCCGGTGCTGAGCCTCCTCCCCCTCCACCATGGAGTGCTTGGCACAGCCACTTGGGCCCCCAGACGTGCTCCGTACAAGCCCAGCAGCAGGAGCAGCGTTCCATCCTGGGGGGCTCTCTGGTGTGATGTACACAAACGAGCAGTCGGGTGGCAGGAACGCAGGGCCTCCATGAGCCCCATGGGACCTGGGTGGCGCAGGAGCGTGGTGTCGCGGTGACCCGTCGGAGAGTCTGCCCCACCTGCCGGGCCTTCGCAGAGGACCTGAGGGAAAGGTTTAGCCCAAGAATCCGTTTGAACTTTCCCAGTCTACGTCAATCCGTCTATGAGTGAGGGCCTCCCCAGGACTCTCAGGGAGAGACGGCTCCGGTGGGGCGCTGCCAGGGCAGACAGGCCTACTCCGCCAGGCCCTCCATGTGCAGTAGCAGGGTGGTGCCGGTACCCGCTGACGGATGCCAGGAGCTGTGGCACGGCCTGGGCTTTCCTGTCTCTGCGGAGGCAGAGGAGCTGGGGAAGAGGGGGAGGGGCCCGGAGCTGCTCGCGGGGACGTGGGGCCTTGGCGCTGCCTCGTGAGTTGTTCCGCTCTCTTGGTGACCCATGGTTGAGTGCCGGTGCTGGCTGTTCCACCACAGCACCTGAGCTGTGGGGTCCTGAGCCGTGGATTGTGTCCTGACGCTGTCGTTTCCTGACCATGGCATCAGCTGCTCACGTCCCTCCAGACCTGCGCAGACCAGAACTTGTCCTCTGTGTGTGTGCAGATCGTGGGTTCAGGAGAGTTTTCAGGGCTACTGTGGGGTGTACGGTTGGTCTTTCTTTCCTACGGACAGCAGGCCTCCTGGGGGTGAGAGGTGTTGTCTTCTTGTGTCTGTTGGACCCTGCAGTGCCTGGCATAAGGTTCCATAAATTTTGTTATCTTTTATTCTAATAGTTTTTGCATGTTAAAGTTGAAGTGATAAAAACAACCTATACTCAAGCTGGTGTTTCCTGCCCTTTTCATCAAAGTCACCCTGGCCCCCCAAGTGGAACATGGGGGGACTTGTGTCTGAGGGTTGACTGTCCAAGGGCTGTGCCTGCTGAGGGCAGGAGAAGGTGGAAGTGAGGTTACCAGCTGCTGAGCAGCAGAGCGGACTGTCCCAATGGGCGCCCAAGGGAGGCCTGCAGGTGAGGGTGCAGCCGCTCCCGAGGGGTGTGCGGCTCAGCCCCGCCCAGGCTCCTGGGCCTCAGTGTCCCAACTCCTGGAGGGCAGCTGGCCGTGTGCACCGCACTGCCCAGCTTGTGTCCCAGCTCTTTCCTTCAGCTTCAGCCAGGGAGCAGCCCCTTGCCACACCGAGTAATGCATGTGGCCCTCGGACTGCTGGTGATGGCCCTGGCCAAGAACACATCTGCTTCACAGTAGAGCAGACAGGCTTTGCAGGAGTGATGGGAACTCTTGTCCCTTGGCCACCAGAAAAGGGCACTAGTCCTCGCAGTGCTCCTGGACTCCAGTCTCCGGCCTGGGGCCCCACCCCTCTGCGGCACATCAGTGTGGACACCCTGTAGCTTCGCCTTTTTCTGTTCTCAGCAGCACAGAAGGGATCAAGCATCTTGGTTCTGGGGACCTGGGCTGAAGGCAGGCCTGCTGTCAGCGGAGCCCCGTCCTCCAGCTGTGGGGCCTCAGAGGCTTGGCCAGGCCTGGGGCCGAGGGCGCGCTCCTGTCGGGCCTGCGGAGCTTGCTGCTCCTCCCTCAGCTCATCCCTGGGCTCCTCCTTGGCTCCCACCTGCCTGTCTGTCAAAGCCTTTGTTCTGCAAACCTCACAGGTACACATTCCTCGGTGATAAAGGCATGGCCGGCCGCCTTTGTGCTTGGCAGGACTGCAGCTCGAGAGAGCAGGTGAGAGAGCTGGTGAGAGCCATGCTCACCGTTGAGGAGCAGGGCTGCTCCTGTCCTCGGCCCCTGAAGACGAGGGTGGCTGGGAGCAGGCGCCTGCGTGCCGTGCAGGTGGGGTTAGTGGAAGCCGCCCCCTCCCTCCTGAGCAAGGGATGAAAAGCAGGGCCACCAGCCCTCACAGTCGGGTGGCCTCAGCAGCCTGGCAGCTCAGTGGGAGGTGGCACCCGGCCTTGCGGCCTTCCCGGCTTGGCCTTGCCCGCTTCCCACTGGCTCCACGCTGGTTGTCCTCGCAGCAGGATGCGCAGCGCTAGGTGGCGGTACCTGCCTTCCCACCCCGCTCAGAAGGGGTGAGGGCCTGGCGGGCAGGGCTTCTGCAGCTGGATGTGGCTGGGAACAGTGCGTGTTTCTCAGTGCCGCAGAGGAAGGGTTATGGGTCAGGTGGCTCAGGCAGGCCTTTGCGCTCTCCTGGTCCTAGCAGCAAGGTAGGCCCATTGTTACCGTCTGGGAAGCTGGCACTGGCTAAGGTGTCCTGAGGCAGTGCCCCTGCGTTGGGGGGCCATGCTCACCGAGGCCAGGTGGCCAGCTGAGATACAGCGTGAGGAGCTGGCTCGTGTCTTTGTTTGCATCCTTGATGCGTAACCCAGCTGCCTGATTACTGAGCACTTCTAAGTATGAGGCCCTCCTCTAGCCGCGCTTCCTCTGGTAGGAAATAGGCGACAGCAGTCCCTGTCCTCGTGGACAGGCTCGGAGAGCAGAGCAAGCAAGCAGCCCTGGGTCCCTTCCGGGGACAAGTACTGTGGAGCAAAAGGAAGTGCAGATGGCAGAGACGGAGGGCCGAGGGTGGGGCTTGCCATCTTAAATAGTGTGGTAGAGCCTGAACGTACAAGGAGGTGAAGACAGGAGCCATGGAGATGCCTGGGGAGCGAGCTGCGTGTTCCAGCTGCTAAGTAGAGGCCAGCGCTGAGGCCTGAAGGGCTGCAGTAGGGATGGTGGCAGGGAGCATCGGAGGCCTCTTGGTTTGGGGTCTCACCTGCAACGAGAGGGAGGAACGTGCCAGTCTGTCTGTCAGGGCCTCTCAGGCTCCTTGCTGTTCTTTGTCTGCAGGCAGCAAAACTCCACTGAGCGAGGCATCCGTGAGGGGCGCTTGCTGCAGTCTGGCGGGAGATGAGAGTTATGTGCCCCTGAGATGTCTGTCATTTTTCCTCACAATTGAGACATATTACCCAGCACCTGCCACTTAAGGAGAAAGGTTTAGTGTGTTTGTAGAGGCTTCTGTTGAGTCCATCTTCCCCAGAGCAGAATGCAGTGGCGGGGAAGGCTGCATGGAGAAAAGCTGCTCACGCAGCAGACGGAAGCAGCTGGGGAGCAGAGCAAGCCCCTCACCCTCCCAGGGCCCCGCACCAGACCCCACCATCTGACAGCGAGCCGGGCCCAGCCTCCTTCCCAGGCCCTGCCTGTGAGCGCACAAGCTCTTGGGGACAAGTAGAGATGACTGTAGCTTGCTCCTGTCCCCAAAGACCCAGTGTGCTGCGCCCACTCTAGAGCTGCAAGGGGCCTAGCAAGTGCTGCATTGGCGGAAGGTCCAAGTTTGAAGCCTCTGAGCAGTGAGGCAAACCCTTAGGTGTAGCTGTGAGCCCCTGTTAAAACATTGCGACTGTACAGTGGCACAGGTAAATGTTCCCATCCGAAAGGGAGGAAGAGGAAGGTGAAAAGAATCGAACCGAAGCAAAGCCACATTTCAGCAGAGCAAACGTTAGATCTCATGGTTCCGTGGGTAGCACCCAGGGCAGGCCGTGGTGAGGCGGGAACTCCAGCAGGCCCGGGCAGCCCCCTCACAGCGCTGCTGCTGGCTGTGTCCTCTCAGCCTCTGCCTGGGCTGCCTTGCTTGCTTGCTCCCCGGCTCTCTTCACGTGCTCTGTGTTGCTGGTGTCTCACTTCCTGGGTCTGCGCTGCACTTGAGGCTTCACCCTCCAGGCTCGCTTGCTGCCGTCAGACACCAGCCTGGCCTCGTGGACCGTCTGAATCTGGTGGACGTCTTCGGACCTCTGAGCACTTGTGTTCTGCATGCCCACGGTGTCGGTGGTGCCGCAGGGGCCGGGGCTGGGCGCCCTTGCGTCTTAGCTGCCGAGGCCTCCCAGTGCCCAAGCGGCTGAGCTCTGGAACAGGGCTCCTTTGGGCTTGCTCCACGGAGCAGAGCCTTTCCCGCTGCAGTTTTGAGCCTGCGAATCCAGGATGGGCCTGCTGATTCCTGACATGCCCTGAAGACATTTTTTGTATTTTCTGGATCTAAGGTACTTGGCTTCTTTTTAATGCTGATTTTTTTCACCACCCCAGCTTTCATCTACTCCAAATATTTTTTTTTCTAGCAAAGCTGAAAACTTAAAGTTGTCTTTTTGTGCTTGACTTTCAGTATAAACCTGGTTATAAGATACTAACAGTGGGCTGGGAGATAGCTCAGTGGTCTAAGTACCTGCTTGGCAAGTACAAGGACCTGGGTTCGATCCCTGGTACCACATGCTGTGCTGGCCATTGAAAGCAGGCGTGGTGGCACACACCTGTAATCCCAGCGCTGGGGAAGCTGAGGCAGGAGGAGCACTACCAGTCTGAACTGCGTAGTATCCATACGCAGGCTCCAAAGTTGAAGTGCTTTGAAATTTTCTCGGCCATTAATTGACCTCTGTGTCCCACAGAGTCTCAGGACATGAGCAGAATGCAGACAATTTTTGTGCCAGAACACAGCACACGTGGCCTGGAGTCTAACGGCCGTGGGAGTGCTCGTTCCCACCTCAGGCCTCTCAAGCATGGTCTACACTGGCTTTTTATCAACACTTTGAACTTTGGAATTCTGATCAAAATGTCCTGTCAAGCGCAGCTCATGGTATCCCAGGGCTGCCTTTCTAGCCGGCATCTCCAGACCTTTTCAGACTCCACCTGCAGACCAGTTCCAAAGGCTCTTGAACAGGCCGGCTGCTGTCTAAGGAACGAGCACCCCAGGTCCCCAGCTGCACGGCCCACTTCTCGGTGCCAGCGTCTGTCATAGTCATCTTCCTGCTTGCTGGGACGTATTCTCTGACAATGCAACTTAAGGAGAGGGTTGTTTGGGCTCAAATTTGTGCAAGCTTCACTCTCATAATTGGCTGGCTCCACGTCAGAGGGGTGTGCTGGAGGGCCCAGCGTGGAGGAGACAGGAAGCAGGGGTGGGGGCATAAACCCTTCCAGCCCACACTCTCAGTGACCCTTCTTCCCACCAGTCCCCCCCTCCTGACAGCGCATCCCATGATCTCTAGTTCCAAACTCTGACAGGAGGCCCTGGGAGGTAGGTGAGCCTGGTCTCTTGCGCATGCTGTCCAGGACCCTGAGGAGGCTGCAGTTCCTGCATCCCCTTAGTTGTATGTTCTTAGCTCTGCCATGGAGAGGATGCTACAGAGATTCGAGGAGGGTGCCTGGGGGGCAGTCTCGAGCCCCCCCCCATGGCAGAGCAGCGTCCCCTCTCTCCCTAGAGCGGGGCATCTGTTCACGGCCTTTCCTGTGGTCGCTGGCTGCTGAGGCTGGCTGCGGAGGTGTCAGGCCTGCAGCTGCTTCCCCTGAACAGGTGCCTGCGTCCAGAGGTAGAGGGGCCTGTCAGAAGCATCCTCGCCCAGCCTCCTGGGCTGCTGATTCGGAATCTGGGGTCCATTGCGGCGAGTGTCCCTGCTTTCAACATACCTCATCGAGCTATGTGTTCTGTCTTGTGAGTACAGGCAGCGTGATTGATGACTCAGGGCAGAAAGCTGGACTGCAGAGCAGCGGTGCCAGGTGTGGTTGGTCAGTGTGTTGCGTCTTCCCGATTTGGGGCCCTCAGAGGTCAAGGTAGTCCCAGCGCAAAAGGCCGGGAATGAGGAGGGCGTGGGCGTCTGCTCAGCACCCTGAGTCGGGGAGCTGTCCCCTGCCCCAGGACAGGGCCTGGCATCTCTGTAACGTGCTCACGTGAGGTAAGGGGGCATTTCCGAGTCTGGAAGGAGTGTGTTCACGCAGTGCCTTTGTTCTGCTTGTGCCCTTTATGTGACAAGGTCAGCATGCTCTTGGGGTTTAACTAATGACAGCGTTGCCCTCAGTGCTGAGCTTATCTTCTGGGTTCTTCCAGAGACGTGCTGCTGCCCAGAAGCCCATGCTCCTGTGCTTCTCCTGCCTGTGCGTGTGGCTTCAGGGGCACAAGGGGGACCCCAGGCGTGACTGCCATCCGGCCTGGACTGGCTTGAATGTAGGCGTTGCCCTTAGTGAGGCCACTGGGAGAGGGTGGAGAGAACTGCCCGGTGTCTGCTGGCCTCTGAGGAGGGAGCTGGGCTGCCCGGCCAGAGTGCAGCGGGGAGTGGTTGGCATCTTGGTCTGCTGTTGCCCTGGCTAAGTGGACGGGCCCAGGACCCTCGCCTGCCCTCTCGGAGGTGAGCACCCCGCTCTAGGTTCCTTTTGTGCCTGCTGGGTCCACGGCAGGACACATGGAAAACAGCCTTGAGGTGGAGCGTGCCCGCGCTGGACATTCACATTGTGAGGAAACCTTAAAAGGTTGCCACGATGGTTTGCCACGATCTCTTGCCGTTGAAACCTGCTTTTATGGAGTGAAACATTTTAACCAGACTCCCCTCTGCTTTTAAAAAAGATCCATTTCCCATCTCGTCTGTGTTTGAGAGACTGACCTGTGATTCTGGAGCCTTTCTGTCTTGTGTTTCTCAGGGTCCTCTGGGGTGCCGAGGTTAGCCCAGCCTTCCTAGCAGCTGCTGCTCTTCCCCGAATTCTGCACCCGCCCATGAGAGTGCGGGGTGGCTTCACCGGGTGTCTTAGTGGGAACCGCCGGGGCTCAGCCACTCCAGGCTCTGAGCAGTTTGTTCATTGAGCTGGATGGGAAGCCACGCTGGGCCTCCTAACAGGGCCTGGAAACCCAGTGCGTGGAGTAGTGTCTGGACCATTGGGGCCTCTGTGGGGAGCTGGTCAGGGACGTCACTGCCTTAGGCCTGGCAGCCTCTGTGGCATGTTTATTGAAATTTTCTTTTTTAAAAAAGCTATTTAGTAGAAGGGGACAATTTGAAAGAACATTCCTTGCAATCATAAGGTTGAAGACTATGTTAATGTGAATACAGACCATGCTGAACATGTGAATATATTCAAATATACAGTAACATACAATAAATCACTCCCCTTTTTATCTGTCTTCGTTTTCTTGTTGCTGAGACAAAGTACGCAACACCCAGAGTTAGAGGAGGCGAGGTTTATTTTGTCTCATGATCCGCAGAGGTTTCAGTCCATGGCAGGCCGGCTCCAAGGCAGGGTGGCCTGGCTGAGGGCATTGCAGAGGGGCACCAGCAGTGGTCGGGCACACCGGGAGCAGCTGCAGGAGCCGACCTCCCCTTCCTTTTCCTACCCCATCTGGGCTACAGACCTTTCAGGTGGTGCCACCCACGTCCAGCAGGCCTGCCCCCATCCATGCCCAGAGCTGTGCGGAGCCAATCAGTGGCCCAATCAGCA
>NW_004524580.1:35475981-35525597 GCF_000260255.1 Octodon degus | reverse complement strand
TCCAGGTGGGTGAGAGACGGAGCAATGCAGTTACTTCACTGTCACCGTCCTACCACACAGAAGCGCAGGTGAAAATGTCCATTTGGAAAAGTTTTCCAGGATTTAAAGCAATCTCTGCTTGATGAATCAGATGCCAACCGCTCTGCCCAGAGCTGGGGGATTAGCGGAGCTTTGCTGAGGGGAGAAGATGCTAGCTGACACCAGGTGCTGAGTGGAGCTCCGTTGCCTGGGCAGCCCCCGCAGTGGCCATGAGCCAGCCTGTGTCCTAGCTCTGTTGCTTCTTTGTTAGGGACCCTGCTGAGGTACCCCGTATATTTCTCCAGGGAGCCTCAGTTTCCCTGTCGGAAAGCTGGAAGGGCTGCGGTGGTGCCTGGGCTGTTGAGGAAGGGTGTGCCTGCTCCCTGCTCACTGCTGATTGCTCCAGAGAAGCTGTAGACCATCGAGATTCTAGTGCAGGCGTTCCTTGCATCTGATCGGACTTGGGCTCAGACATTCTGAAGAGTATGACAGCTACAGCAGGACCCGAAGGCCACGGGCCTCTGTGCTTTGCTTCAGCTAAAGCCTGCCTAGTCCCCCCACCCCCACGCAGAAGTGTGAGCACATTGCTGCGGACGGACCAGTGTGGACTGCTTGATTTACTTAGCATTTAATAAAAGCGGAGAGGTGCCAATTGGTGTTACCAAGCTGTGGCCCAAGGCTGTGCACTTGGGCCCCGTTCACGTGAACAGATTGGTGGAGAGGCTGCCTGCTGGGAGGAACATGAGACCACAGCAGAGAAAGCGCCAGGGACAGGGACTCCGCAGAGACTGTGTCGGAGGGTGGTTGGTTGTTCAGTCCTCAGTCTGCCGATTCTGGCCACATGACTCCACTGTGCCCACACTGTGGCAGCAGCTGGGGGTGCTGCCTGAGAGTCTGGGAAGACACTGACCATTGGGGCCAGGCAGATGCGGTGGCCAGTGTGGGACAGGTGGGGCCGAGAGTTCTCAGGCACCAGGGGAGGAGGGGCTTCCTATCTTATACCAAGGGAGAAGCAGACCCAGAAGGCCCAGATCCAGGCGGAGCTCGCAGAGAAGGTGGCCTGAGCCAGACCCAGCCAGCTGGCAGAGGGCACCGTGGCACAGGGCCTGGGGGCCAGGGGAAGGTGGCTTCGTGGTTGCTGAAGGGGACCAGACGTGGCCCAGCTTTGCACTCCGCATTTGTCCCCAGTAGTCTGAGTGACAGAGCAAGTCATATGCACCCCTTGTCAGGTGTCTGGGAGGAGTCAGTCATATCTGGCAGTGTCTGTGTGCCTGAAGATTCCTCAGTGTGTCCTCGTCCAAAGCGGCCACCTGGGCCCTGGTGTCACAGGCGTCCGGAGAGCACATACCTTGCACCCTGTGGGGTCCAGCAGGCTCAGCCCAGGAGCACAGCTGCCCTGGTGGCCCTGGTGCAGGCCGTTGCAGTTAGGACTTTTGGGGTACTGGGAGTGGACCCAGGGCCTCACGCTTGCAGGCAAGCGCTGCGCCAAGCCGACCCCCACCACATTCAGTTCTTTGTTTTCCTGTTTGGGGTGAAGTAGTGTGGTCTCAAAAGGACCAGGGACTGGGTGGGCTTCCTGCAAGCCAGGCACTCTTGGGCCGGTCCTCCAGCCTCCAGGTTTGGCTTGCATGGCTGTAGAAGGTTGTGTACATGTGTTCATACTGACCAACAGTGCCTCCCCCAGAGACCTCGGTGACAGTGTTTTTGTGGAAGGAAGCAGCAGCCCTCATGGACATGGCTCTGGGAGAAGCTGGACAGCACCGTCCCGGAGTGGTGGGCCATAGTGCACTGTGTGACTAAAGCTCCACTAGTGGAAAAATTTTTAAAAAGAAAAAAGAATAGAATTTACTTTTAGTGATGTGTTGTATTTTATTTGGCTCAGGAAAGATGATAGTTTGCTTACTTATTTCATAGTAAGTCTTTGAAATCTGCCAGGTAACCCAGCTTTGAGCACAGCATGGGCCAGACCAGCCCCGCCCCGAGGGTTCCAAGCAGTACATGCTGTGGTGGGCAGCCAGGTCTGTCCAGGAGCCCGAGCCATACACCTGGCAGCTCTCTGGAGAGCTAGGTTTTCTCCTCCCTTGTCTCTCCCTTCCAGTCCCCACCCCCATCCACATGTCCTTCTTTCTGTCTCTTCACAAGGAGGAACAGGAGCAGAATGTAGTGCCTGGCGCCTATAGTCCCAGCTACACAGGAGGCTAAAGCAGCAGGACAGCAGGCTGAAGAAGGCCAGCTTGGCAGTTTGGTGGGATCCCGGCAGGAAGCAAGCCCGTGAGCTGGGGCTGCAGCTCCAAGGCGGAGCGCTTGCTGGGCACAGCGGTGTGGGGCCCGTCTCTGCCTTCAGTGTCATGCGGATCACCATGGGCGGCCACAGTGAACGGACCTTTGCAGGGACGAGGACAGGGTGAGCCTCAGAGGATCTGGAGAGAGGTCAGCGGAATTCGTCAAGGTCACGAGTGGGCGCTGGCTGCTGACCATGTACCTGTGGGGCGCTGCTCACAGCTCTGTTTTCTCACCGTTGGAGCCCTAGGGTGAGGGTTGGACATCGAGGCCACTGAGGCGTGGGGAGGTCCAGATATTGAGCCAGAGCCAGCCTGTGCAGGGCAGCATGCAGGTTTCCTGGCTTCAGGCAGAAGGTCAGGTGTGCGGGGCCTGCAGGTGCTGTGGTCGGGGGGTGGCCCTGTGCTCAGCCTGGTAGAGGTGTCCGCGAGGACACAGCTGTGTGCACGGGCACAGGCTGTCGCTAGCCGCGGCCTCACATCTCCCTTCAGTGTCTCTGCTTTTGCCCATTTACCCAGGCGAGGCGCTGGGAGTGCGTACACAGTGGGGCCCAGAGGTTGCCGGCCTGCCCTGCCACTCCCCCACACCTCCATCCTGAGTTCTTTGCTCCCCACCTCCTGATGCAACTGTCCACACCGTGGTCAGGCTTCCCAGGGACAGGGTCTGAGTGTCTCACCCACCTGGGGGAAACTCAGGTCCCAGAGGGCTCAATTGGTGACGTGGAGCTGGTGCTGCAGGCCCGAGGCCACGCTCATGGCTGCTGCCTGAGCTTCGCAGGGGTTTCCCTTGGTGTTGCTGTCATACACAGCCTGAAGTCTATGGCCACATGTCCCCTGCAGCGCGGCCAGCCACCAGAGCCCACCCCACTGCAGCTGCAGAAGCCCAGGGCAGGGGCAGGCAGGGCCCTCCTCCCTGTCCTTCCCTCCCCTGCTGCTGTGACCCGCCAGCACTGTTGGAGACCAAAGAGGGAGGCAGGCACGGCGCACTCTGTGGCCGCGTGCCTGCGCCTCCTCGGATGCCTACCTGTCGGGGGGCATAGGCTGAGCAGCCGGGGTCCCCTGAGGGCAGGGCCCTCTGCCCCTGTCCTCCCCGTTGGGAGGGCCAGGCGGTCGCTGTCAGCTGCATGTAGCGCTGGCCCTGAGAGCTTCGCCAGTCGTCCTGGAGCCAAGATCCCGGCCTCATTGGCAGGAGGCCGAGCTGACCCGTGAAGCTGTCGGCCCCAGTGCCTTGGCCTGGCCCGTGGGACAGGCGGCGACAGGAATGCACGCTGTGCCAGATGCCCTGTCCCAGGCAGCAGCTGAACTCAGAAAGGCAAAACAAACCCTTGTGGACCAGCAGCTGGATAGACGAAGCCAGCTGCTTCCCGCGGCAGCCCTCCGTGCCAGCCAGGGCACAGGTCGCAGCCTCAGGGCTGGGGGCCGGGAAGGTCGGGTCCTCTGCTTAGCGGTGTGGCTGTGGCCAAGTTGCTGGACCTCGCCGACCCTCTGGGGCAGGATCGCCACAGACCCTACCCCTCCCGTGGCTGTGCTGACCCATCCAGTCCCTGAGTTCTGTCTGCCATGTTCAAGAACCTAAAGTGGTCACAGAACATTCCTGGTAGGTGGCTTGTTATTTCCCTTTTCTGCGAAGGAAACTGAGGCGCAGGCAGGCTAAACTCCTGGCCTGGTGGTGAGCAGAGAAGGGGGAGGGGGAAGAGCAGGAGGAGGAGGGCGGAAAGGGTGGGCGGATGGGAGGCCTGGAGAAGGCACGGGCCCCCCAGAGCCTGGTGGCGGCACTGAGGTCCTCACTTGCCCTTCTGCGTCTGGTGGGCAAAGAGCAGACTACTGGGATCCAGAGCCTGTGGAGACCCTGTCTGCCAGGAATGGGGGTACAGGATAGGTGACCCTGCGTGTGGCAGGAGCTGGGGCGCCGGACAGATGCCACACATGGCCCACACGTGCCTCTTCTTGAGCTCCTCCCCTGCGGCCACCCAGCCTTGCTTACTCACCGGGTTAAAAAAAGAAACAGGTTCAGCCAGGCTCGGGGCGTGGGCCAGGGCTGAGGGACGGCCGGCCCTCCGGCTCACTCAGGGTCCTGGCGGAGGTGAGTGGCCCTCGCAGCTAGTGGTGGTGCCCCTGGTCGCTGAAGACTCTGTGCTCCTTGGCAGGGCTCTGTGGCACACGCCCTGGCCCGTGCCTAGCCCTGCCCTTGCACTGCTGGGAACCAGCGCAGGGAGGCTGTGGCAGTGTGTGGTGGAGGAGTACAGACAGAGAGGGACAGCTGTGGCTGCAGGGTGACCGCAGCCTGAGGATGGGGCCTGGGATGCTGCCTGGCACCAGGCACATCCGTGGCCCCAGCAGGAGGTGGCTGCCATTCTGCTGCTGACTGGTACGTGTGGCACCCGGGCACGTTCTGTGCCTGTTTGTGCAGCAGGTGCTCACCGCACTGGGCTCCGGAGGTGCCCTCGCACCTCCTTGGTCCTGTCTGCCGCCTGGGCTGCCCTACCAGGCATGCGAGTGTCCTTTCACACCAAATGGTAGGTGTGTGCAAGCCACTGCGTGCTTGCCAGCTTGCTTGTGCCACCCAATAAAAGTCCCAAGGTGCCACCAAGTGCAGATGCTCTGCCAGCAGGTGGCACATGGTCGAAAGCGAGGCTGAGGGTGTGGGTTTCACGGGCAACCCACCAGAGTCCGGTCCACATCAAGGCCCTCCCCTGGCTCTGGGCAGTTATGGGCAAGAGCCTGGCTTCTGGCGGCTGGTTTGGGTTCTACCATGTACATGCTGTGTGACCCCAAGCCACTCATTCAGTCTCTCTGTGCCTGTTTCCCGTTCCCAAGATGGGGAGGTCTCAGGAAGCTATTGGGGTTGGCAAGTTGCTGTGTGGGAAGCACTTTGTACCCTGCTGGTGTTCGCATTTGCTAAGGCAACTGTCGCTGTCACTGAACCTTCCTGGCCTCCATGTCACCAGCTGTGTCACGGCTGTTCATCCACTTCCTCCAGGGGTGGCAGTCGGAGACCCCGCAGCCCAACGGGGCTGGGCGCTCCGTGCCTCTCCCTAGCTAGCCCCTTGTGCATCTGCACCCTGGCTTGGAGGCCTCACCGGCCCTTTGTCCTCAGCGGTGTCTCTTGCTCCTCGTATGGGTGCCCCATCCTAGGATGACCTGTTTTCCTTCCTCTGCCTGCACAGGGGCCCTGGTTCCAGCACAGGGGAGGCCTCTAGCACCGAGAGTTCTTTTCGGCTCCCCTGTAGATGCCCCAGCACTGAGCTGGTCAGGGCTGCCACACCTGTGCCGCTGCCCCAAGGGCCTTGAAGCTGCTGTTCCCCTGGGGCCTGGCTCAGTGTCCCACCTAAGAAGTCAGAGCGGAGGCACCTGCCAGAAAGCTGCGGACCTGGGCCTCACTCCCTTGCCTATCTGGCCCTGGCCAGGAGGAAGGCAGCTGCCTGGGGCAGGTCCCCCTCCTAGTGCCAGCCTGTCCCACCTGCTCAGAGCCGCATGGCTTGAGGAGGCTGCTCTTCCCTTCCTGGGACTAGAGTGCCCAGGAGAGCACACCGTGTGTGCCCTGGCTCTGTGGACACTAGGTCGCCTGCAGTCAGAGCGCTGAAGTGTGTTTTTTCCACTTGGGAGCAGAACGGATTAGCTGCAGATATCTATGGAAACAGCCCTAATTTTAGCCTGGCCACGCCCTGTGCCAGGTCCAGGAGTGTAGCTTTGGGTCAGGGCCCAGGTTGCTGGGAAGGCGAGCGGCCTGGGGGGCCAGAAGGAAAGGGCACAGGGGGCTCCAGGCTGAGCACAGATCCCCAAGGCCAAAGTGTGTGTGCGCGAACCCCCTATCTACATTCTGCGCATGCTTCGAGCCCAGACTCACGCCTGCTCGGCCTCTTCTGATCCCACTGAGGCCCCTCTGGCAGCTGGTTTAGCGTGGAGATTAGCTTTGAAGTCTTGCCGTGGAGTTCTGAGCCCCTTGAGGTCAGCCAAGGCCGCTGTCACATCTGCATGCTGAGCCCAGCGCGGTGAGTTCGCAGACTGGCGAGTGGTGACTTCTGGTTGAGAATCTGGGCTGGGTGGCCGGTGGGAAGGGACGTTAAAGATGAGGCTGAAGTGTGCCGAAATGCTATCAGAAGAGTTCCTCGGATGGGGACAGAAATAGCCTGCTGCGCTGCCCAGGATGTGCTAGAGAAGCCCACGGCAAGAAGAGGCCACGGGACGGTGGCACTGGGTGTGGGGGTGAGGAAGCCCAGATGGGGACATCATCACTTCCACTCTGTCCTCCCAGCCTGACAGGTCCCAGCAGGAAACCCTGTAGCATGTTAGACCCAGGAAGAGCCTGCGTGTCATGTCACCTCGTGTGTGCCAGAGGGTGGCGCGCATGACCGAGGCTCCGCATCACGACTCGTTACGCAGCGGTGCTTCTGCGCCCAGCGTTCCTCACTTGCAGAGCCAGTATTTCTGGGCCTCCTGCTCGTGAAGAGGAAGGCGGGTGCCTCGGGTGACAGGGTGGTGTTCCCTGCGCCAGTCATGCGAAGCCCGCAATGTGCAAGTGTCCTGCTGTACCCTTAGGAAGCGGGGCCAACGCACCTGACGAGGTGCCCGTATTTCTGCCGTTCACTTCCCTGAACTCTGTGCTGCCAGAGCAGCGTGGCTGTGGTGACCTCGGGAGCCTCACCCACGGAGCATGGCAGGGAGCCCGTGGCCTGGGTCCTCTCGGTGCCCAGGAGGTGGGCGAGGCCCATGGAGAGTGCTGGTGTCCTGTGCCCAGAACGTTAGCCCGCGCCTGCCCGGCTCTGTGTGCCCCTGTGCTCAGCGCCTCCCGGGGTTCAGTGTTATGAGCCTGGCTCAGGATGCAGTGGGAGGGGGGACGGGACCTCTGAGGGGCTGTGAGGAGGAGGGCAAGAGCTGGCCAGGATGGAGTCCTCACAGTGCTGCTCCCGAGGAGGGCTGCGTTCTCTTGAGAGCGCACTTGGAAAGCAAGCCTGGCCCTTGGTCCCTCAGGTTTCCTGTCTCACTGAGTGACCGCTTCCTCTTCATGTGTGTCTACCATGGTGCCAACTCGTTGGCTTTGCTCACCAGCCAATGCTGGTTCCAGGCCTATGAGCTCAGTTAACCCTTTTTCTTTATAATGTGTGGGGCTTCAAGTAATGTGTGACAGCAACACAAGTGGAGGAATACAGACTGGTACTTACCTAACACCCTGGAAAACCTTGAGAAGCAAATTCTTACTTTCCTTCGTAAACAAAAGGGAAGCCTCAGACCAGACGACTAACTCACCGGGACTAGAGGCCTCGCTTGCTGACGAGTGGACGCAGTGACTCCGTGCAGCTAAACTCAGCTGTGAACTACTGACCCACCCAAAGGCGAGTTTAGAGCTCGGAAATAACAAACACAGGCCGGGAACAGAGCTGCTCGCCTTCGCCTGGCAGAGTTCCTCCTACTGCGTAGCAAACCAGCACACGGTGCAGCTGCTCGAGCCGCGGGCGAGCAGGAGTGTGCGGGCAGCGGGACGCCGTGCTCTCAGGGGCTTCTTCGTCCAGGCCGTGAAGGCCCAAGCAGTTCCCCTGCTGCAGGCCCAGCCCCGGCTGACGGATGAGTCAAACAGGGCCCAGAATAGAAGCCGAGGGCACGTGAGCCGCGGCCAGCTCTGCCCCGCCATCAGAGTTCCCATTTCCTGTTCACAATAATTAAGCTTCCTTTACGTCTGACACTGTAGACTGCTTTATGATCACTTGCTAGTGTTGCTGGCAGCGGCTCCCTCAGTTGCCTCGTCCGTTCCCCAGAGGCTGTTCAGCTCGGCCTGCCTGGAGGCCCGCCCACCACCTGGCACTGTGCAGCGCCCTCCCTATGCCTGGGCTGCTCGCTGGCCCACCACCCGTCTGATCCTCCTTCCGTCCTCCCTGTCCCCCACCCACCTGGCTCTGGCTCCTCATCTGCGTACCTGTCCCCCACCTGCGTCTGGCCCTGGGTCCTTGCATCTGTCCAGCCAGCCAGCCTTCCGTCCTTCGTCAGGCGCCAGCTTGTGCTCACTGCTGGGGTGCTCATGTGCTGAGAATAGGGTACTACTCTTCCTTCCATGTGAGCAGCGGCCGCACCTTGACTCAGACCATGAGCTCCTGGAGGCCGAGCTTTGTTCGCTTCTGTGGCGGGGGAGAGCACTGCCCGGTGCACACTGGGTGCTCCGTGAACCTTTGCCGAGGGTCCACCGTGTCCGCCCCGTGGCAGTGGCATCCAGGCCTCCGGTCCAGGTGCACCTGCGTGTGTCCGCGTACCATCTCCTTGTGCTACCACACCGGGAGCCCTGCGGGCGCATCCGCGGAGCAGCTCACCCTCATCAGGGTGGGGTGGGGTGGCTGCTCTGAGTCCTGCCGCACAGAGGAGAAAGTGTGACAGAAGGTGCGAGCCGAGCAGCAGCGCCACAGGCCTCAGTTCCAGCCGCTACTTGACTTCTGAGCGCACGCCGTCCCCAGAGCATTCTGCACGGTGGCAGTGTCCACTGAGGAGCTGAGCTTCCAGGTACATTTAATTTTAAATAGCTCCGCCTTAAGTAGCCACGCGGTCACTCGCCTTAAGTAGCCACGTGGTCACCCCCGCCTTAAGTAGCCACGCGGTCACTACTGCCACACTGACCACACACTCCCGCCTGCGCCCTTTCTGAGCAATGCGCCGTAACCGCGGGGTGGCTCCATGCCGGGCAGGCTGCAGAGGCTTCGCCACAGTGAGCGGCGGGCGGCAGTCCTCAGCCATAGGTGGATGCGTGGTAGAGCGCGCGGCTGATTCTCCCCTGGAGGAGTGCTGCCTGCCCAGCCTGAAAGCATCTCCTTGTTTAAAGCAGTGCATGTTGCCCACACGCAAGATCACACTGTTCTAAGTGTCTCCCAAGACGCAGTGCTGCGCAGCACACAGCTCGGCAGTCTCGGCGTGTCCCGCCACGTGAGCAGCACACAGCTCGGCAGTCTCGGCGTGTCCCGCCACGTGAGCAGCACACAGCTCGGCAGTCTCGGCGTGTCCCGCCAAGTGAGCAGCACACAGCTCGGCAGTCTCGGTGTGTCCCGCCACGTGACTCTTCAGGTGGCAGTCCCTTAATTATGTGCGGTGAAGCTGTGTCAATGTCACTTTGAAGAGTAATGCCAGCATTGCCTAGTGGAGTGTTCTGTCACCCCGGCCAAGTGGGACCAGACCTGCGCGGCGGTGTGATGGTGGAAGTATTTGGCGGTCTGGGAGGGGAAGCGAGGAGGCCACGCCGGCTCGCTCCAGCTGCTGCTGGATGAGACCGGACCCTGCGCGGGCCCTGCGCGGGCCTCACTGCTGGCGCGGGGAAGTGAGCGCTCTGACTCCTTTGGGGTCACAGTGCCCAGGCTCCAGCGCGCGGGCTTGGACTGTCCTCCCTGCCTGTGGCTCGCTGGGAAACAAGACCACCCCACAGGCCAGGCCAGAGCCCCACGTGGGTCGCGGGGGCCAGGGAGGCAGGGGACAGTGAGCGGGCCACAGGGCCAGAGGCGGAGACTGCATGGGCAGCACAGTCCAAATACAGGTGGTCTTGGGACCCAGGCCCAGGCCCAGGCCAGGGGTGTGGCCACGGGCCTCTGGGGAAGCCTTGTGCGGTGGCGGCGCCCTGCTCGCTTTCTTGCCTTTGAGACCCGGAGGCCGACACCCACACCTTAGAGGAGGCGGGGTTTTCAGTCCCAGGCCCCAAGGCAGAAGCAGGGAGGAGCCTGGGGCGCGGGAAGCAGGGAGGAGGGACGCAGCCAGGAGGGGAGGAGCGCTGCAGGCCACGCCCCCGCGGCGGCTTCCGGGGGGCCCTCTCCCCCCCCCCGGGAGGCAGTGGGGCGCAGCACCCCTGCACGGCCCGCCTGCGTGCGCCAGGCGTCTAAAGCACCCAGTGCACTGTGCGGCGGGGCGAGCGAGGCCGCGCTCCTCTTCCCGTTGCTGGCCGGAGCCTGCTCCCTCACCGGCAGTCCCTCACCAGCGCGTCTGCGGTGTTTTCGTCCACGCCTTCTTCCTGCGCTCCCGCATTTGAGTCCGCCAAGGATGCAGGCTGCATAGGGAGGTCCCCGCCTGGAGAGGCCGCGGTTCCGCCTGTGGGTGCGGTCCCGGCCGACTGCCGCTGACCTGTGTGGCTTTTCCCCAGCAGGGTGAAGCCAGCCCCACCTGCCCTCCAGCCCTTCCTGCCTTTGTGAGCTTGGCGCCCTCCATCGTGTCTACGCTCTACGCGGCGCTTCCTTCCCGTGTGCTGTGCCTCTTCTGGTGGGCTCTTGGGGACCTCAGGTTACCCAGGTGCAGCAGTGCGGGGGTCCGAGAAGAAACAACCCAGGACACGTGTTCATAAGGTGATAGTAGCCACCCGCAAAATCACTCACAAAGGGACTGCAGGAAGTCTGTGCGCACACTGAAGACCAAGAATCCAGCTGAGGCCTGGATCCCGTGACAGTGTCCTGCGCGAGTCCAGCTGAAGACCGAGAGCGCAGACAGCGTCTCACGCAGGCTCGCTTCACGGATCTGCGCTGGGAAGGCCCAAAGCCAGTGGGATGCAGGATCTGTGCCAGCAGGCTGAGGGATCTACTCAGGAGCCAGGAAGCCACGTTCAGAGTGAGAACTAGAGCTCCCCCCACAAGTACCACAGCATCCTCAGTGGCAGGGAGGTCCCGAACTCCTCCAGTGATGAGAACAGCTGAGTTGCCGTCAGGAAAGTCAGCACGACAGACTGCTCCAGGGTCCTGAACAGTTCCCCCTTCAGAGCTCCCCCAAGATGAGCGGCGGCATTCCTAGGGACACCCAGGTCCCAGGCTCCTTTGATGATGAGACCAGCCGAGCTCTTCAGGAAAGCCAGCAGGACAGGCTCCTCCGGGAGAACCAACAGCAGCCCCAGGAAATCCCAACAGCTCCGCCAGCTCCCCACAGCTTCTAAACTTCTTCCTCTCCAGTTCTGCCTCATAGGCTGCAGGCAGAGTCCTCAGGTGGGCCTCCCGCACCCAGCACCACGCCAGTTCAGTTCCAATGGGTGTTACACGTTGACCTCCAGCTGTCTTGTGAAGTGACAGGTGCAGGAGCCAGGTAACTATTTTGTTGTCCAGTTGAACTGCATTCACCTGTGGTGTTACCGGATCAGCACTCAGGTCCTGCGTGTGGCTGAGCTCAGGCTCTGTGGCTCAGTCTTAGGCCGACTGGCACTGCCCAGCCCACATTCCTGATCAGGTGCCCCGTACTCCGGTCACCACCAGGCGTGCCGCCTCAGCCTCTGTTGTGAGCAGGGGTGGCTGGGCAGAGGCGAGGGCAGGCAGAGAGATGCCTTTGTGATGGCCAGCTTCCTGGCAACAGCATTGCTTATTTTGCTGTAGTTGGCTCAGCCGCGGGGGTTGTGTGCATCTGTGCTTTGGGGGCGAGGGGTGGCTGGCACAGTGGCATGCCAGGGCCCAGCGGCTGCTGAGTACAGGGGCAGAGCCGGGTCTGAACCCTAATCTCTTGGCTCCCGTGTGCTTGTGCTGGGGGCTGCATTGGGAGCGGGGCAGGCGACTTCCCGCTGAGCTCAGGATGAGACCCCGCTCTGTGGGACACAATCATCCTGTGATCCTGGGCCCAGCGCTCTGATCCACAGGACAGGGTGACAGAGCTTTGCACATCTAGTAGGAGCAGGGAGAGTCGTGTGGCTTATTCCGGTGGAGCCCGGCACGTGGCCTGGCCTCGGTACGTGTCGTGGCCTCTCACAGATACTTGCGCAGTGGGAACATTAATCATCACTGTGATTTTGGCTATTTTTATTTCTGTAATTTGGAGCTCGTGCTGCCCCTTCTTCAGTAATAGAGTTGTTGTTCTAACGAGAACACGGCTTTCATACAAAGAGCTTCTGTTTCATGACACCAAGGCCAGGACAGTGTCATGGAGGCCCCTGAAGACACGTAGTGTAGCTGGGCCTTGGACAGGACCTGTCTGGCCTGTGTCCCCACCCTGCCTACTCCGGGGCCAGGTGTCTGGCAGGCACCCAGCTCTGTCTCCTGTGGCTCTGATGGCCGGGCTCCTGCAGGAACAGTGTCCCAGGGAGGAGAAGCCAAATCCCAGTCGGAAGGGAGGAGAGGACAGGAGGGGCCTGGCATTGGGAGCACTGTAGGTCACCCGTAGCCGCCCGGAGCAGCCCAGAGCCATCCCCCAGGGAGCTCTTCTGGGGGATGCACAGCCTGCGCCCCGCCCAGGCCGGTGAGGAGTCCTTGCTGCACCCAGTGTCTGCCTGGATCAGGCCTGCTCAGTGGTGGTGTCTTTCCCTCCACTACGGCTCCTTGAGCACAGAGGCATGGTTACATTAGGAGCCTTGGGTTCTCTTTCTGGGGACATGGGCATGTCACTCTGTCCTCCCTTTTTCCTGAGGCAGGGGCAGTGTATCTGAAAGTTAGTGACTTGCTCAACGCCATTAACGGCCCTTATTAGCTGGTGCAGAAGCCAGGCGCTTCAGACAGGTTGTGGGCAGGGCGGGACAGCTGCATGGACCTCCTGCTGGTTATCTGTCCCCACTGGTTGACTGTCCCTGCTGTTTGATTGTCCTTATGGCAGCATGGCCCACGGAGAGGCTATTCAGGTCCTCGTGTCAATCCTGTAGGTGAGGAGCTGGAAGGTTGCTGGGGCTCCCAAGCAGGGATCCAGGATGCCTCTGTGTGTGTGTGTGTGTGTGTGTGTGTGTGTGTGTGTTGCCCATTGGGTACTGCTTCCTTCTGTTCTGGCCACCCACCCATCCCAGAGCCAGGCTCCTGGGATCTGCGTGTGGCTCAGTGTGGCTGGTTGCTTTCCGTGGCCTGCTCCTGCTGTCAGGGACAGGGCTGGTCTGGGGCTGGAGCTGGAGGTGGCTGGGTGGCTCCTCAAGGTACCTCTCCCCATGGAATTGAGCTGCCCTCCGCAGTTGGGAAGTAACCCGTATCGGAGCGCCATCAAGCTCAGGGGTGAGGCTTAGGCTGTGCACCTCTTCCTACCTGTCTGTTCGAGGCCGGGCTTAGGCGTGCATGTAGTGGACCATCACGCGGCCTTCCCACCGTGCAGCGTGTTCGTACTGCTGCACCAGCTGTGGCGGAAGCCTCCACAAACAGAGCCAAAGGCTGCCTTTCTCCTCAGCCGCTCAGTGAGGAGGCAGTGGCTGAGGCCAGGCCGTTTTCCCTCTGGCCCAGGGCCTGCTGCTCCACCGCTGCCTGGGGTACCGTGACCTGGCCTCTGGTGTCACAGACCAGAGTTGTTGTATAATCTGCCAACTTTCTCTTTGACCCAATAGATCCTCCTTTTCTATTTAAAATAAGTTTCATCTGGGAGAGCAATACTTGCTCGTTGCTAACCTTTACCTCTAAGTAACCCTAAGGCAGGCTGAAGTAAGCGTTTTCCTGGGATGTGCAGCCTTGTCCAGTGTTTAATGAGCTTTACCTTTCCCTGACCGCGAGACTTCTCCCAGCTCTGTGTCTGTCAAGGACGGTTTGGGTCCTTGGTGTTTTCTCATTGCCTGGACCCGGAGCGCATGCTGGATTTCTCCTGGCCTCGGGTAGTAGAGTGTCAATCCTTGCTGGCTGCCCGAAGGAGCCCTCCTCAGGGACTTGTCTTGGCCCGCGGTCTGTGTCTCTCCACCCACTGCTCCTTGGAGCAGAGAACCCTCCTGGCTCCTTTTCACTGACTGCTTAAGACCTGCTCTGAGCTTGGTCCTGAGCCCCCCTCCACCTTCCAGGGAAGGCATGGGGCACTGGGCTGAGAGCACGCCCTGAGGATGACTGGGCCCCTGAGGGCTCTCGGGAGGGCACCTGTGCCGTGAGGGTGTGGTGTGGAGGCCCGGGGCTCTGTCTCACTGTTCCTTTCTGGGTCCTGTTCCTGCCGCCTGGGTGGTGGGGCCTTGGCAGTCAGTGCTGGTGCAAGAGCCACCTCCTGGAGTGCTGGGCTCGCTCTGCCCAGCCGTGTCTCCTGGACTGTCACTGCTCAGCCCATGGGCGTGACCAGTGCAGAGGGGAAGAGGGCAAGTGTGTGGCTGCCCACGCGTGGTCCTTGGCTGCAGCCAGTACTTAGTAGCCACTAGTGACCAAGAGCCAGGGCCCACTCCTGAGCTCTGCTTGGACAGCTGACAGAAAGGCCATGTCTGTTCCCGAGGGCCACTGTGGGCGGTGCCTGGGTGCTGCCAGAGCCAGGCCTCTCCAGAGAGGAGCCAGGACAGGGCAGAGCAGCTCTCTCGTGCTCACCACACCAGGCTTGGGTGGCCCTGCAAGAAGCTGCAGGTCTCATACCAGCGAGGTCTCCCGTGCAGCCCCCAGGTGCTGAGCCCCCAGGGCCACCAGAGCCATGTGTGCGCAGCAGGGGAGAAGCCGGGTGTGCTGTCCCGACAGCAGTGGCAGAATGCGGTCTGCTCCAGGGAAGAGCCAGGACCCGCAGTGCCTGCCTCTCTCCAGCCTCGTAGGTCACGTGGTGCTACCTACATTGAGGGTGCGGCCCTGCCACCGTGTGCCTCCCAGGTCTCTGTCTCTCTGTCTGTCTGTCTGTCTCTCTCTTACACACGTGCGCACACACACCGCCCTCCTGTGCTGCTCGTGCAGTTGGGCTGCTGCCTACCTCACAGGCCCCGCTGTGGATGGGGGACCTCGCCGGGGGCCCTTGCTGGGCCCCCTTGCTGGTGCACATGCTGGTGCCAGCACCCCAGACCCAGGCTTGGCCCTGTTCTGTGCTGGGCAGGTGGAGACCAGGAGAGAGAGGCCCTGCTGGATGGCCCCTCTGCCTGCAGTCTCCTGCCGGCCTCCTTGGCTCCTGCCCCTTGGCCAGTGGTGACCCAGGTCAGCATGGCTCGGGGAGGCAGACCCCGCCCCCACAGGCGCGGCACGTCACCTGGCCCTGGTGTCCCGCCTGCATATCATTGTATTTGTGTATGTCACCGTGAGTGTACGGCAACTTCACAAAGCTGGCTTGTTTTATATGTGGAAGTACCGCTGTCTCTCCTGAGTTACCTTCCGTCCCTATTCAGGCCAGGAACACAGGACGTCTTTATGAGCTGGGTCTTTTTTAATAAACCAGAGACACTAGAGGGAGAAAAAAAGAGATTCACTGTTCTTTTGTAATTAGCCTTGATGATTAGACTGTCTTTCCCATCATGTTTTATTTTTACTTTCCTGGAATTTGTCGAGTGGCCTCCTTTCTGTGAAGGTTACCCTTCAAGCGATTGGGAGCTTGATTGGGCCCCAGGGACTTGCTTTGTGTCTCTAAGCGAGGCTGCTGCGCCAGCAGGAGCGGTCGGCTCGAGGTCAGAAGGGGCGCAGGCGGGAGTTCTGACGAGAAGGATTTTTTCCCAGTCAACTGCTAATGTAATTAATAGTCACTTTTATTTTCGAATTTGTTTTCTGTTTAGCGAAGCATCCCAGCGTCCCCAGTGGCTCATCGCCTGTGCCCAGGGCAAGGTTTTTCTTGTTTTTTAAGCTCTCGAGTAACTGCTTTGGCGGCTCTTGACCTTGTAGCCTGTGAGCGCCTTGTAGGGGACGCACACTCCACTTTACTTTCCGCTCTAGATGAGTTTGGGGGTCAGTTCTGGAGGCCATTGGGAGGCGCCCCAGGCCCACGGAGGCAGCTCAGCCTTCCTCTTCAGGGTGTGAAGGGAGCGTCCAGCGAGGCCGCTGTGGGCATCTGGTGCCCCTTGCCCACCCTGAGCTTGCAGATGTTCTCGGGATCCCTAGAGTGTTAGAGGAGGGCACAGCTGAGGGAGCGCTGCCTCACGCCCTCCACCTGTCCCCTCATCTGGCGAGTATTTGGCTCCTGTCCCCACACAGACTCCAAGGCAGACACTGCCCTTGTCGGGTTGGCCAAGGTTCCCTCTGAGTGCCTTCCGGCTCTGGGAAAAGAAGCGGTGTCTTCCTTGTCTTGAGCCTGGGGAGTGTGCCGCGAGGTCAGCATTGGCAGAGCTTAGACGTGCAGGTCACACACGCACGCACGCGTGCACACGTGTCTTGAGCATCGAGTTGATGTGTGGTGGTGTGCTAAGAGAGCGATGTATTTGAAGCTCGGGTTTGGAAGAATCTGTGCCTTTTAATGCAGTGTGGTGTTGCGCAAGGTCTCCCGAAACCCTCTGCGTGTCAGGCCAGCGTGGGGCTCTTGGGCAGGGTCAGGCAGGAGTGCAAGCGCTGCAGACCTGAGTAGGGGCTGGGAAGCAGGTGGCTTCTGGTAATGGGGCTCACACTGCACGCGGTTCTGCAGTTGCTTCTAGACTTCATCCTGCTCAGCACTGACCCTGACTGCAGTTCGTTCTAGGAAAGGCACCTTGAAGCAGGAGTCTGGAGACTAGGCGAAGTCCTGCCTGTCGTTCTGGCCCTGGATTGCATGGTCCTGAGCCAGTTTCTCAGCCTCTCCATGTCTCAGTCAACAAGTCAGTCTCTCTCTGTCTGTCTGTCTGTCTGTCTGTCTGTCTCTCTTTTTGAGACAGGATCTCACTATGTAGTTCAGGCTGGCCTTGAACTCACTTTGTAGAGTAGGCTGGCCTTGAACTCGCAACAATCCTCCTGTGTCAGCCTCCCAGTTCTGGGGTTACAGGTGTGCCCCACCATACCCAGCTTATATTTTCATTTTTGAAATAAGCAGTGGTGTTAATTTTTCTTAGGATGGCCTTTTTTTCTGGCTACTTCCTTCCAGGCTGTTTAAATTTCATCTGCTTGAGAACAGCAAGAGCAACCCTGGGCAATCGGCGCGAGGTGTGAGGTGTCGCAGTCCAGACTGGAGAGCGCGGCACGTGTGGTGCTGGCACGAAGCGGAGGTGAAGACCACAGAACAGAACCCAGGCTGCAGGAGCAGCCCCAGCACGGCCAGCCCCTGGGCCTCTGACAGAGGGCCCACAGTGCGCGAGGGAGCAGAGAGGGCTGCTTCAGTGACTGGTGCTGGGAGAACTGGCTCTGCACATGCAGAAGATGGGGTTTAGACCCAGATCTCCGTCCTGTGTGAAACTAATGTCAAAGTGGATCAAGAAATAAAGGTGAAAACCGAAACACTTCATTAGCTGCAAGACAAGACAGGTAGAACTCTTAAGGCCTAGGAGTATCAGGGGCTTGCTAAGCAGAAGCCCAGCTGCGCAGGAAGTGCACTAGCAGTCAGCCAGCAGGCTCCCGTCCAATGAAAACTTGTGCCCAGCAAAGGAGAACACCAGCAGAGTGGAGGCATGGCCTGGAGAGTGGGTGGACCTCGTGCCAGCTGCTCCTTAGGGTTGATATTTAGAAAACACAAGGTACTTACCTATTAGACATCCCCAAATAGAAGACCCGCCCAAAGTGGGCAAGAGATGCAAGTAGATGCTGCACAGATGACAGGACCCAAGTGACCGGTGAGTACATGGCATGCTCGCCATCATGGCCGTGCGAGAAGCGTGAATTCGGACCACACTGAGATTGCATCTGGCTCCAGAAAGAGTGGCCATCCTCAGGAACTCAGCCTGGCGAGGCGCAGTGGGGCAGGAGGAACCCGGGTACGCTGCCGGCGGAGAAGTACAGCAGCAACCCCACGCTGGGAATCAGACCGCAGACTCCTCAGAAACTGAAGCTAGAAATTCTTTTTCTTATTTTGTATTTAGTGCAGGGTCTGCAGGGTCTCACTACATAGATCGGACTCCTAGTGATTCTCCTGTTTTCAGCCTCCCAAGAGCTTGGATTACAGGCATGCGCCACCATGCCCAGTCTCAGTCACCATCTCAGCAAGCCCTGGGGGCGGGACCAGCACAGCAGGCTGAGGATTAACCCCTGGCCCCCACGTTCTGCCTAAGCAGGCGCTGTAGTCTGTTGAGCTATCTGGATGGCCTAGAAATCCTAGTTGATGCAGCTTTTGCCTTCTAGGTACCGTCTGGCGAAAGCTAAGGTGCGGTCACACTGACGCCTCCCTCAGCACAGTCGGTGGAAGCTGACTCGTGGAGGCAGCTTACGAGTCTGTCAATAGCTGAGTGAAGAAAGCTTGGCGTTTGCACACCGTGGACTGCTGGTCTGCCGTAAGGAAGGGTCGTCGTGCATCGTCTCTAGTGTTCATAGCGACTCGTGTCAGGGATGAAAATCGAGTGACGTTTTCCAGAGCTTGCTGTGTCACGGGGCCGAGCTCCGGCCGGTTGGTTCCCTGGTCCCCCGGTGAGGGAGGTGGGTGATGCACTCCGTGAAACAGGAGGAAACGAAGACAGGCTGAGTATCTGCCTTCCCGTCACTTAGCTGGAAAGTGCAGAGCTGGGTCTGCGCCATCCCCCTGCATGTCTGTCACCGCCTTTCACTCACTAGCTCATTCTTTCAGTTTTTACTTTGAGACGAGGTCTTGACACATCGCCCAGGTTGCACCTGATAGGGATCCTCCTGCCTCAGCCTCCCAGAGTCCTGGGCTGGTAAGGTGTGCTGCCTGCCGGGCACCGCTCGCCTTCTTGTGCAGGGGCCAGCAGGGGAGGAGGGGCCTGCTGGGGCTGTGCTCCGTGGTGGGGGGCCCACGACTGGGCAGGCGCACGCAGAGCATGGGAGCAGAGGGGCGAAGCGGGTGGGGGCAGAAGGGACGGAACCCTCGTCGTGACTGCTCATCCTCCGGAAGCCAGAGCTGTCTGTGCCCCTCGCCCAGGGACTGCGGGGCTGCATCAGGAGTTTCGGGCTCCTCGGGGAGATCCAGGACCTGGGCCACCCACTTCTCTCTGCCTTTCCGTTTCTAGGCTTGGATTGAAGGATCCTGCCTTGGGTCACAAATGCCTAATGCTGTTCACTGGGATGGTGGGGTGGGCACCTCTGTGGGCACCTGGAGCTGGCCCGCATGGCTTTGAGGGGCGGGCGCCTTGGCTTCCTGTGGCCCGGGGAACTGACCCTTCCCCCTGCCCAGGGTGGTGCACCAGGGGACAGGCTGTCCCCGTGTGACAGGCAGGCACGCCGCCTCCTGCCGTCCTTAGTGCCCGGAGCTTCCATGTGGTCTTGGCAGTGTAGAGGCAGCCGGTGGGGAGGGCCGAGCTGCCTCTGCTCCCCTGACTGCCTCCAGCCCAGAGCACTGCCCATCACGCCCTGCGCGGGTGCGCGGGGTGGAGGTTTTGATGGATCCGTCCTCGAGAGCGCCTCGTGCTTGTATCCTGCGCTTTGAGGTGAGGGCCACTTAAGAGAGAAGACGCCCACAGAGTCCCTGAGAGCCAGCGGAAGTGGTGTGCGATGCAGAGCCCACTGCAGCGTTTCTGGGCTCTCCCTGGAACTAAGAACTGACTGGCTGGTGGGGCTGCATGCGGCTGGTGCGGCTCTCCACACCGCGCTCCCAGTCGGAGGATGGACTGCGGCGCTGACCTTGTGCCGTGCCTGGTCAGCTCTGTGGCCCTGGTCAGCCCGAGCGGGCGGCAGGAAGGCTCTCAGCCTTCCAGTCCAGGGCTGTGGCTGGTACTGAGGGAAAAGTCTGTGAGCCACTTGCATCAGGAAAAGATGGGGTTGTGCTGGGGCTCTGGGCATTTTTCCAAAAAATACAAAATGTGAGATGGTGAAGAACAGGACCGGGAGCTGGGAACCAAGGCGCTGGGGGCTTCGGAAGCTGCATGGCTGTCCCTGGCACGTGCGGTGGCCACGTGCAGTCCGTCCGTGCTGGTGACCCTCTCCGACGCTGCGGGGCTCGACGTGCAGCCGCAGTCTGTTGCTCATCTGCTGTGTGGGAGGCCGGACTCTGGACGTATGTCTTCCAAGATGTTAGAGCTCGAGTGATCCTGTTTGCTAATGTGAAGCACATGGTGACAGGAAACTCGGATTTTTAAGGTAGTACTGTCGCATTGTTAAGTAGAAGGTTTCAGAGCAGTGGTGGAGCTTAACGTTATTCGGGCAGAAGTAGGAAGACCCAGCTGTGCGTCTATTCCAAAGTGCAGACACTTCGGAAGACAGAGATTGAGCCGCATGCAGTCTGGTACATCTGTGCTGAGCAAGGCCGAGGGCGCACACAGACCCAGTGCTCTGTGGCCCTTGTGGAACTTGGCCGTGGTCAAGACCGTGGGCCCCACTGGGAGACCATAGCGGCCACCACCAGCCACATGGTGAAGGAACAGAGTCCTGGGCCTGTGGGCTTCGAAGGATGGAGCTGGAGGCCGTGGGCGGTGGCTGGGAAGAGGTGAATGCTGGGCTTCTTTCTTGGGGTGGGAACAAGACTGAAACGTAGTTGCCTTCAAGATAGACATTTGGAATATTTATTCCAGAGGTGGCAGTGTGTTAGGGCTGTGATCCCAGGCTCCAGTGGGGGCTGGGAGAGGGGAGAGGACCCCACGTGGCAGTTGGTGGCCCTAGCTCACAGACACATGGGACTGTCTTCTTTGGAGTTAAATGAATGACAGTCTAGGCTATTTCTTGACTGCACCCTAAAAGCCGGTGTTCTGCGTGCCACGGTCTGCAGTGTCCTAAAGTGTCCCTGCTCAGGGTGGCCTTAGCGAGATAACCTGGAGACCCAGGACTCTGGCCACCCTGGAGGAGGAGTCAGGCCGGCCAGCCAGCCTCAGGCCCCCAGAGGCCTCCAGCCACAGCTCCCTGGGTGCTGTGCAGCCTGGGTTTCCCGTGAGATTTATTGGAACGAGAGGAGGTTTTTTCTCCTTTAAAACCCTGGGGCTTGCGGAGCCATGCTCCAGCTTTACAAGCTGAGAAGCTGAGGCCCACAGGGCACTGCGCTCTGACCCTCAGCAGGCGCACACCCTTCCCCAAGCCCCACTTGTCTAGCATCTGTGAGCAGGGCCATGGCCTGGCTGGCTGCTTGGAGCCCTGTGGAAGCCGGCTGCTGAGGCCTGGGTTCCCGCGCTGACAGCCCCCAGGCCGATGCCCAGCCTGGCTGTGGGCCCAACCTTCTGAGCTGTTCTCACGGGGCTGCCAGCGGAGCACCCTGGCAGGGGCTTGGGAGACAAAGGGTCTCTGGGGATCCCAGGCTGGAGCGGCTATGTGGGGTGTCCACCGTTCCTGTTGCTCGCTCACTGGTCTCTGCTGCTTGTCCTCTGCTCAGAACAGCAGGGCGAGGCTGGGGCTTGGGGGGCAATGGGGTGGGGGGTCTTTGTTGGGGCTGGGGCACAAGCCTGATCCTCCGTGGAGGTTCCTGTGGCCTGAGGGCTTCTCCCTGGTCCCCAGGAGGGCACTGAGGACAGTGAGGAGGGCCACCTGAGGGGGAAGCACTGGAACAGGTGGCCAAAGTGGGTGGCTCTTCTTCTCTATGACTGTTGGGCCAGTGGCCTTTAAATCACTCTTCTGCCCCAACCCAAGGTCAGGGTTATTTCCATCAGTAATGTTTGAGGGTCTGGGAAGCTGGTGGTAGCCGTGGAAAGGACTTGGGCGTGTAGTCCCGGGTCCCCTGTGACTGCAGGTGTCTTCTGTGCTGGCTTAGGCTGAGCTCTGAAGTTGTTTAGCTGGATTTGTAGAGCACAGAGGGTTGCGTGATGAAGAATATGTAGCATGGAGCCCAGCAGCTCCGCCTGCCTGCTGGGGCGGTGTCACAGGTCCCATCGTCAGTGGGCATCTGGGTTACAGGGACAGCAGAGCTCTAGTCCGTAGGCCCAGGCCCATGGCCCAGTCATGCGACAATGGAGGACCGACCGGGCCTCAGCGTTAGCCCGTCTGTGCCCGCATTCTCGATGCCCGTGTGTGCACATTTCCTGTCCTTGCAATGCATAGGCCAGGTGCTATTAGTAAGCCCACACAGTGGACGAGGCGTCAGCCAGGCGTGCCTGCAGCTCGCAGGAGGTCCTCACTGCAGGAAGGCGTGCTAAGGATGGGATGCCTTGTGTGGCAGCTGCCTCGGGGTGCGTGTGCCCACCACGCTGCCCTGGCCTCACTGGGGGAGGACATGATCGGGACCACTGCAGTGCCAGGAGCCCGGCTGCAGAGCACAGAAGGAGCTGGAGAAGAGGAACCTGGGACGGTGTTGCAGCGGAGGCGGTGCCTAGCTGGGCTTTGGGGACCAGAGGAGGCGGTGAGGCAGGCCAGGAAAGTGGCCGATGGGGACCAAAGGGGCGGCTTGTGCGGGAGGCCTGGGCACTGTAGGCAGTGCACCTGTGTGGGGCACGGGCACATGAGCCGGAGGCGGGCTGCACACACTAGAAGAAGTTGGGGGTGTAAAGTCACAGCAGCCCTCAGCCTGGGGCCGCTGGCCACCTGAGGCCACCATGCCTGACAAGTTGAGAGCCAGGCCCCCAGTCTCAGTAGCCATATGCAAGGAGGAGCTGCTCTGCCGGGAGCTCAGGTGGGGCTGTCCGTCACCCACGCCGACCCCGAGCAACACTAAGGTGGGTTATGACACTGCTGGCACTTCCCCAGGCTGTGCCCTGCTCTGGTTGCCGTGTCCCAGCGTGGCCTTGGTGGGGGGACGTGGCTCTGGCCATGTGGGCCGCAGTGGAGGGCTGGGGTCATGGGACGTCTCTCTGGCAAGCAGAGAAGCACATTTCCATGTTCAGAGGAAGAAGGGGGGTGACTTTTTTTAAAAGCACAACTCAGGTGAATAATAAAAATCCCAAGAAATATGTCATTTTCCTGCTAAGCCAGCAGAGCTACTAGTTTCATTAAAAAAGGCAATGGCAAATCTTATTTTTAATTTTATTTTTTATTAAAAAACACCTTACTGCTGGAGATTCTAATCTCCAGCTGAATAATAGGTGTCATTTTAGAGTTGCAAATAGCCAGCACAATCGCATGCACTGAGGTTCTTAATAAATAGGATTTGGGGCTTTGTACTATTGTGGGGACAAAAATAGGTCAAAAAGCATTTCCTTTTTATTTTAAAGTACAATGTTCTGACTTTCCAGA
Organism: Octodon degus; assembly: GCF_000260255.1. Classification (NCBI taxonomy): domain Eukaryota; kingdom Metazoa; phylum Chordata; class Mammalia; order Rodentia; family Octodontidae; genus Octodon; species Octodon degus. Next base: position 35,502,613 of record NW_004524580.1, on the reverse strand, counting down.
TGGTGAGGAGCCATTTAGAACTGTAAAGGGGTTTTGATTTAGATAATGGTAGGCTTGTTTAATTTTACAAAGTTTATATTTTGTAAAAGGAACGTGCTTTATTTGAAGCACTGTGGGCAGCAGTTAAATATTTTAGCTTTTATTTTTGACTGAGAGAGTCTGCTGGAAGGACTTTGTGTTATTCATTCCTGTGTTTTAAAGTGACGTGTTACTATTTTTGAGTTCTTCGTCCCGGAATCCGCACGAGGGTCCTGATCTTTGTCTGCTCGTGTCTGTGTCTTGGGCGGTGCACGTAGCCGACGCCCCAGTCTTTGCTCTCCCCTGAGCTGGTGTTTGTCCCTGCGCTCAGTTCTCCTTTGGGGAGCCCGCTGAGCCCGCAGGCTGGTGAGGTGCTGCCCTGCGGTGCTTGGGGTTGACACGCCTGCTTAGGCTGCTGCTGGAGCCATGCCTGGCTTCCTGGCGGGCGCTCCAGGCCACTGAGAGGTGACGGGACTGTCGTGGGGACAGAGCGGCGCATCTGTCCTTGGCACACCCCCCGTGTCCTTCCCAGTGATGCCTGGCCACAAGGGAGCCTGAGGGTGGACCACGCGGCCCTTAGGTCGGCCCCGTGTGTGTCCACAGGTCCTCACAAGAGGAGCCCTTATAGTCTTATTTTTCTTTCTTTTTTGGTGTGGGGGGAGGGCGGACAGGGGATTGAACTCAGGCCCTTGTGCTTGCCAGGGAAGCGCTTATTGCACTGAGCCATCTCCCCGGCCCTAGCCTTACTTTTCTTAGATTAACTTGAGTTGGCTTTTCTGTGGCTCCGGTAGAAAGCCCCATTTCTGTGGCAGTGCTGTGAGTCTCTGGCTCATTTTAAGACAGTGCGAAGCGTGGGGGGCTGATAACATTTGCCACTTTGGTGGAAGGGCTTAAGGAAAGCAAGCATCCAAAGTCATGCTGGAAGTGGCTTGTTTATCGTGGGAGCATTTTGGGTTTTGGAATCACATGCTAATTTTATAGATTTTAAGGTCGAGGTATCCATCTGCTGGGTTTTGTGCCCATTTGGGGTGCAGCTAGCTGTTCTGTGTATGGCTTTTGGTTTTTGTAACAGGTCCAACTCAGGACCTTGTGTGTATGTGATTTCTACTGAGTCGTAACGCGCGTTTCAGAGTTGGACCCCACGCCTGGGCAGGGCGCACGTGTCTCCACACACATTTCCCTGCACTGGTTTGCCCAGTTTGTGACCTCTTCACTGAAGTACTCTCTAGGGATCTGGCCTGGAGGGTTTTCTGATGATCAGATTTGTGGAGGAACTCAGTGAGCGGTCTTGCGTCTTGTACCACAGAAAGCCCAGACTGCTGGGCTGAGCAGATCTGGGTGTGAAACCCCAGCCCCAGGCTCCCCGGATCGGTGACCGGGTGGGTTCCGTGAGCGGTGTGGAAGTGCCTTGCGGCAGCAGGCAGGCAGCTGCCACTTTCTCTCAATTTTTTTTTATCATTAGTTGTTTAGATACAGGGTCTCTCTAAGCAGTGTGGACCTGTAGTGACGCTCCTGTGTCAGCCTCCCAGTGCTGGGATTACAGGCATGTTCCACCACACCTGGTTTTGGGGCTGGCACAGTGCACCTGGGGTTCTGGGGCTGATGCGGCACGCGGGGCTGGGGATCAAACCCGGGTCCTTGCAGTTGCCAGGCAGATGCTCAGACTGCTGAGCTGTCTCCCCAGCCCTGTGTTATTGAAGGCGAGCACTCTGCCTCCAGGGACATTAGTAGTTTATGCAGGAATCGCTGGGCTGCGTTGTTTGCGGCTTAATTCTGCAGGCGCCGGGACTTTTCCTCACTCTGTGCCCTGTCCCAGTGTGTGCTCATTTCCTTCCTCAGTGTGTACCCTGAGCGTCTGTTAAGGAGCCAGCGGCTGCTGTCCCAAGCCGCCCTTAGTGGTTGGCAGGCTGTGGACCTGCTCCTGCAGGAGCTGCTGTGTGTCTAAAAGCGTTTTCCCCTCCCCTGGCCTGGGTTTCCCTCTCCCGGGAGGGGTCCATTCCCCTCACTGGCCCTGCCTGGTGGGAGGTGACCGGGTGAGAGGTTGGGTTGGTTCTTTGTGCACCCGGGGGGCCCAGGAGCCCTGGAGCAGGCGGCCTGCGGCTGGGGCTGTCCGGGGGCTGGAGGTTGCAGGTCTTGTAGTGAAGAGCAGCGACAGCGACCCGAGAACTCCTGAGCCCTGGTGTTAGCAGCAGGGCGAGTCTGTCGCAGTCACAGCCCCAGAGTGGAGTGCTAGCTGTCCTCCAGAGCTGCGCAGGGCGAGCCCTGGTCCCCGCTCTAGCGGGAGTGTGCAGGCAACAGCCCACAAGCTGGAAGTGACTTCCATACTTTAAACCTAGTGGCAAACCGAAATGGCATGAGATGCGAGTCTCACCGGCCTTCAGGGCCACTCGGGTGCCCCAGCTGGTCGTCCATGATGCCATCATGCCGAGGCAATATGAGCAGCCACAGGGACCCGCCGTGCCCTCTGCCCGCCCCGGGAAGACAAGGCAGCCAGTTTGGCTCTTGGGTCCCAGTAGGCCCTTCCCTGTGGCCAAGGCCTGTGGACATGGCTCCCTGCATCCACTCTTCAGTGAGCACTTCTCAGAGGTGTCCTGGGGACCGGGAATGGGCGTGAGTGCTGCCCACAAAAGGTTTTGCAGTGTACAGATGCGGCTCGCCTTGCTGCTGCCTTCTTCTTGTCCTGCTGCTTCTTTTATCTTTCACAGCCCACTCCCACCCGGCCCTGGCCTCCTCATTTAGCTTCGCCTTTCTTGAAGGTGCTGTGGGCAGCTATGAAGGTGTTCATTGCTAAAAAGGCTCGTGATGCAGGGCCAGCAGAACAGGAAGCGTCCTGTGGCTGCATCTCTGGCCGGCCACGCCTGTGGGCAGAGGGGCTCTCCTTGAGGAGGGGCTGTGGGGTGGGTGGCCGGCCAGCACAGGACCTGAGTCCCGCTGAGTGCTGGAGGTCAGGTGGCTGGGTCTGTGGTTGGGGACAGAATACAGAGACAGCAGAGGCCCAGGAAACAACAGAGGACACCACCCTCCTGACACTTGGGGTGTCCTTTGCACTAGTGTGCCCTGGGCCTCCGGGGCTACCTGTTCAGTTGTTCGGTTTCATACTCAAATGTCTTTATTAGATTGTGGGGCTCGTGCAGGTATGGTGTCTCGGTTACTCTTCTCTCGTTGCTGGGACAAATACCCAACACCCAAAATGAAGGAAGGAAAAGTAATTTAGCTCACAGTTTGTGCAGGTTTCAGTCCATATGCAGCTGGCTCCAAGGCAGGGTGGCACATGCAGAGAGCCCAAAGCGGGAGTTACCAGCCACAGTGGCTACGGAGAGCAAGTCTGTCTCCCGCTCTCTATTGTTATATCCAGGCTCTTCGTCCCAGGCTGGGTGCAGCACTCACACCCACAATGCCAGCAGTACTCAGACCCATAATCCCAGCCTTGGATCATGAATTACACGGTACAACTGCTCCTCTGTGACTGCTTGAGGCTTTGGGGGGACAAATATGCACAAACCCTAGCAGCCGGTCTTCTGATCGCAGCAGAGCACAGGGCTGGGGTATCCCAGTAGCTCTTGGGAGCTTATTTGAGGTTCCAGCAGGGCAGCATGGCTCCTCATGTGCCCTTGACCATGAGCGGTCCTCTATTGGGGTGCTTGTGACCGAGGGAACACCGAGCTCAGGGCCAGGTCATGCACAGAGGGGCAGCCGAGTCTGCGAGGGCAGAGCCCCAGCCCCGAGGTCCCTTGGGGTCCCCCGAGGTCCCTGTGCAGCCTGGCTTTGTGCTTCAGGCCCTGTGTTGCTTGGTGGACGGCATATACTGTACTGGGTTTGTGGGCACCCCTTTCTCTTCGCATGTATTCACATGAGGTAGTCGTCCTGCACTGGCTCTGTGATCCTCTGTCTGGTCCTGTATTGTCACAGTGGCCAGCACCTGCACCATCTCAGCCCCATCAGTGTACAGCATGTTGGTGACAGGTGGACACCGCGGTTGACCTGTGGGGTCACAGGCCTCTGGTGCCCTGTGCCGCCTGGTGGGCCCCAGGCCGCCCTGGGCCCCTCGCAGGTTGCCCTCTACCTCTGCTGCCGAGATCCTTTGTGAGGCTGTGGTAGTGCGGCGGGCTCGTGCCTGAAGGCCGTGGTGTGTGTACACGTGGACACGACTGAGCCCGTGTGTAGAGCAGGCTGAGCAGGCTGGAGCCGGTCAGGAGGGGGAGGGCCCGCGCCTCAGCGCCTGCCAGTCCCATGGATCTGCAAGCAGCGGGTCCATGCCTGAGGCCAGGAATGAGCCGCAGTGTTGCTTCTCCTGCTTTGGTGACCAGCAGACGGGGCCCACCATCCGGACTGCTCCAGGCAGAGGAGCCTCACGCGTAGTCCTTGGGTAGGGCAGTGCTCCGCGTGGTTGGCCTGCACGGGACAGGGTCTCAGGCCTGCAAGGCCCCATGCCATTCCTTGCCTGCTCTGTCCGACAGCTCGGCGCCACGTGCCTTGGGGACCCTGCGACGGCTCTGGTCTCATCGTTAATTGCAGTGGCGCTGAGACTCGCCGTCTGTCTTCCAGGCAGCCGTGCAGTTAATCCCGGCGAGCTGGAGCTGAGCGTCTGGGGCTTGAAAATCGCAGGAAGTTTGTTCCAACTTGCACGGCTCAGTGGACCCCAGAGTGCAGGATTGGAAATGAAGACTTAGCGGTGCTGCAGGATGCACGCAGGGAAGTGAGTCCCACGCCAGCAAGGACCGCTGGGTGGGGGGCCCTCGTGATCCATTGCGAGCCCCCCAGACTCGGAAGGGCCCTCGCCTGCCTGCCCCGGTGTTTGAGCCTCGTCCCTGCGGGTCAGCTGCTCCCCATTACCTGCTGTCTCGTCTGGGTGAAGACCCACAGCACCCAGCTCCCTGAGTGACTGTACTCTGGAACGTGTTGGCCTCCCACGTGGGGAGCGCACCCTCCTGCCAGCTCTGTGCCCCGCCTGCCTGCTTCCCGCCCTCAGCAGGAAAGGCAATGAAGGAGCGATGCCTCGGCCCAGCACTTGCCTCTCGGACCCTCGCTGTACGGTTTGGCTTTTTTTTTTTTTTCTTAAAAGCATGCAGTAAAACCTCTGGAGCAGAAGGAGAATGCAGACCACCCCCGTCTCCCCCCAGGCTCCTTGGAGGGACCTGTTTTCTGTCTGTTTGATGATAGTTGTTTCCCTTCCCTACTGCGTGTCTGCCTGAGCTCTCCTAGGGAGGGAACGCGTCTTCCGGCCACGGCAGGCCCCTGAGAAGACCGTAGCACTCAGTAGGCCCGAAATGGGTCGTCGCTGAGTGCCTGGCAGGTGCTGGCAGGATCCATTTCCTGGCACCCAGCATCACCCCTGAGCGACTGGCAGGTCCTGACCAGTCCTGCAGCTTCCTGGGCTTCTTGTGTCCTGGTGCAGTGACCTGCTGACGCCCCTGACGTGTGTGGTGCCAGACCCGCCACGCCCAAGTAGCACAGATCAAGCAGCGCACGGGCAGGGGTGCGTCTTCCCATAGTGCTCACAGAGGCCAGGAGCTACAGCTCCACATCAGCAGGCAGACGCCGCTGTCCTCCTCGTCCTTGAACAGCCCTCTCTCTGTGTGCGTCCATGTCCCCAGGTCCTCTTCTGATACCGATGCCTACCAGGCTGGATGATGGCCCACCCTGATGGCCTGATTTTACCTGAACTCCCTAAGGCCCTGTCTTCAAATGCAGTTGCATTCCTAAGTACCAAGTGTTGGGACTTCACAGTTACAATTGTGCAGGGACTAGAGTGGATGCTGACCTGGGCACACACAGCCCCCAGTGAGTTGCAAGTCAGAGGCCTCCCTGGGGACCTTGAAACCCAACTTGGGGGATCCAGCGAGCTTTGCGGCTGACCCCGCCAGCACTTGTGCTTGCTGATGCTGGTGCTTGGGACAGTAGCTGACCCCACCCACCCACCCCACCCTGGTGCTGCACAGGTGCGTGGCTGGTCACCTGGAATTTGTTTCCAGCAGAAAGTGGACAGGTTCTGGGGAACACTGAGCCACTGGGCCCTGCCTTTACCTCCAGGGCTGCGGCCACACCTCAGGTACACTGTTGGGCCTGCTGGCCCCATGTGGCTCCTTCTGATGACAGTCCACACCCACTAGGCCCTTCCTAGTGGCAGGTCTGTGCAGCCATGATCTGGAGCCATGGTCAGCTCTGCTGGGACTGCAGCACACACTGGCACCTGAGCCTCAGTCTGGCGTCTGCGCTGCCAGGTCCCAGCAACTGGTGGCAACCTGCTGGGTCTCCTGGTGGCAGCGGAGACCCCACCCATCCGGGCTGCAGGTGTCCAGCCTGTGCTGGGTCCTCTGGGGCCACCTGCCCATCAGCGGCCTTTCTGACCCTGTTCTGTGGCTCCCCACAAACATGTCTCAAGCTCTGAGTCCTCCTTCTGTGATAACTGACCCCATATCATTAAAGACTTGGTTTGTCTTGGTCCCTCCATGTGTGCCATGACCTCTGGACAGTGCCCCCTCCCCAGGTCTGTCCTGAGCACCTGGCTCTGCGTGTGGGAGTGCTCGAGAACACCGGGCTTTGTTGGGCCCTGCTCTGGAGTCACTGCTGTGTGCCTCACGGCTGCTGGACCGAGCGTGACTCTGCGTGTGGCTGCCTCTGTGGGGCAGTGTGCCACGGCAGAGTCCGGCCCCTGTGCTGGGTGCTGGGGCAGGGGACTGGGTGCTCCCCAGGGAAGCCGAGCCCGGGATTGGCTGGGAGAAAGGAAGGAGGGAGGCCTTGGGCAGTGAGAGCACAGGCAGGGAGATGCAGGTGCTTTTGAGGACCTTACCTGTCACCCAGGGTCAGAGCCTGAGGCCTGGACAGGCAGTGCTGGCTGTGGATGGTGCTGGCCAGGCCGGGAGGGGCTGCGTGCGCCCAGCCAGGTAGCGTGGACCGTGGAGGGCTCTCATCTCTTGAGTACCTGCACATGTGCATGTGTCTGCACGTCTCAGTGTGTGTGTGCCTGCGTGTGTGCAGGTGTGTGAGTGTGTCTCATGTGTGTGCATGTGGTTATGCATCCACGAGCACTGGGCACGCAGTTCCCGAGGCGGCACGCTGCGCCTGCACACTCCCTGAGCCTGCGTGTGGGATGAAGGCTGGGGAGAGCCAGATGCCGACGCTCCGGTCCGTGGCCCCTGCAGCACCTTGCCGTCCCGCCCCAGCGCTGGTCCTGGGGCCCTGAGTGCATCCTCTGGGTTTGCAGGCCACTGGGACTCGGGGCCTCGGACTCGCACAGCAGGTGACAGGGCCTCGCCCCAGCCTTGCCGCCCCTGCAGCTCTGCAGCCTCCGCTCCTGGTCTCCAGGGTGCAGCTGGGGAGGAGCAGGGCGGAGGTAGAGGAAGGCGAGATAGGCGCAGCGCGGTGTGTGATATCTTGTCGCTTTGCTGCCCTGCAGGCCGCTCACCCGCGAGCAGTGTCTCTGGCGCCCTCCTCACCACCCTGCTGCTCTGTGGACTGAGGGCCTGCACCTCCCGGCTTCCCAAGTGCCAAGCCTGAGCCCCCAGTGGGACTGCATGGGGTGGGGCCTGGGTTCGAGGCGCGCGCGCGGGCATGTTGCCCTAGACGGCTCTGGGCCGAAGGCTGCCGCGCCACCCTTTCACTGAAGGTAAGGACTGCGACCTGGGCAGCCCATGCACATCCAGAGCCGGGAGGAGCTGCTGCAGCAGGACACAGCCCGCCCAGAGGTGGCTTTCTGTGGAGCAGCTAAGTGGGCTGGAATGGCTGTCGCCACACTCGTGTCCCGGCTGTGGTCACCCTTGTCATCGTCACCGCCTTTTCCTGCTCCTGTGACTCTGTCCCGCATACACGGCACTTGTCCTTTACACGTAGGAGCTTACCTAATTCTCGTAGTAACCTGGGATTAGCTGTTGCTTGCAGTCTTCTTTCCTTCTCTGGGGAAACTGAGGCATAGAGTTGTTACATAAGCTGTCCAGGTCACATGGCTGCTAAGAGGCAGGCCTGGAATGTAGAGCCCGGGCGTGTGTGCCAGGGTGCACTTTGCACCATTTCTGGCGTCTCACAGACAAACAGGTCCCCAGCAGCATCTGCACCCGGGGGTCGGAGGGAAGGAGGGCGACAGCCGCCCTGTGAAGCTGGTGTGCTCTTCTCCCGGCCTCTCCTGCGTTACGTTGCTACCGAATGTGGGCAGCTTTGCTCCTGGACGGGACACAGTGAGCAGCCTCTCTGTACTGGAGAGAGGTGGTGTCTCTCGAAGGTGCAGAGGCCAGGGTCCCAACATGGGTGTCAGGCAGGGCACACCCCGCTGCTGCTGACCTCGTTGCCTGATAGCACATGGTGTGTCACACCTGTCACTGCCCAGAATTCCTCACCTGCTCAGCCACTGTGTAGCGAAAAGCTTCTGTGTGGAGTTCCTTGCCTCCTGCCTTGCTCCTTGGACGAGGCCTCTGCAGTCTCCCGGGCAGGACCCTGTATGCCTGTGCCCCGCTCCTGGGGAGGGCTGGCTTTTCCCTGGAACTCTGCAGGCTCCATGGCTCTGAAGGGGTAAAGTCCAGCCAGGCCACGGCTGGGGGAGAACCTGTCCTGGGTCATGGTGGGACTGCTGGCTTTGGTCATCATCTTGAATGACAGTGCCGTCAGCTCCCGGGAGGGGTCCTCGCACAGCCAGCCATGGCCAGAGTTTTCTTCCAGTCATCAGTTTTCACTGGAGTGCGGTGCAGGTGTTGGGAGGGTCCGCCCACTCCTTGCACTGAGCAGCAGATGACCAGGAGCCGACACACTCCAGAGAGGCAAAGGGCATGCTCGTGAGCGAGTCCTCAGTGTGCATCTGCAGTGTGCCAGGAGCTCCGGAGAGCTGGGGTCACAGGAACAGGCAAAGCCATGTCCCACTCCGGTGGTGTCACAGAGAGATACGGACGGATGGGGCATGTCAGGTGGCATGCAGTGCCCGCAGGGAGGGGGCCGCTTAGCTGTGCCGTGTAGCAGAGGCCACCTGTGTGTGGCTGCGTTGCTGCTGCAGAGAGGGGGCTCAGCCTCACGGAGAGGCAGCATTACCCTGGTGCTGAGTGGAGAGAGGCAGTCTTGGCGGGCAGGAAGAGGTCGGCAGGGCGAGGGCCCAGGGCAGGGGCCTGGGTAAGCTGGAGGGCGACTCGCAGGTCCACTCCCTGTCCCATCCCTGCCTCTTGCGTGCACAGGTGCATTCCATAATCCTTCCCAAGGATGCTGTGGGTCTGCTTTAGGAGTTGGAGCTTAGACAAAAGTGTGCTCGTTTGGGGGAAACCCTGGGGTGCAGGGAGCTGTCACCACAGGCACCCCCAGGTGTCTTCCTGCCCTCTCGGCGCTCCTTTCCCTGCTCCCCACGTTCCCCAGGCCGGGCCCATGAGCACCTGCTTGCCACCCTACACTGCTGAGGGTGCCATTGTGACCCTCCTGTGGGATCTGAGCCTCTGTCCAGCTCCTGGCTTCCTGACCTGTGGCATCCTCTTGTCCTTGACCAGCTGTCCCTCCTTGAAGCTCCCATGTCTGCACTTCCTGAAGGGTCCTCACTCCATCGGCCACCGTGTCCTACCTCCAGCCCTGCAGAGGTGGTCACCTCCGGGGCCTTTTTTCTGGCCCTCCCTCCCTCGGCTGTGGCTTCTCTGCCCACCTGTCTTGTTGGCACCTCTGGCTTCCTACTTGAGCCGCAGGAACTGCAGTCCCCTCCTCCTTGGGACCCTGTCTGCCCATCCTTTCCTGTGACCTGCACCTCTTCCGGCCCTCATTTCTCCTTGTCTTCTGCCACAGGGTCCTCCAGCACTGTCCAGCCTTATCCCTCCACCCGTGCGGCGGTCCTGGCTGGATCCCGAGAGCTGTGGCTCTCCAAGCTTGGCCCTTAGGCCCGTAGCTTGCTGCCAGCTGGGGCTGGGCGGCACCCTGCCCTCAGCCGGAAGCTGCTGAGCTCGCCCTGCCTGCCTGCCTCCCTGAGGAACAGCCTCTGCCCGCCCCACCCCCAGACACCTGCATTGGCTTTGTGGGCAGATTTGTGCTTGTTCACAGCTTTCTGGGGTGAACCAGGGATGCAACCCTTGAACCTTATCTTTCCGCTCTGCTGGGCTGATGCAGAAGTCGCATGTTTTGGTAAATTATGGGGCACATTTTATGCCAGAACTTTATACATGGTGGGGCTTTTTGGAGAGCGGCGGGGACGAGGACAGCAGTGTCCTTCTCAGTGCCTGCCAGGGAGGCATGGGTCAGAGCAGCGCTTGTCTGCTGTGCCGAGTCTTTTGGGCCAATTGCTGTTACCACAGGCCTCTTTCAGGGTGAAGAGGCCCAGGCGAGCTTCTCCAGCGTGGGTATTCAGGCCTGGGTTCCTCCCTCTCTTTGGAAGGCTGAACAGTTGGGGGGTTTTCTTATAAGGAGGTAAGAACTAACGTGCAGGAGACCAGAGTCCCAGGTCAGGATCCCTGAGCCCTAAGACCTCGGAGCCTCCGAGGCTGGAGGGCGCCCGGGTCAGCACGGGTGTCCTGTGGCTGTGTGAGGGACAGACGGAGTCATGGCCCAGGCTGAAGGCCGCTGGCAGCCACCAGAAGTAGCCAGAGGCGAGGAGCAGGTTCCCCGTCCTCTCTCGCCCCTGGTGGAGCACGGCCCTGCAGTTTTGGAATTCTGGCCTCCAGGCCGTGAGGGAACACGTTTCCGTGTGGTGGGCCACCACGCTTGTGCTCCAGCACACTGGGGAATCTTATTGCAGTCAAAGTGAAGCGGAACACAGTGAGGAAAAGAGGAGGTGGAGGAACAGCAGAAGACCAAGGCCTGAATGGAGGCGGCCTGGCCTTAGCCTTAGCCTCTGGGCCCGGGGCGGGGTGGTGGCCCTCTGCCCACTGCCTGGGCTCCCCCTTCCTCCCATGCCCGCAGTTCTCGCCCACACGCACACCTGCCCTTTTGTTTTGGAGTTGGAGCTGGTGCCTTCGCAGCCTCCGTCCCGTCCCTGTGGGTCACAGAAGTGGCGGGTGGGGTGAGGGAAGCCACGGCGGTGGGGGCTTGGTCCCCGTGCCAGTCACCCTTTATTTAGGGATTCGGTGTCTGCTCGCGTCCTTTACTTGAAAGGTCCTTTACGCTCAGAGTGGCAGCGCGAGGGGCATGCCACGTGCTCCACTGGAAGCTGCCTTTGGGGGTTCACCCGGGCGCATTCCTCGCCCCGCTGCCCCCGTGGACTGTGCTGCCCACTGCCTCCACGTCCCGCCTCCCAGGCCCTGACCGTCGTCGTCCTGCTGTGCTAGCAGCTAACAGTTCCTGAGGCCCTACTGTGTGCCAGCGACCGCTGCTTGCACTTCCTGTATTAAGTCGTTGGCCTCTCCTTGCTGCTCCGTGAGGCAGGTGCTGCTAGTGGAAGTGCTGAGACTTCGTCACTGGCCGGGCCTTTGCGGGCCTTTGCGGAGCCGTCATTTGTTGGCTAAACGTAGACCTCGCGTGCAGTGGGGTGCTGCAGCCTCGGGCGTGCCCACCACGAGCGTTTGCAAGTGGGTAACTGAATGACTAGCTAAGTTAGGATTCCTGATTAAGAAATGCCGGTTGACACCGTGGGAGGCGGGCCCAGGGGCTCCTCGTGTGCTTGCTTGGGTACGTGGTGCCTCCCGTGGCCCTACTGTTTTCTCATCTGCAAGATGAGGACAATGCTTTGCCCCTTCACATAGTGACAATGGGCCGGGCCGTAGCTGGCATGTCCCTCGGGCAACCTGAGCCCCAGCCTGCACACCGCCCACACATGACCTTGCCGTGGTGACCATCCCGGTGTAGGCTCCTGTTCTCAGGTTAGATGGGCTGGCAAGGAGAGGCCTGCGCAGCTTTGAGCATGGCCAGTGTGTTTCTGCCTCCCTCTGTGCTGCTGAGATGGAAGTTCAGCACCCACAGCTTAGAGCAAGAGGGGCGTGCTTCGGGTTACCAGTGCAGTGTGGTCCCCTGGCTCTAAGGCAGGACGCAGGGTGAGAGGGCCGGGTGCTGCCCAGCGCATGGTGGTTGGGGAGGAGCCAGGAGGGACGTGGAGCCCCCAGCCACGCTCCTGCTATCCCTCTGCTCTGACCAGGCCTTGCCTTCCAGCGGGCACTCCGCTCTGGATTCACTGGTGAATAAGTCTACCAGGGAGTGCAGTGTCACTGGTGAGCATACGGGCTTGGGTTCACCGTGGGTCTCAGCCTCAGGCTCCATGGGTGTGTGTGTCAGAAGCATGGCCCCAGGGCCCTGGCTGTGGGGCCTTTGCAAGGTGCAGGTGTAGGCGCAGGCTCGGTTTTTAGGTGTAATGTCACCTTTGTGGGGCTGGACCTCTCACTGTCTGGCAGCTCCTGGGTAGGGCTGTGATGTTTCCTGGTGTAGGTGCCTGATGCCACCGCGAGGTCCTCACCAGGATGAGCCCGTGCGACACCTGCCCTCCAGGGTCCCCAGTCTGTGCGCTACGTGGGTCTGTTTTCTTTACAACCGTAGCCTACCTGCCTTCAGTGGCGAAAACCAGAGAGACAAACGTACACACTGACCCGGAGCCCAGGCCAGGCCTGGTGGGGAGGGAGTAGAATTGAGCAGCGGTGGTGGCCACATTAACTGCACAGCTAACTGCCAGGTAGGTGAGAAGCAACCTGTGGGGTGGCTGGGGCACCCTGGGCTCCTGTGGGATCTGTCCTCGGCGAGGGGCAGCACAGAGGCAGGGAGTGTGGGCTTCAGTATGAAGAGGGTCCTGTCCCTGGAGAGTAGCCAGGAGAGCTCTACCCGCCCCAGGCTTGGCTGGACACCCCTGGGGCAGGAGGCGCGTGGCCCATGTGCCGCCCAGTCCCCTTGGTCTCCGACAGTGATCGCTGGATCACTGACTCTGATCAAGGACCAGCGCACGTTGTTGTGCGGGGCCGGTCCGACCAGATGGGCATGGCTGGCAGGCCTTACCCTCCGCCTGTGCCAGTGTGGGCCGCTGGTTGCAGCCGAACCGGCCTGGCTGTGAAGAACGAGGCGCCATCCAGGGGAGCCCTGCCTGGGACTGCTCAGGGCTGGGCAGCTGGGCGGGTTCTGGGAGACCAAAACATTTGTCCTCTGCCTCTGGGCTGTGGCTTCTGGCAGCAAGAGGCTGGGAAGCCATGTGACCCTCAGTACGTGTGGGCACGTCACACAGACCCACACACCCTGGCCACCTTTGCCAGGGTGAGTGCTGGGCGGAGCACTGGCTCACGATTTCTTCTCATTGGTGAGTGATTGCTCTGTTAGTCAGGATGCCTTCGGCAACGCTGTTGTGTGGACCACCCCTGTGGCTCTGTGGCTTAGCAGAGTTAAGCTGTGCAGCCCTGTGTCAAGAAGCTGTATGTTCTCTCCCATGTCCTTGGGCTGTCTGGAATGTTACAGGTCCAGTGGCCAGAGGAGGCCAGGCCTGCAGCGTCATGTTCTGTTTCTGGGCTTTATGGGCGTCTGCCCCCAGCTCACCAGCCACCAGCCACTGTTCCGCCTACATGAGTGAGGCCAGCCTGTGCATGACGAGGGTGGCCCAAGAGCTGCTGACAACCCTGTGGTCTCCTGTGTGTTTGGATTCCTGAGTGTAGAGACAAGAAAAGAGCACACACGAAAGGGGAGCCTTGCAAAGATCAGGACCGTGGATGGCAGGACCCTCCGACTGCAGGAAGTATGGGGAGCCACGTCTGGCAGCCACTGCAGGGGCTGGGGGCTGCGCTAGCCACGCCAGCTCCGAACAGGTGTGTCACGCTGTGCTGTGTAGTGAGCAGGGCTGCCTCCCGGAATCAGCAGCATCATCAACCAGGATGATCAGGAGAACCAGAGAGCATGTTACGGTGTGGATACGAGACCAAGGAAGCGCTTTGCATACAGTTAAGCCTAATGGCAGGAAGCCTCTTCTTCCCTATAAAAAGTCACTTGACTGCCACCTGTCTGATTGGGACACGGTTGTTTACAGCGTTCTATTCCTCACGGGCCACTTTAGACACTGGCACTGGGCAGCCCCACGCAGCTCCTGCCCCCGCTGGCCCGTGGCTTTCCCTTGTGCATCACACCCATGACTTTGAGAGTTCCTGGGAATGTGGTGGACGTGGGCCCCTTCAGCCTAAGCATGTGAGTGTGCCCGGCTCGTCTGCACGCCCCTCTGGTGTAAGTGTGTGAGCGTCTCCAGCTCGTCTGCACGCCCCTCTGGTGTAAGCGTCTCCGGCTCGTCTGCACGCCCCTCTGGTGTAAGCGTGTGAACGTGCCCGGCTCGTCTGCACGCCCCTCTGGTGTAAGCGTGTGAGCGTCTCCGGCTCGTCTGCACGCCCCTCTGGTGTAAGCGTGTGAGCGTCTCCGGCTCGTCTGCACACCCCTCTGGTGTAAGCGTGTGAGCGTCTCCGGCCCGTCTGCACGCCCCTCTGGCGTAAGCGTGTGAGCGTGCCCGGCTCGTCTGCATGCCCCACTCTGCTGTGGGAATGTGGGTCCAGTGAGCCATGGGGCGGGCTGGGCCACTGCTGCAGGAGACCAGAGGCCGTCTGACCAAGCGCCTGCGCTGTCTCCTGCACGTGGTCAGGTCACTGGAGAGAGCTGTTAGTGCCTGTGCTCTGCCTTCCTGGAGGTCTTTTGGGCCTAACTGGTACAGAACAACAGCAGAGCCCCGGAGCATGTGGTGGAAGGGAGGTGGCCGGGATGGCTCCTGGGCTCTGGGTGCTCATGGCTTTGGGACAGGGAGGGAGGACAGTTAGTTGTTCCTTGGTGTCCTTCACTCTTGGTTCCGGAAGGAACCCCCCAAAAAATTGCAGTTGCTGTACTCTGTGTGTGTGTGTGTGTGTGTGTGTGTGTGTGTGTGTGTGTGTGTGTGGTACCAGGGATCAAACTCAGGACCTTGCGCAGGCAGGCTCTATGCCCCTGAGCTATCTCCCTGGTCCTGTATCTTACACAAACTCGACCTTCCTAGATGAGTTTGAATGCTGAATACGGTGTAACTTCGCTGTCAGTAGTTGTTCTGTTGCAGCAATTGGCAAGCGGAAGTCTATGGTGTGGATTGTTCTGATGGAATGTTCTGACTTCCTGGTGCTGATTGGACCCGTGGATGTGGAACTGGTGGAGAAGGAGGCCAGCTGGTGCTGCCCACTATGCGCAGCCCCTTCCATGCAGGAGCCCTTGTACCTTCCCTGTTTCTGCCTTGTGGTGAAGATGGGGCCTGCAGGAGGCCACTGGCTTCCTGGCACCTGCACACCACAGCCACATCGTACTGGGAGCAGGACGCGGCTCGGTGTTGGTCCTTGCCACAACCCCAGGCAGCCCACAGAGCAGAGGGTGGGCCTAGCCCTGGGAACGTGTGGAGGTTGGAGCTTCTGTTTGTGCTTTTCATCACTGTGTTCCTAGCATAGACCGTGATGACAGAGCCCTGGGAGGCCCTGGGCCATGCAGCGGGCAGCCTGCCGCTCACGCCAGCCATGGCGTCAGGTGCTGGGCTGGGCGGCAGGGGGCCCAGGGCCCTCCCCAGGTCAGGGGCCACCGGAGGCTCAGCAGGGTGAGGCATTCATTGCTAGGAGGGCCAGAGAGCCCACTTCAGCTTCAGTGTGGAGAGGGACCCCAAAGCACAGGCGGAGGCGGCATGCCCAGGCAGGGGACGCCAACAGCACGAAGGGGCCCTGCATTCGTGCGAGGTCAGGGAATAACGGAGAGGGAGGAGCCTTCCCGGTGTGGGCCGCCAGGACGTGGTGGTCGGCCAGCGGGAGGACCACGTTCCGGAGGACGTGGGCCTGTTTCAGGCGGACATCAGCGTATTCCTGCAGCAGGAGTGTCAGCTTTGCAGGAAGCTGTCGCACCATTCATGAGTTACTTGGCCTTGGGCAGAGTGCTCCCGTGAGCTGCAGAAGCTGCCTAGGAGAATTCGCAGTGTCCTACCCAGAGGGCCATCGTAAGGCTGAAAGGCGTCCTGCACGCCACAGTGCCTTGTGCCTGACTGAGAGCTGGCTGCTGCTAGTGGTCCGGAGCGCCACCAGGGCTGGACGAGTCACCGTGGCGGTGAGAGGGACATCTGACGGCTTCAGTTCTTGCGTCAGAGACTTGAGCAGAGTGCGTTAGAGGCAGGAAAAGCGAAGAGAAGCAGCTGGGCAGCCAGGGCACCGCCCGGCACTGTGGTGTGCTCCGCGCTGGGTCCTTAATCATCTTACTGCAGAACAGAGCCTCGGCTGGGGCAGGCCTGGGAGGCCCGAGGGTCGAGCTAGCGCCGCCCGGCCATCTCGCCCTACTGGGGCAGGTGCATTTGCGGTGCTGAGTGGGGGAAGCGTGAGCCTGCTCCGCACAGTGACCTGGGCTGAGGAGGGAGCCCCGCTGGGGTCCACGTGCGGCGTCCTACACTGGACGCACTGTCCAGGCAGCAGAGGGCAGGGGGTGTGATGGGTCCCTCACCCCCTCGGGACACGCTGCGTGCACTGGGCTACATGGTCACTGGTGGGTGGAAGCCAGGGGTCAGGTCGCCCTGGCCCTAGCACCTGGGAACCACGCCTCTGCATCCGCTGCCTCATACGGTCACAGCACAGAGCACCCCTGAAAGAGACTTAGGCATTCACAGGGGTGCGACCCGGGCAGTCTCTTCTACCACATGCGAGGGAGGGTGTCGGGGACATGGACTAAGAGACGAGGACTTGGTGGTGTGGAGGCCTCAGCTGGTTACTCCGCAGCGTAGGAGGGATTCCGAAGGCCACACATTGCCGGCTGGCACTGTGAGGGGAGTGGTGGTGGAGGTCCTGGTGTCAGGAGAAGCTGGGGCTGGCAGAGCCACAGATGGACAGCCCTGGATGGTGGTGAGCGTCAAGGTTGGGGGAACCCCACAGCTCGTCAGGAGAGAGCAGAGGGCTGCAGGACTTGGGAAGGTGGTCTAGACCACTGATAGCAGTGGGAGGCCGCAGAGCCCACCCCTGCCCTGCTGGTGCACCCAAGCTGTGTGCGCATGGCCCTGGGAAGACCAGGGAGGAATGAGGGCACTGCAGGAGGTTGGTGGATGAGCCCACAGGAGCCACGTGGGCTCAGAGTGACTGTCCCTGGAATCGCGCTGAGGCAGTCAGGCCAGCTGGTTCTGGGCATGGGAAGGAGCCCGAGTCTAGGCTCACCGAGCACAGACCTGCCCCAGGTCAGGAGGCACGCACTGTCCCAGCTGGCCGGGGACACGCCTCATGCAGGCAGCCCACCCAGGGAGTGTGGGGCTCCAGGCTCCTGTGGCAGGCACACCAGTGGACCTGGGCAGTCACTGCGCTCACTGCTGGTCCTCCGTGGCTCATCCCTCAGAAACTCACCCTGAGAGCCCCACGAGCCTGCAGTTTCCCTGTGGGGGCCTTTTGGGGGTGCGCCATCTCTTAGGCCGTGGGTTGGACAGGTAGGCCAAGGGGGTGTGCGTGGCACCTCTGGGGACGGCCGGCCGGCTCTGTATGGCGAGCACCTCTGCGCTCAGCCCTGCCACATGGAGGCCGAGTGCACTGGCCTGCTCAGACCACGTCCCTGTGTGCATCTACCTGGCACAGCTCGTGGGCTGTCACTGGCCCAAGTCACAGGCCCGAGCATTGTCAGCTGTGAAAGGTGACGGGGTCCCCACCCCGTGGCCCGTGTCCTCCTCGAGCAGCAGACAGTCAACCAGGTACAGACCTGAAGACCCCAGTCTGCAAGGGTGGCAGAGAAACCCCGGTTCCTGCAGGCAGGTGGAGTAGCCACGGGTTGGCCTGGGTGGAGGCGGGAGCCCCCCGCTTTCAGAGGAGGAGCGGAGTGCAGGGCCGAGTGCAGGGTGTGGGTTGCGCAGGGCCCTTTGCCACGCCTCCTTCGTGGCAGGAAGAGCTGTTCCTCACTCCCTGCCGCTCACCCATCCTAAGTGGATAGCTGTTGTGTCCTGCCTCACTGCTGACCCCTCGATAATTCTGACCTAGCAGGGAGGTCGGAAGGCAGAATTAATACAGTGACAGCGAGACCTTTGCCAGGAGAAGGCGTGCCGCTGCATGCTGATCCCAGAGAGCTGTCTGGGCTGCGGGGGTGGATTGAGAGGCAGCTCTGTGGCCATGTGACTCTGCTGCGCCGACTTGACCAGGCAGCTGAGTCCAGTTCTGGCCACTCGGTCCTCTGTACTTTGTGCTCTTTCTGTGGTCTCTGCTTATGTGGATTTGGTGACCCTGCATCAGCCCAGAAGGGATCAGCAGCCACAACGTCTTCTGATGTAGAGGAGAGGGGGTGTGTGGCTAGGGGCCGTGGGGCGCTGGGACCAGGACAGACACCCGCACAAGGCTGCCTGGCACAGGCACCAAGGAGACAGCGGGCACTGTTCACGCGTGGTGACAGAGCACATTCCTGAGATGCTTTGGCACCAGGCTCCAGAGCGGGCACACAGGAGCCAGCTGCCAGGGTCCACACCGAGCCCGCAGAGCTCACTTGATATTGTGAAGTGGGACAGGGCTTCAGCACCGCAGGGCTGGTGGTAGCTTGGCACCTGCGGAGGTTTGCACCAGCCGGGGGCAGTGTCTGGGCTCTGCGTGGGGTGCGGTCCCTGCAGAGACCTGGAGAGGGGGGTCGAGGGGCTGTGGGTGGAGCCACATCCCCAGGGAGCTGCAGTCTGGTGGAGAAATGTGGGGAGCCCTGAGCCTCGGTATGTGGGCTCGACGTGGACATGTGTGGTTACCTGCACATATTTACGTATACACACGTGCATTTATATACGTGAGTACACACATGTGCATGTTTATGAGCCCCAGGCACATCCCCTTGTGCTCATTTCTTCTTTCTTTTTTCTTCTATTTAATATTTTGCATTTGGTACAGGGTCTTACTGTGCACTTGGATTCTAGCGATCTCCTGTCTCAGCCTCCCCAGCAATGGGGTTACAGGCATGTACCACCAGCCCAGTCTTAGTGGCCAGCATAGCATGTGGTACTGGGGACCGAACCTGGGTCCTTGCACTTGCCCAGGCAGGCGCTTAGACCACTGAGCTCTCTCCATGGCTCCCTGCCTGCACATTTCACAAGGAAACTGGATGCAGAAGAGGACAAGTTGGGAGCTGACTGGACTCAGGAAGGCGCCTGGCATGGCAGTGCTAAGTAGTTGGTGGTCTTGTCAGGAGGGCTCACTGGGCCTCCACCCAGTGCGGCCTTATGCTCCCGGCCCCCTCCCGCAGGCCTGGCTGGGTCTGTAGAGCAGTGTGGTGTTCGACCATGAGCGCACACCCTTCCTGCGATGTCCGGCTGGCTCACGCCCGCTCTGGCTTCACCAGAGGATTCACTCTCCAGGATCCGCGGCCCCTTGCAGCTGTGTACGGCCCCGGGCTGTGTCAGATGGTGCCCACTTTTGCACATGGTGACGACCCCAAGAACAGGTCCTAGATGGGAAGACCCCTTGCCAGCCAAGAAGCCATCGGGCACTAGTGGAGGAGCATGAATGGGAAAGGGAGATGTCCACAGCAATCGCTGAGCAGCTGGTGAGGCTCAGTGAGGGCTCCTGGCACGTCACGGGGACAGTGGCTGGCACCCGTGGGACACTGGACAGCTTGATGAGCAGCAGGCGGGAGCCGTGGCAGACAGGTGAGCTGGAGCCAGGATGTTCCAGCCTGCTTGGCCCCTGCTCTGGTCCCCTCTGGAGAAGCTGGACCTTGACTCATGACCCAGCCCCAGCTCGAGAAGAGCCGTGGTTGGGCTCTGCACCTGGTTTTCGTGGGTCCTGCGTCTCTGTGGCCCCAGGCAGCCCACAGGTCCCCTCTTCCTCGGGGCACTCTCGTCAGTGAATGCGAAGGGCTGAACATGCGCAGGGCCCTGGCCCTTCACGTCTGTGTGTTGGAGTTACGTGATGCATGTTTGTGCTGGTGGGGCTCCCCAGGGGAGCAGCAGCCACAGTGGACACAGGCATGGACACACGCATGCTCGCAAACATGTGGACACAGCCTTATCCAGGATTTGGCCTGTGTGTAAAGACTGTGAGCCCGACACTGCCAGGTTCCCCCGGTCAGCTCGGCCGCAGCGAAGGCTGCAATCTCAGGCAGGATTTTGTCGCTGAGAGCGCTCTGTTGTGCACCGAGGCCTTTGCCTATGGATGGGGCCGCTCACGTGCTTCAGCATCATCTGGTTAAGGCCTGCCTGCCGTGGGTGCCGACATCTGCCCAAGAACTGCCCAGCAGCCTGTTTAGTGGGGCCGATGCACCTTCAGCTGGCGAGTGGCACGTACGGCCAGCCGCGCAGCCAGTGTTACTGATATGTGAAGACCAGACAGTGTTGACCCGCTGGGCACTGCCAGACACATCATTTGCTGGCCAGACATGCACCCTGTGACCTAGCTCTTAGGACAGATCATGTCAGGGGGCAGAGGCCTTCGGAGCAGGGTGATGGCTGCCACACCTTTGCCACCACTGGGTGAGTGCTGTGAAGGGTACTGATTTGGAGGGAAGATGGACCTGGCTCAGCTAGTGAGCTTGGAAACTGCACCTCCAGGCACACTCTCTCATGCCCTCGGAACTGGGGTGCTGACGCCTTGCAGACTGTTGCAGCGCGGGTTGATCTGAGCCAAAGCAGTTGCCCCCCACTTGCACTTGTCAGGTGTGTTCACAGAGCCGGTGCAGCATGGCCTGTGTTCTAGTCAGAGACTCTCCCTGAGGGCGTGGGGCAGAGTTTGGGGCCCTTGCGGAGGCAAGAGAGTTTGAGGGGGGCATAGGTTGTCAGATGGGCAGGACGACAGGGTTGCCTGCGCTCAAAGTGCAGGTACCTGTGGACAGCAAACACTGTGTCCTGAAGGTGCTTCCTCATGGAACCGGTGGGCAGATGAAGCTCTGCGGAGTCCACAAGGAGAGCAGCTGGCCCCTCCCGGCTTGTCGTTCAGTCCCTGGTCCCTTGGGCAGAGGTCCAGGCCGGGCTCACTGTCCGTGGGTGGGGTGTACTCTCCTGTTGGGCCTCCCCTTGAGGGTAGCCAGGGAAAGAATCTCTGGGCAGCTCCCACAAAATGCTCAGGCCTGGGGCTTGCGCCCTGCCTGGGAAGCTTACTTTTCCCGCCTTTACTTTTTTCTTCTTCACAAACGCAGCACTAGGCATTTTTAAAATTTTATGTTTAATTTTGAGACAGAGTCTCTCTGGGTTGCCCAGGGAAACTCAGATTTCTGATCCCCTGCCTCAGCCTCCCCTAATGGTGGGCTGCCTGCCGCTGCCTGGAGTAGCACCCGCACGTCTACCAGGTGCAGTTAGTGATGCCACTTGAGCCAGTGCTGAGCAAAGACTCCGTGTTCCTATGCCAACTTAGTACCACCTAACGGGAGAGAGCCAGAAAGCAGGCAGGACCAGTCGCATTCCACAGCTCTGTATTTTATTTGTCTTTTCCTTTTCATCTCCACAAGAGGCTGCGACCTCTTCAAGGAGAGCTGGTTTCCTTTTCATCTCTGCTCCATCGCCCAGCGCAGGCTTAGCTCGCGTTTGTTGAATGCATGAATAAACTGTGAAGCAGGCTGTGACCTGCGCTGCATTTGGCCGGATGCTGCTGAGGCTGTGTGCGCATGTGGATGAAGAGCTCCTGCAGCGGGAAGCTTGCTGACAGCCGTGAGCCCTGTGCAGGCTCTGGAGTGTGATGGGGCAGCAGCCACGAGCCCAGCCATCCACTACTGTTGTGCGTCATCCAGGGAACTCCCACGAAAGATGGTGCCCTTGGTGGGAGTGACCGGGCAGCTCTGGCATGAACCTCGTTTTCTCTGGAGGTTTGAATGGATACGACAGGTGCCGTGGTGTGCAGCTGTGGTTCTGGCACGTGGCCCTGGGGGTACAAGGTGTGGGCTGCCGTGTTGCAACTGTCCACCCACAGAATCCCTGCATCCTCAAGCTGTGGTCCAGGTCTGTGCCAAGTGCCGCCCCCGGTTGGCACATTGGCAGTGGGACTCCAACTGTCCAACTGGAGGGGTCCCACTGTCCGGCTTCCCGGGGCCTTTGCTCTAGGTACCTTGTCTGTGGTGGTGGCGGGGTGGTTTGTGTCCCTCGTGGGCAGCTCCCCGCACTGGGCAGGGCTTCGTCCTTATGTTCAGAGGAACATAGAAAAGATTAGAACTCAAGAAGAGGGAAAATGGTCAACTCGACTGGAAGAGGACCTGGAAACTTGAGCGGGTGCCTTGTCGGAGAAGATAGTCGGACTCAGGCCCTGGGAGCAGCCGACCTCGCCTGCGAGCCGGGACACGCTGAGGACGAGGAGGACCTGCAGGGGCCTTCCCCACTCAGCGGTGGGCTAGAACTGCCCACTAGCAGCCCACTGCAGAAGTGAGGGCCTGTGTGGGGGTGCGTGCAGGGGCTCTCGAGTGCTCAACGACCAACCTAGGAGACTGGCTCAGAACAGCAAAACGGGCTGGATGTAGCAGCAAGCTGAAGCCTGGGCTGTGAGAAGCTCCTGAGTGTTTGCTGAGGAAGCTGAGCGCTGAGAGCTTAGGACGCTTGCCCAGACCTGCGTGGTGGAAGGGTGTGTGGGTAGGGGAGGGACTGTGGGTCCAGCTTGGCCTCCAGGACCCTAGTGACTCCTTGGTCGCTCCCTGCCACCAGCCTGCAGGCGAAGCTGAGCCAGTGGATAGAAGTCACGCGCACTGGAAGCACAGGTGTGAAGCCAGCTGTTCCCCTTGTGTGTCACAGCTGCCCTGTGACAGCTTCCTGGCAGGGACACCGCCCTGGGCAGGAATAAAGATGCAGAGGCCGGTGTGCTCATGGTGCAGGAAAGGCAGCTTTATGGCTCCTTTCTCCAGAATGTCACAGTCATCCCATAGGTGATGACAGGGATGGTGTTCCCTCCACCCAAGGCAGCAGGAGCCTGACTGGAGAGCTGACGGGTCCGCTCGGGGCTCCAGCTGCCCTACAGCCAGCTCTCACTGCATGTGCTGCTCTTCCTGTCTCCAGATCAGTTGGCAGTGGCTGCTGCTGCATGTGGCTTCACTGTCCGGGTCTCCTGACATCACCTGGCCCTTGTGTGTGTGTCCCCTTTTGTGTCCCTCCCTCCTGGAGCATCCTCGGCCTGTTGACTTATTCACTCACACATCTGTTCATTTATTCATCCTTACACAGGCCCACTCCTCTATCCACACACTCACCCACCTATCCAGGCACCCATCATCCACCCTCCTACCCACCCATCCACATCCACCCACCCACCCATCCATCCACCTATTCCTCCATTCACCTACCCATCCATCCACCCACCCACCCATCCATCTATTCATTCACCCTCCCACCCACCCACCCATCCATCCGTCTATTCATTCACCGACCCACCCACCCACCTACACATCTATCCACCCATCCATCTAACAGCCCATCCATTCATCCACCCACCCATCCATTCACCCACCCACTCATCCATCTGTCTATTCATTCACCCTCCCACCCACCCACCCATCCTCCTACCCACCCATCCAACTAACAACCCATCCATCCATCCATCCATCCATTCATCCACCCACCCATTCACCCACCCATCCACCCTCCCACACATCCACCCACCCATCCATCTACCCATCATCCACCCTCCCACACATCCACCCACCCACCCATCCATATCCACCCACCTACCCATCCACCCACCTATCTGTCTATTCATTCACCCACCCACCCATCCGTCTATTCATTCACCCATCCACCCATCCATCCATCCATCCAACTATCCACCCATTCATCCACCAGTCATCCATACATCTATCTACCCATCCATCCATCTACACACCCACCCACTCCTCCAACACTCACCCATCCATCCATCCATCCATCCATCCATCCATCCATCCACACACCTACACACTTCCACTCCCTCCCTCCTCCACCCACATAACCTGTACTCTTTTATCCACCCCACTCATTCATTACTCTACCCATCCATTCACATACCCACTCCATCTATCCGTCTGTCCGTCCGTCCATCCATCCATCCATCCATCCATCCATCCATCTATTCATTCATTCATCCACACACCCACCTTTTCCTCTCTCCATTCATCTTGCCAGTCAGCCATCAGCCCAGCTAATGAACCACGTTTATTTTGGTCTTCTTCACTGCTCAGGGCCTCTTCCTAGGCCTTGATTCTATTGAATAAAGCAGACTGTCTTTGTAAACTTAAATTATGAAAGGTCCAGTGAAAAACATCAGGTACAGAGGTCAAATGTTATGACGTGTGTCGAGATATCCTCCCAGAGCCTCATGTAGTCATAAGTGGGGAGTTTCAAAGGTGGTTGGATCTAGGGTTGTGAATGTGGGTTAAGGGGGTGATACTGGGACAGTGGAAGCCCCTCCCTGTGTGTTGGTGGCACCAATGAATAGCCTTGTCACCTGCATGGAATATGAAGGGACAGAAAGAGGGCAAGCTCCCTGCGGCTGCTTAGCCCACTTCTGCCTGCCGCTCCTCTGCCCACTGCCCTGCCTTGGAGCTGCCCGCTGTGGGCTGAAGCCTGTACAAACTGTGAGCTAAGCCAACCCGTCCTTCCTTAATGTTAGGTGTCAGGTATTTTATCCCGGCATCAAGAAAAAGAACTGAAGCAGCACAGATTGTCTGATCTCATTTGTAAGGTACGTGCAGAGCAACTGAATCTTTGGAGATACACACTGGCCTTCTCAGGGCCGTGGTTGGGATGCGGAGAACGGCGACGCCTGACTAGTAGCCCTGCCGTGGACGGGAGCGGTGGACTTGCAGAGACGTGACTGGCACGCGGAGTGCGACTGCGCGGATGTGCTCAGTTGCCTCACAGTACATTTTATGTGAATTTTGCTTTAATACAGTATTTAAAGTGAGAGATGGTAGGTGTTAAAGTTCATAAAACAGCGAAAACCGTAAAAAACAGAAGAGCGGAGAGAATGGGGCAGGCCAGGTAGGGTGGTTGTCACTCAGGCCGGGAGACAGATGCAGAGGCAGGCGCCTTTCAGGAGGGCCCGGAAGAGGAAGGCGGGGTCGGGTGCGGGTGGAGGCCTGCGGAGGCCAAGGCGGCTGGCAGCGCCCGCGTGCGGATCAGGCGCAGACGCCCTTGAGCTCCTGGGCCCCGCTGGCCAGTAGCCCTGCCGAGGGCAGCGGCTCGGCCTTGCGCCGCGTGCGCTGTGCCGTCTGGGGTCTGGGAATCGGAGATGCCTGGCTGGCTCTGCACAAGCGTCTCTGGCTGGCAGCTGGCAAGGGTGGGGACCAAGACACAAGCAGGGACCCGTTTAGGAAGAAGGGGCTGGAACTGGGGCGGGAGGTGCCGGTGGCTTGGGCCAGAATCGCAGTGATAAAGCCAGTGACGAGTCAGCCGAACCCTGTGTCTTCGAGGTCGGCCCCACAAGCTTTGCGACACACTGGTACGGAGACTCCTAGAGCAAGCAGGACAAGGGCGGGTCAAGTTTCCTACCTGAGCCTGCCGGGGCGCGTGCGCACGCGTGCGTGTGTGCAGCTGCGCAGGGGTGCTTAGCGTGTGCTTCCATTTACTGTAATGGGGAAGACTGCAGGAGTGACGGCTTGGTTTCAGGCTTAGTGAGTTAGCGGTGCTTTTCAGATGGAGCTGAGTGAATAGAGCGGGCCGGGCCGTGGCCGTGAGCCAGGAGCTGTGCAGAGAGCCGGGAGGGAGGCGTGCGCTGGGGTCGCCGGCGTCTCGGTGGCATCTGAGGCCGCAGCCTGGTGAGATCAGCTCGCAGATGTGAGCAGGTGGAGGAGCAGAGCGAGGCCGATTGTTCTCTGCCAGTCTGGAGAAGTGAAACCCGGGCATGCTGGGAGCACCGAGGGCTGCCTTAGTCACTTATGAAAATGCAGTGCCGCTTTTAAGCTGGAGTTGCAGTCTGAACTCCACTCGGCTCGTGAGCACAGTGTGGGCGGGGACCCGGGCGCACTTGCGCCTGCGCTCGTTATGCCCAGCAGCTGCGAGCTGCGCCCTGGGCTCCCGCAGCCCTCTCTCCCACGTGTGTGAAGTCATGCAGTTGGGATTAAATGTCCCCAGCGCCTTCAGAGACACAGCCTAGCAAGAGGAAGTGAGGTCGCCGAGGGCGTGTCCTCAGAGCGGGCAGGGTCTTCTCCTCTGTCGGCCACCTTACGTGAGTGGTTGGTTTGTGTACCCCACACTCCCTGCCATCTCATACGGCCTTGCCGCATGTGCATAAGCAATGAGCCAGAGTCCTAGGCCGATACCGCCCAGGCCATGAGCCAAAATAACCTTTTTAATTTTAAAGCTGGTCAGTTCACGTATTTCGTTACGGTAACTGAATGCTGTCTAGCACACAAGCAAGTGCTGTACAGATTGCCTGCACTCAGAAGGTGCCCAGTACACACTTGTACAGTGAGAGCCCCTGCCTGCTGGGCGCGAAGACCAAGGCAGTGCTGCTGAGGCCTGAGCCTGGGAGGCTTGTGTGTACTGTGGACAGGAGAGATGAGCACACCCTCAAGGGCTGGCGATGACTTACGTGTGTGCCGGCAGGGGCGCTCTGAGGACAAGTCCAGCACTGCCGAGAGGCAGGGTGGTGTGTGCAGCTGTGCCTGCGATCCAAGGGTCAGCATGGTGAGCCTTCCTCCGCTGTGCTCAGGGGCCGAGGTGTGCAGTTGGCATCTGCCTGGGGACTCGGGGCTCAGGAGCCTCCCGACTTGCCCAGGGCCAGTGAGATGGCTCACCGTGCCTCTGCTGTGCAGGTGAGCCTTGGGCACACGCGGCACTGCCATCCCTACTGTTCTTCACACCTGTGTCCTTGTTGTGCTGCACACCTATGCTCCTCTTGTGCTACACACCTGCGTC
>NW_004524580.1:35467544-35475386 GCF_000260255.1 Octodon degus | reverse complement strand
CTGTGTTCTTCTGTGCCTCCTGAATGTGACACATGCAACCCCCTGTTAAAGGACATAAGAACTTGCACTGTAGCTTCCTCCCAGCCTTGCCCCATGCACCTGTTTTCTTTGCTGATTTTGTTTTGTGTCTGTTACGGTTTGTGTGTAGATGTCCCAGAAGAGCCTAATGCACTCATACACAAAGTTCTTTGTTTTTGTTTTTTGAGACAGGGGCTCGCTATGTAATTGAGACTGGCCTGGAACCTGCCATGTAGCCAGGCTGGCCTCTGATTCACAGTGCTCCTCCTGCCTCAGCCTCCCTAGTGCTGGGATTATAGGCCTGTGCCACCACATCTGGTTTTAGGCAGGGTTTTGAAAGGAGCTTGTATTAAGGCGACTTAATATTGAGTATAGTGCCTTTTTTTTTTTTTTTTTTTTTTTTTGGCAGAGCCAGGGATTGAACTCAGGCCCTTGCGCTTGCCAGGGAAGCACTTATTCCACTGAGCCATCTCCTTGGCCCCCAAATATAGTGTCTTAATGATACAGATGTGACAGATTTTGTTAGCAGAGAGGTGGGGTCTGTGTTCTTGTGCTTTGATGTTTGGAACTATTAGCAGGAGACGTTTGGAAAGGTTGGAAGATGCTGGCCACGGATGCCCGAGAGGACTATGAGCTGAGCCTGATGGGGGACTGGTCAGAGCTCAAAAGTCTTCAGTGCAGCCAGTGAAGCTGGTCTGCGAGGCCCATGTGGGAGAAATACTCCACTGGTCGTTGGACTCTGGAGCATGCACGTTACAGTCTGGTGGGAAGTTTGTCCATATTTTTTCATGTCCTGAGACTTTGCAGGAGACTGAGATTAAGAGTTGTGAATTGATTAATCTGGTTTAGGGAATTTTAGGGAAGGGTCTACAGGGTGTTTAGGGTCTCGCTGCACTGATCGGACTTGTAGTAATCCGCCTGTTTAGAGGCTCCCGAGAGCTGGGATTACAGGCATGCCCATTCTCAATCACTTTACTCCACTGAGCTATTTGGCTGGCCCTGTCCTAGGAAATTTCAAAGCAGCCCAATGTTCGAGCTGTAGCACGAGTACTGCTTTCTGCTTTTAGTGAGGTGTATACTGAAAATCAGGAGTAGACAGCACAACTGAGAGATTTTTTAGAAGCTTTGAGTTTGGCCAGAAAGGAAGCCATTGTAAGGTCAGAGCCTATGAGGCGGGAGCAGAGGTTAGCTTGGTCGCTGGAAATATTAGAATTAAAAAGGAAGGCAAATACTTTACTTTGGGATAGTGCAAACACTGCCTTGAGTTTATGGGGGAATCCGAAAGGCCCCTTTCTTCCCAGATTCAAGGTGGGACAGGGACTTTGCTTTGGACGGAGAGTCCCAGGACATCCTGCTCCAGAAGGGTCACTGGGGAGTCAGCTTCCTGGGATTCGGTTCCTGGCGCTCAGTCGTGCGGGACGCAGAGGTTCCCTGGACTGCCGCTGGAGCCCGTGGCAGAGCTGGGTGTCCTGCACGTGGTGCTACTTTGCACGGGTACCCGAGTGTAAGCGTTATGAGCACAGGGTGGCTCCTGCAGTGTTCAGAAGGCCTGGGACGCTCTGCAGCATGTCCCTGAGAGAGCAGAGTGGAAAGCTGTGGGAAGGGAGCCTGAAGGAGAGGGCGGGAGTGTGGAAGGAAGACCCCGAGAAGTGGTCAGAGCCAGCTGCAGGGAAGCCCTCGGGGCGGCCCTGCGGTGCCAAGGTGCGGTGGCGGCGGGCAGCCCTCGGGTCACCTCTGACGCTCGCAGCGCACCAGGTTGTTACTTGGCGCTGTCAGGGGTAGTGCTTGCCCTGTGGGCTCCAGTCTTGCTTCGTCCCCAGTGGTTTGGGCCGCATTCCTCCCTTTTGGAATGGGGGTGTTCATCCTGTGCACTTAATGTGGCGGCAGTGTGTAGCCTGCTTTCTGATATTGCTGGGGTTCACAGATAAAAGTTTGGCTTAGGTCTTAGAGGAGACTTCAGACTCAGACTTGTCAGCATGCAACGTTGAGACTGTTAGGACTGTCAGCTTGGAGATGCACTGAAAGTGCATTTATCCTCAAGGCCTGTGCTCGAGCGTTGGGGGAGGGGCGGGGTGTTGCGGTTTACGTCTGCGCGTCTCCAAGAGCCTTTGCATTCATAGGCGGGGCTTTGGGAGTGATGTGTTATGGGGCTCTGGGCTGACTCGCTGCCAGGAGGCGGGGTCTGGTGGGAAAGCGTGATGCTGGTGGCTGGGCCTGGAAAGGTTCCTCCCTGCTGGTCTCCCGCCCCCCCTCTCTTTTTCCTGTCCCCTGTGCGGTAAGCGGCAGTCCTCTGCCATGGCAGTCTGTGACACAGCCCCGGCTGTTCGTTGAAACCTATATAGACTGAGCCAAAATAAACCTGCCTTCCCTTAACTTGTGGGGGTCAGGTTCAGTGTCCCAGCAGTGGGAAGGCAGCGACTCTGTCCTTTTGCTGTAGTGAGTACCTGCACTCTGCTAGGTCTGAATGCTCTGCGTGAGTCATTGAACCAGGGCCACTTGAGAGGTGTCACCTCCCCCTTTGGCAGTTTGCTCTTCTGCTCCTTTGGAAACTCAGTCACAGCACCTCCAGACCTCTGAATCCTCTTGTCTCCCGGGCTCCAGGATGGGAACTACTCCAACCTACAGGAGAGCTCACCCGGAAAGCGATGCAGCACCACACGCCTCCCGGGTGACTTGCTCCGTGAGGACGTGTCCCCAGGCACAGCGTACCCGGGGACAATGCAAATGAGGAGACCAATGAAGTGCCCATGTGATGGACACCCCATAAGACGGAGAAGCAGAGCCAGAGCCTGGGGGAGCTGGGCAGTCCACAGTGGTGTGCGGCACGAGTAGCTCTCGGCAGGGTGGCTGAGTAATGCCTGGGAGATGTGCAGAGGAGATGTGGGGACTGGCGGGCAGGAAGCGATGTGCCCGAGTCACTCCAGGTCATGCAGGTGTCAATTCAAACCATTGGTCCAAGGAGGGAGGCCGGCCAGAGAATGGGAAGGAAGGGAATTCTTTCTGTTCCTGCCTTCATGGCCCTGAAATAGGCGGAGGGGGAAGCCTCCTCCCATGGGAGCTTCCCACGGTGAATCTACAGCGCTCTGGCACTTGGCGCTCTGATGGCTCAGTCGCTCTCACTGACACTGGGGACTCGGCTGTTCCGAGGTGAGCGTGTGACTGGGGAGCTGTGCAGCCCAGGAGCCGACGTCGCTTTGACCTTTGCGTTCTCCTGTGTCACAGTTCCTTCCCTTCCTACTTGCCTTTTGCTCGAGAAGCTTGGCTCGGCCGCTGTGTGCAGCGGATGCAGGAGTCGCCTTCCCTCCGCCGAGCCGGCCCCCTGCCCACGGCTGGAGCTCAGGCGGCAGCTTCACAGGACCCTTGTGGGGACATCGGAGGAAAGCGGCGCCGTTCTCACCACCGGGTGGATGCAGTAACAGCAGCAAATGCTCTGTCATTACTGTTTTAAATTTGATCTGTAAATTTCAGTTCTCGTAACAGACACTCTGTCCCGGCTTTGCCTGGGACCTGGAGACATGGGATCTGGTCCTTTGCCCAAGGAGCTCTGCCAGTCTCAGAGGGTTTTTTACTTTTTTCCAAAGCTGGGACACCCAGAGCATAGCTCGTGAGCAGAACAGGTGGGTGTCTTGATGTCTCCATTATCTTTCTGTTGCCGAGACAAGCTAGCTAGCGCCCACCGGGTGAGGGGAGAAGCCTGCTTCGCCTCACGGGCGATGGGGGCCGCAGTCCAGAGCTGGCCGGTGCCAGGGCAGGGTGGCTCAGTGGAGAGCAGCAGGGCACAGCGGCGGGCACGCAAGCAGCAGCCTTCTTCTGTGCCTTCACGTTCCTGCCAGACCCCAAGCCTTTGGTGGGGCCCCCATGCGCAGCGCACACCCAGAACTGTGCCGCGCCAGTGGGCTGATCCAGCCCCAGCACCGTAATCCACACACAGAGTCTCCACGCGGCCACCTCTGAAAAGCCCTGCCTGTGGGCGGGTGAGGCTTCTGGGAGCTGTCTAGGTCCTCGCTGTAACAGCGCGTGGGTCGGGCTCCCGCAGTTTGTTGTGTGGCTTCGCGTCTGCTAGGAGGTTGGAAAGCGGAGCTGTTGACGGGAGAGGACTGTGAACCACACATTTCACTGACGCCCTTACCCAGAATACGTAAAGACCTCTCCATGCTCAACAGCAAGAAACCAAATAGCCCAATCAGAAAATGACAAAAGACATCTCACCCCAACAAGTACCCAGATGGAGGGAAGGCCAGTGGAAAGGCATTGGGCAGCCCCAGCCAAGAGCCAACAGGATCCATAAACAGCTACGAATGTGCAGTTCTTGGAAGGGCCAGAGAACACCACAGGCCGCCCCTGAGGCCAGGAGCATGCGGAGAAGCTGAGTCCTTGCTGGGAATGGGAAGGCAAGCAGCCTCCGCGGAGCTGTGATGACCCCTGCAGAGGGTCCGTTGTGCTTCGCCTGGGACCGGCTGGCGCACACCCACTCATTTGTCCAGGGCAAAGGGAGGTTGCCTCCCCCTAGCCTGCTGTGTACGCCTGGACATGAGCTTCATTCCTCATAGCTCAGGATGGGAAGCCACCTAGGCGTCCTGCAGCAGGGGAATAAACAACAGGGTGCTCCCTTGCAAGTGGATGTCATTTAGGGAGCAAGAGGGGTGACCCGGTGAGTGCGCCCCGACCTAGGTCTCGAGCATCCTCCTGAGTGAAAGGAAGTCAGTTGCCCAAGGCTCCACAGTGTGTAGCCCCACTTATGTAATATTCTCGAAATAATGGAATTATGGGGCGTAGGGCCAGACCTGCGTCAGGGCCAGTGCCCGGCGTGGCACCACGAAGCAGTGTGAATGTTTCCTTGTCCCCGGGGCTGCGCTCCCCACACCCCACAGGAGGGTGCTTTTTTGGGATGATGGTGTGGTGTCAGGACTTAGAGCAGGTGCACAGACCTGTGTGTGTGACGCGGTTCCACGGGCCAAGGAAGACCTGAAGGCATGCAGAGATGCCACACCCCTGAGTCAGCCTCTTTCGCTCACTGGGATGCGGGTGCCAAGCTCCCGGTTTTGAGGGGACTACTGTTATGTAAGACATCAGCACCGGAAGCTGGGGGAGGGTTCACAGGACCGCTGTGTGCTGCTTCTGTTACTGCCTGTGATTCTATAATTATGTCAAACTAAAAATACTGTTTAAAACTCCACGGAGGTAAATATGTGGCTGTCAGATCTGCTTACTGTTGCTGGGCTGGGTCGGAGGTACCCGAGGAAACCTTCTAGGCGGAGCGGGTCTGGCACATCCTAGGTGGCTTGGTAACAAGAAGCAGCCAGCCATGTGTGGGGCGGCTGGGACATTCCTCCTCCTTCCACCCCAGCTTTGTGGAGCTGGACACGCTGCGAACATGGACTTGTGCACCCAGCCCCAGGTCAGCTCCCTGAGGCCAAGGTCACCCCTCTCAGCCCCACCCTGCTTCCCTGGGAGCCTGCTCCAGAAATGGCCCTTGTGGAGCGACTGACGCAGCAGGGTACCCACCTGCAGGCGCCCGTTCCCCTCTGGGCACCCAGCACCTTCTCCTGAGACTTGACCTCACTGCCCCCGTGGCTCCGTGTTCTGCCCCAGGCGCCAGGCGCCTCTGTACAACGCCCCAACTTGTTCTCAGTAATTCCCAGAGAAGACGTGGAGTCCGGAAAGCTGGAAGAGGAGCAGTGAATGAAGGTGTGCTGACCAGAAAGCAGAACCCCCTGCAGGAGCCGGCAGAGCCTCGGCCTGCTATTTGCAGCGTCCCAGTGTCAGGAGCGAGATGCCGTGTTGACGCTGTAGTTCCTGCCAGGCCTCTGTGTGGCTCCACTCCTGGAGTCAGCATCCTGCGGGGAGCAGTGTAGCGCTTGGAGTCTCGGGGCATTGCCTCCAGCGCAGGAGTGGAGGTGGAGTTCTGGCTGAACGTCTGGGCCCCAAGCAGCTTGCCGCCCCTGCAGTCCTACCTGTGTGGTCCCCAGTGCTTAGAGCCGCTGGTGCAGAGCCTCGAGAAGGACTTGCAGGGCCGTTGCAGCGTTCCCTGTCCAGGCAGTGGGACAGGAGGGAAGGAGGTGGCCGCCCGCAACACCCAGCCTGGCTCTGCCGCGCTCCTCCTGCCCAGCTGTGCTCCTCTCCTGCTTGCATGCGCTCTGTGTGTCCTCCTGGCCGCTGGAGTGCCGTCCCTGCACCTGCGGACAGGGCCTGCCCCGGCTCTCCCCAGCTCTTGAGAGTGCCTCTCCTTGCTTCCCCTCTTGCTACGGGAGGACAAATGCTCCTGACTTTTCTTCTCCCTTTGATTTATTATTTTGTGGGATAACTTGTTTTCTTACAAGAGTTTTTGTTTTCTTGGTTTGGGGGATTTCTTTTTCTTTTTGATATTTCTCTTTCGTTTAGAGGGTCGAGGCTAGAAGTGGGTCCAGATGTTCCTTTGGTGGCTCCCGGAGCCCTGCGGGAGGGGTCAGGGCAAACCAGAGTCCTTGCCAGCCACGGCTGGGCCTTCCCTCCTGATCACCCCGTGCCAGCTCTCCGGGCGCTGCCCTTCGGAACAGCGACTCTCAGCGTCAGGCTGCGTATCTGTGTCCACAGGTGTGAGTGTGTCACTCCCTGACGGGTTCTGTCATTTCATGTAGACTGAGTTTCGCGGACCTCTTGATGCCCGCCAGGCGTGCACAGTGACCCTTACGTTACAGAGGCAGCACGTGAGGCCTAGAGAGGTCCGTGCACCTGTATAGTCACGCAGCCGGGGTGTGAGAGGCCAGATGGAAGCCCAGCGGGCTCTGGAGCGCCTGTCTAACCACGGTGGTCACCATGTATTCCTCTGTCTCTGTCTCTGTCTCTCGCCGTCTCTCTCTTGCTCTGTCCCTCCCTCCCTCCCTCCTCTCTGTCTCTCTCTCTCTCTCTCTCTCTCTCTCTCTCTCTCTCTCTCTCTCCCTCCCTCCCTCCCTCCCTCCCTCCCTCTCCCTCCGCCCCATCTCCCCTGCCCTCCCTCTCCTCCATGCACACACTGCACCCCTGCATGCGTAGTCCTAGGTGTCACTTGTATCATGCTGGTCCTGGGACGGTCAGCAGGCAAGGGCCTGCGGCGCTCCCTGTGCACCTGCGCTGTGCTGAGGACCTCTGCTACCGCGTGCTGAGCTGGCCCCGGCATCCCGCGCATCTCAGGTTTTCAGGGAAGGAAGTGGGGTTTGGCATTTGGTAATTCCTACCAGGTTTACAAAGATGGAGCCTGAATTCAAACCTCTCTGGGGACCAGTTGTCCCAGAATGGGATCGGTGAGAGTTTGCATGTTTGTAGTCCCGTGACATTCTGGAAACGGGTCAGCCGCTGCCTGCGCTGCCATCTTCAGCGTCCTCTGGTGTCCTGGTGGCCGTGGGTGAGAACAGCATACCACGCACGTAGTCTAGAGCTTTGAACGCAGATCCTTCTGCGGAGATCCCCAGCTCAGATCCCGACTGTGCCAAGCCCAGCTGCTCCTGAGAGCGCCTCTGGTTGAGCGGCCGTGGTTGCAGGCTCAGGGCTCCAGCTCCTCCCCTCTGTCCCAGCACCTGAGGGGAAGAGCCCAGCCACGCCGCATCTCCAGGTGTCGGTGTCCAGGCAGCAGCCACGTAGCAGTCCCTGCCCCTCTGCACTGCCAGCCCCACACCACGCCTTGGAGCCTGACTGGGTCCCTGGAAGCTTCCGGATGTGGGGAGGTGGGCATGCCTGTGTGGGCGGTCCCCGTCCTCCTCACGGTGTTGTTTTAGCGCAACATTAATCGCCTTGACGTTCCTTGAAGATAGCGGAGACAGTCCTACAGAAAACAGGAATGAAGCACTGTGCTTTGCAGAAGAGAAAGCC
>NW_004524580.1:35450016-35467109 GCF_000260255.1 Octodon degus | reverse complement strand
GGCAGGGAGTGGAGCCCACGGCTGACCACTGGCTCCAGGGCGGGGAGTGGAGCCCACGGCTGACCACTGGCTCCAGGGCAGGGAGTGGAGCCTCTTGTGCTGTACAGTGATGCAGTATCCATAGCTAAAGTTAAGTCGGTGCAAAGGAAGTGGGGGTGGGGTGCTGCTGGAAGTCGCTGCAACCAGACCCCACGTCTCCTGTGCCCGCCCTGCTGGGCATCGGGTATGTCAGGCAGGAGTCCAGGCTGACTGTCCTTCCTCCTTGGAGTCTGGAGAAGTCTGGCGCCCTTCCCCAGATGCAGGGGGCTGGCTGTTTCCTTTTCTCCTCCAGCCATGCTGTTTTTAAACTGACAGCCCTGCAGTGATCCTGGGTGATGAGGATGGCACGTTAGGGTTTCAGAGCATGTTTTCCACTCTTTCTGGGACTGCTAATGTGAATGATAATGCCGATTGGATGCTTGTCTCTGAGATGCCTTGGTAGACAGCTCATGAATCTTCCTGACACTACCCATGACAGCTCGGGCCGGCCAGAGCCCGCCTCGGCCTCCTCTCTGGACACGCACCGAGTCTTTGCAAAGATCAAGGACCGCCCCTGGCGAGCACCAGTCGCTGAGCCCAGAGCTCCTCCCACCCCTCCCTCCCTTCCCCTCCCTTCCCTGTTCAGTCCTGGCCCCAGTGGAAAGGGAGCATGAGGTCCTGGCTGGATGGGCACAGGGTGAGAGGCGTGGCAAGCGGAGGCTGGCGCAGGTGTTTCTGTCGTGTGCTGTGGCGTTCTGTGTGCGCCCCTGGTGTGTAGTGTCACCATTAGGGACCAAAAGATGCCATCTTTGTCTTTTTCTGCAGCTGTGACAGGATGCCCCAGGCTGGGGAATGGAGAGCAAGATTGGTGTGCGGGTCTGGAGGCCTGGAAAGCCGAGACTGGGGCCTTGTGTGGTGGCCCAGCAAGCAGGGCGCTTCTGGAAGTCACTCCTGTGTCACCTGGTCATTGGGGTGGGGCCCTGTGTCCTGCCTGTGAAGGTCCTACGCCATGACCCTGGCAGCCCCTGTCCTGCCTTATCCCTTCCTCCGGAGCTGCTAGGGTCTCCAACCCCCACCCTTCCCAGCGCCATCCCCCAACTCACACACACACTCTTCCAGCTTGTTCCAAGGGTTTGCAGTCACAGCATGCTGTTCCACAGAGGCTGACAGTGGCCCTGAGGTAGGAGTCGGTGCATCTGGTCAGAACCTGGCCTGCTGTGGAGCAGCTGGGGACATGGGTGCCCCACGGGGCCCCCTTGGGTATCCTCAGCCACACAGGATGGGACTCGGATGACAAAGCCTGTCCTTGGGGGCTGGGGGGGGGCAGAGGCCGGCCAGCAAGCGTGGCTCCTTGCATCCCAAGGCACTCTGCACCTCTGCTTCCGGGGCACCATCAGGGCGCGGGGTGCTTGTGGAGGGAAGTGTCAGCCGCGTTTGCCTTGATAGAGCGGCAGAGCCTCGGCTCGTCTGCACATGCTGCAGCCTGTGCTGCTCGGCGCTTACCCCGGGAGTGCCCAGCCGGCAGAGTAAAGCTGCCATGCCCATGAATTATTAGGTCCAAGAACAGTCTTCTCCTTAAGAAGCAGCATTTCTAGAAACAAAACAAAGCCAAAGATGTATAATGAATTTATGGAACGTTGTCTAATCTCCTTCCTTTCCACTTCTCCAGTAGAAGGCTGGACATTGTAGGAACCTTCCCCCGGGACTGTCCCCTGTGCCACCATGCAGCCTGTGGAAGTCAGCGGGAGGCATTGGGTCCCCTGGGTCTGCACCAGGCACCGGGTTCAGTTCCCTCCTGCAGCTTCGTGGCACCCATGTCCTCTGCTGGCTTGCATCATCTGTGGGCTCTGCAGGGCCAGCAGCGGACCTGTGTGTCCCGACTGGTCATCACGTCAGTTGAGAGCTCTTCTCTGACCTCCAGGAGGATGGGTTCTCCTCATTACAACTCATACAAGCCGTGAAGCAAGCCTCCTGCCTTTGTGTTCTGTGATGGGGATTTCGGTGGCGACACAGACAAGGAGATGTGCCTGTGCTTGTTTTCCGCGGAGCTTACCTGGCGTTCACCTTGGAAGGACGTCTGCCTGCAGGCATTCAAGAAAGAAGAAAAGAACAAGACTGGAAGTGTGGCGTTACCCGAATGAATATTCTGGCTGTGTGTTGTTGAGGACACAGTTCAGAGCAGCTCAGCGAGACTCGGTCTCCGGCACCTGGGTAGCTGCTGCTGGGAGGGGCAGGCTGTGGGTAGGGTTTCTATCTGTGACAGGCAGGGCCCACGGTCACCATCTACAGAGGCGTGGCCTGGGCTTTCTTGGTGATTTCGAAAGCACGAAGATATCCCACAGTCTCGGTGCTGTGAATTTTAAGTATTTCCGCCGAGCTGCACTTGCCTGGTGGAGAAGAACCGTTTCAGTTTTGTTACTCGCGGAGCAGATGGTTGCTGGCTTCTGAGGCAGTGCAGCAGGCCACGCAGAGCAGCGTCTCTCCAAGGTAGCAAGAAGCTGCACTTCAGGGTCCACTGTGGTCTCCCCCACACTTGGGCTGTCGGGTGGCCACTGCGTGGGCCTGACCAGGGACCAGCTGCACACCTAAGGTGGGCAGGTCCTCAGCTTCCCGTGGAGTGTGGTGTGTCTTCTCCAACCTGGCCGCTTACGTTGTGCAGTCCTGTGTACCACTCTCAGGAGGCGCACTCTGCTGATGTCCAGCCAACTGCTGCTGTGCTCAAGCCTTCAGACCTGAGCCCTGGATCCCCTGCCCGGCGAGGAAGGAGCGCGCGGAGACTCCGCAGAGCTCCACAGGGAAGGATGAGGAAGCCGCCACTCATGGGTCCCTCGAACAGGGACAGGGCCACTTTCAGAAATGAAGCTGGACGCTTGCTCCTCTCCTGGCAGTGCTGAGCTGGGGATTATGAGGGAGGCTGCACTAGAAGAGCGACCTGGAAGGAGATTCGGAGACCAGGTGTTCCCCAATTCCTTGGATGTGGTTCTGAAGTGTGCAGTATTTTATGTCTTGTTCCAAATGCGCAAGTCTGAAAACCCGGAAAGGACAAGCCATTTCTGAGGCTGATCAGGATTCGCCGTGCAGATCTGCCGTCAGGGGCAGCAGGACTGCCCAGTCAGGTCTCAAGCCCAGCATGGAGCAGGGCATCTCAGGACAAAGGTCCCCAGGTGACCGTGGCCCAGTTCCATGAAACTGGCCTCCCAACACTGTTCCCGGGGAAAGGGGACTCAGAGGTTTTCAAGGTCAGGGCCCCTCCTTTCTGTGTAAGGTGGGCTGGGAGGGAGGCGTGAGCAGGCTGAGTTGACGTATGCAAGTGTGCACTTAGCTTTCTGCAGCAGAAAGTGGGCCACTGTCTCCAGGGTGCTGGCCCAGAGGGGGACAGGAGATGGCCGGGAGGCCAGCATGTGACGCTTGTGGTTGCAGTGGGCCCAGCAGGGAGAAGGGTCCTGGCGAGCCAGGGCCTCCCCGGGCCAGAGCTGTGCATCCTGCCGAGTGGGGCGGACCCTTGCGCTCCCCTGCACGGCCTCGCCTGGCCCTCCCTGGCCTTGCAGACTCCTGGAGGGGTCGTCCTCTTTTCCTGGGGACCCTACAGCTTGTGGCTATCTGGGAGGCGCTGCTTCCTCCAGAGAGGATGCCCTTGCCAAACTGCACCCTGGAGTCTGTGGGGTCATCTGGGGGCGGCTCGCTGGGTTCCCTGATGGGACCCGGTGAACATGCTCGGGTGGGGACCTCAGGGTCCTTTGCGCTGGGAGGTGAGTGGGTACAGGGCCTCTGTAGGGCATAGGAGTCCCTTCCCTGTCCTTTCTGCGTCTGAATACTGCACCTGACCGAGCCCATGGCTTCCTGAGGAATTCTTCCTTTCCTAATGAGTCCTGGGTTTTGTAATTTAAAGTACATTTTTTGCTACCTGTAGAGTTAAGAAATAAAAATAATATGGAGGCTGGAGATTGGTTCCAGGCACTTGGCCGCCTCCCTGGCCTCAGCCTGGCGAGCTGGAGCCGCCTCTCCTGCCCGCCCTCTGCGTTTCCTGACGCCAGCCTAACAGGGGAGTCCACACCTCCTATCTGTAAATACCGCTCCTTGAGGCACGGGGATGGTGCACAGACCCGATCAGAGCTTTTCCTGTTTCTCGGGACTGCCTGGAATTTTTCTTTTTAAGTGGCTTTGACAAAAGTCAAATTATCAAATCGCCAGGTGACCCGTTCTGTGTTTCCACTGCTAATGAACTTGGGAAACGAGATCTCACCCAGCAGACAAACTCATTTGTTTGGATGAAGGGCGAACGCACTTGTAAACAGGAATAAATTGGTTTTCTTTTCTTTTCCCCAGTTGGCCCTGGGTCAGTAAACATAGGTTTTCAGTTTCATTGTGTTGTTTTGGTTTTTGATTCTTTTTTCATTTGCCAGAGGTTCATAAAAATTTGGGATATTTGCATATGCAACAAGATCTTGAAGGTGGGACCCAAGTCTAAACACAAAGTTCATTGATGCGTCTTACTCATTTTGTGTCTTTGGCCTGAGGTTAATTTTATACAATAAAATAATAATTTTATACACGAAACAAAGTTTCATGGTGTGGAGATTTCCAGTCATGCTACGCCTCAAAAAAATGAGCCGTTAGAACATTTGCAATTTTGGATTTTTAGATTACAGATATTTGGAGTATAGATTTTTGGATTATAGATATTTAACCTGTAGTCAAATGTATACCTTCATATGCACACCAGTGTATATATAGTACATATAGTGAATAGCGAAATACTGCTTTTATATACACTGCATGCATCTACCCAGCATCATCTGAGTGTTAATCTGAGAGGTGTGTGTGCAACTTAAAGACTTGTTTTGTGCCTACTAGTGTCTGCAGGGTCTCCTCAAAGCAGGACGAGGGACCGCTTTTAGGCCAGGTGCTGAGTTCTTTCCGTCTGGATGTTACTTCGGTTTGCACAAAATACCAGCGCTCTGTGCCTGTGGATTCCCACTGAGGGAGATGCCTGAAAGCTTTTCCCCCTCCTACCCTGAAAGCTTTCAGACTGAGAGCTTGCATACTTCAGCTCTTTAAAGATTTAAAACAACAGGTGTTAATTGGATAATGACTGTGGAGATGAAGCCAGGGTGGCAGAGTGACCAAGGGAGGGGCTCAGGGAGGGCTCGGATTCCAGACCCCACTCCTTGTTCTCCAGCTCCCTGGGGCAGGTCACTCCTGTCTGAGCCTCAGTTGCCTCACCCGTCCGGCCATAACAGGTGTGTATTGCAGAAGCGCTTGCTCCTCATGCTGTCTCCTGGGCATGAACACAGCAGTCCTGGACTCAGCTGCCAGCACTTGGTTTTTTTTTTCCCTTATGTATTTAGTACAGGGTTTGCAGGGCCTCACGACATAGTTTGGACTCATCATGATTCTCCTGTTTTCAGCTTCCTAAGCGCTGGGATTACAGGTGCGTGCCACCATGCCCAGTCTCAGTCACCATCTCGGCGCATCCCAGGGGGTGGGGGGGCAACGTGGCATGCTGGGGAATCGAACCCCAGCCACTGTGCTCTACCTAAGCAGGGGCTTTGGTCCTCTGAGCTATCTGGCCAGCCCCGATCACTTGATTTTCTTTGCTTCAGTGTTGTATATGAGTATGGAATGAAACCAGTATAATTATGTGTGTGTGTGGGTGTGTAAAATAGTGGCAGTGTCCCAGGAAGACTAATGAGTGTGTTCACGTGATCAGCATTAAGTTTGGCAGGACGGAAGTGCGTGGCAAGCATCCTTTGTGAGGTGGGTGGTGGCCACCCAGGGTAGACCAGCTGGCATTTGGCCTGTGGCCTCTGTTCAGCCGGCTGTCCCAGAGGACCCCAGCTAGAAGCTCCCTGAGTTTTGGTCAGCCCTTGCACGCGGCCTTCTTTTCCTCTGTGCCTTCACAGGGCTTCGGGAACACTTCAGTGTGAAATTACAGATTTGGAAAATGAGTGCTGTGAGAGGAGCAATTTACCTTATCCTGTTCTCTTCAAGTGGCCTGGAAAATGAAAAAACGTCCCAACTAAGACAAATTTATTGGATACCAAATCCACCAGGCCTTGGTTCTTAGAGCAGACAGCAAGCACGGTTATGAATTCGGTGATGAACACAGAAAGCACTTAGCCGGGTGTTGGCGGGGACGGCGTGGTGTGTGATCACCGCTCGGGCTGCGCTGGCCCCCACCGCTAATGAACTAGCACTGTCTAGCCAGCCGCGGACGGCATGCTGCCGTGGTGCGCCGGGTCAGTGAGATGCGTGTGTGCAGGCTCGGCTGTCACAGCAGCCCGGTGCTCGGGCCTGATCTCTCACTCCAAGGTGGCAGCTGAGTATTCTCGCCTGGAACCGGGAGCGTGAGGGATTGTTTCAGGCGTGCAGAGCCAGGCCAGGTCTTTGTGTCTCCACCTGGACTCTGGAGGGAGGTGCTGGGTGCCTGGAGGAGGTGGGCTACTGAGCCCCACACTTCTTTGCGGAAGTGCTGTGCAGCAAAGGAAGCGAAGACACGCCCTGCACATGAGTGGGCCACTGTGAGGGCGAGACGAGAGTGGCCACGAAGCCAGGGCCACCTCTTCTGTGTCTTCTTTCTGACCTCAGGTCCAGGCTGACCCGTGCAGGGCTCAGAACCGACTCTGTGTTTCCAGGCTGTGCTGGACAGCACTCTGTGACCGCCACAGTGCGGGCAGTTGTCTAGCCGACTTGCTGGGCCCTGATCTCCCATCTCAGCATGACGGGTGTCCTTACGTCTGGACCTGGGCTGGCACACACCGCAATGCCTTGTGAAGACAGGAGTTGCTGGCACAAGCCAAGAAGTTGCTGGAAGCCGGGAGCACGGCCTGGAGCATACCCTGCGCTGTCACCTCAAGGAGGGCACCCACCGCCCGCCGCGAGCTTGCACCTCCAGGCCTGAGACGCCTGTCTGTGGACTTCATTACTAGTTTAATGCTGTAGATTTTCCTACCAGGAGGACGCAGTGAGCTCCAGGAGAGGGGCCAAGAAGCCACTGTAGCTTCAGTTGCCCACAGAACCGTCTCTCAGGACTTGAAACCATCTGCAGGCACAAAGACCAAGCCTGTGTGGAGCGGGGGGATGTAGGTGAGCAAAGCTTTCTTCTGCGAAGCAGCGGGGCCCCGGGGTTCTGAGCAGCACAGCTCACCACCGCCGCAAGGTGGCCCCTTCCCCGAGCAGCCGTGTGCACGCTCAGTGTCAGCCCCGCCCAGAGTGCCGGGTGTGGGTGAGCCCAAGTGCACCAGGCACGAGAACCCGTGCAGACGGAGCCCACTCCTGCTGCCCAGCATGGGCTGGGCACACGCAGAGCGCTGGGGGTGCTGGCTCGGCCTGGGGAGGTTGTCCTGGAGCTGCATTTGTGCTGCACGGCAGACACGAATCCTTGGAGTCTCACACGCCCCGCACGGCACTGCCCCGCACATGTTGACGTGGTTCACTGAGTCTCACCTTAACAGAGCTATTCTCAATCACAGGAAAGTGTAAGTGGCCCAAACCAGGGGCATATTCCAATGGGCTGAAAGGGAATTGCCACCGCCGCCTCGCTCGGTGGAATGCAGGCTTCCTGACGTCAGAGCCCCCTTCACTGTGCA
The DNA here is from genome assembly GCF_000260255.1 of Octodon degus. NCBI lineage: Eukaryota > Metazoa > Chordata > Mammalia > Rodentia > Octodontidae > Octodon > Octodon degus. The sequence goes on along the minus strand of NW_004524580.1, from coordinate 35,459,502 downwards.
TGCGTTGCCAGTTCTAGTTTTTCTGGCTTGCAGCAAGTAAGAGCTCTTTTATCTGAACATTGGGTTTTCCTGTGTGTTTAGTGAGACTTCGGTGACTTCAGAGCTGCTTCACAGTCCTGAGGGACCTGGGTCACAGCCCAGCCCCCAACCAGTGGGCCTTGCCTTGGCCCCGGGGCAGCCGCCACCCTGTAGGCCCAGCATGCCCCACCCCCTACCTGCTGCTGACCCGGAAGGGCTGGGTGTGGCCCCGTGGATGGGCAGGACTGTGGGCAGGGCCCACCATGACCCTTCCGGTGGCCTCCGCACCTATGCTTTCTCCTACCCCAGTCCTCTGGTCACCCTCTTTTGTCCTAAATATGGATGCCGTCACCCTCTCAGGAAGCAGCCGCTGCCCCCGGGGCCGAGGCCAAGTTCACGTTCTTCACGCAGCATCCCTGGCCCAGTGGGTTGCCTGCCACCTGCCTGCCTGGTTCTCAAGTTTCTGCGCCCTCGCCAGGGCCCGGGCATGCCCTGGCGCTTGCCTAGGTGGCCTCTGCCAGGCTCCGCCTCTCCTTCCAGCCTTTGGAAAGGGTGTGCTCTGGTGTGGCTCAGCTGTCTATGCACAGTCCTCAGTCATGCCCCGAGGCTCCAGGAGGGAGCCTGCGGTGTCTGTGTAGCCAGCCCCAGGCTTGCCCTGGAAGAGGACTTTGGGGGGCTGCTCCAGGGTCTTCGTGCCATCCACCACCAGAGGTGTTAACGCGGAGTCTCTAAGGGCCTCGGAGTCAGAAACAGCAGAGAGCAGGGAGGAGGCCCCAAACCACTGGGGAAGGAAGGCCTTGTTAAATGCTGGTGAGTGTCTGCTTAAGTGGAGTGAAAATATGAGGTATGGCTGCATAAGTCCTCTATTTCTGGCATAAAAACCCAAAGGACTGAGACCAAAGCCCCCATCTGCACTTCCTGGGTAGTCTTTGGATGACAAGATGAAGGGCCGATCCTGCATCAGAAGGATCCTGAGCTGCAGTCTGAGCCTGGGCAGTGTGGTCCTTGGGAGGAGCTCTTTGCAAGGATAGTCTGTTTGGCAGCAATTGCAGAAGCAGTTACTATCTGAAGGGATGCTTCAGGCTACTACTCTGTCCTCTCCTTTGTGACCATGGTGAGCCATGGCTTCTGCAGCTCCAAAGCTGGTAACATAGACGCACGGTAGTGCAGGTGCACCATAACAGATGTGTGATAGCGCAGATGTGCCGTAACAGGTGCATGATAGCGCAGGTGCTCTGTAGCAGTTGCGTGGTAGTGCAGGTGTACCATAGCAGGTGCGTGACAGCACAGATATGCCACAACAAGTGTGTTACAGTGCAGTGGGCCATAGCAAGTGCATGAGAGCACAGGCATGCTGGGATGTTTGTGGTGCAGCACAAGGAGTAGAGTTTAGGAGGTTGGCAGGGTTCAGACCTTTGAGCATCACATCCCCAGGCCCAGGGAATGGCTCTGGAAGAGACAGTGACAGGGTGAGTGCTGGCTTAAGCATCTTTCAAGCCTGGAAGGAGCGAAGGACTCGAGGAGGAGGAGCAGCGGTGTGTGCCCACCCATCACCAGCCTTCCCCATTGGCGCACTGGGCATCTAGCCTGGGCACTGCAGAGTCTCCGCCTGGCCCTGCTGCACTCCTTGACCTTCAGTCGGCTGCCCTGGCCCTATGGTGTCACACGAGGCTGGGAAGCATCGAAACCCTACTGCCTAGCATGTGGCCTCCGGCCATGTGGCCCCTTGAGGGCTGGAAACAGCAAGGCAAGGTCACAGGGAGGCACGCTGCAGTATCAGAGAGAAATGTTGGAGAGCGACGGAACGTCTTCATCTAGCAGTGCCTTGGCGGTTTGTCCCACTTGTAAGAGCAGTAACGTGCTCAGTGGTAGGGTTAGGAGAGTCTGTCCTTCCTCCGCGAGTAGAAGAGTGTGTGTGTGTGTGTGTGTGTATGTGTGTGTGTGTGTGTGAGAGAGAGAGAGAGAGAGAGACTATAAATCTAGACATTAGAGTAAGATAAATTCTTTTTTAAGTTATTTGTCGTGGGGTCTTGCTGTGCAGCTCAGAATCCTAATGGTGCTCCTGTCTCAGCCTCCCCAACACTGGGATTACAGGTATGTGCCACCATGCCCAATTTTGATGACAAACTCCATGTGCGGTCAGCCCAGCATGTGGTACTGGGCATCGAACCCAGGTCCTTGAGCTTGCCATGTCAGTGCTTAGACCACTAAGCTATCTCCCCAGCCCCTAAGCTACATTCTTAGTTCTTCTAGTATTTTCAGTTTTGAGATGGGATCTTGCTAAGTTACTTAGGCTGGCCTCCAACTTGTGATCCTCCTGCCTCAGCCTCCTGAGAAGCTGGCATGACTGGGGTGTGCCACAGTGCTTCATGTTCTGTTCGGTAGGAGGCCCTTTGTCAAGTCGTGACCATGAGGGAGCCCCCCCCCCCCCCCCGTTGCTGCTCCCTGCATCTGCCTGGGGTACGGACATCACAGTAGAAAGCCAGTCGCGTGAGTCTCATCCCAAGAACTTGGCTGTACACCAACTGCTGCAGTTCCCCTTGGGTGTAACTCTGACCTGGGAAGGCTTGGTGTCCCCTGAGGCTTTGGAGCGACTGCTGCAGCCAGTGCATACACAGATGTTCCCGGCTGGGTCTCCTCCTGGGCTCTGGGAATGCCACACCTTGGCCTTTGCTTTCCATATGATGGAGGGAGACAGGAGACGCCCTCGGGTGCCGCGGAGCATGACCTCACTGCAAAGAAGACATGGGCTGGGCTGGGATGGAGGCTTCGGCTCATGCTGCCCTGAGCCGTGCCATCACAGGTTCTGAGACCCACAGGACTTGCTGCCCTGCAGCCAGAGAGTTGGGGTTCCGTGGGCCTGTGGCCCTCACCCCCAGGATCCCCCGATCAGTGCACACGGCATCCCTGAGGCAAGAGCTACCCTTCAGGAACCAGTGGGCAGCAGTGAGGCTGTTCTCAGGGCCACCTCAGCCTGGCTGCACGCTGTCTGCCCAAGGCACCTCCTTTGGTGCTGTGCTAATTCTGTTTCTCCTAGTGCAGATGTTGGGGCTGCAGCCGCGGTTGGAAGCAGCCGTGCGGGGCGATGGGTCTGCCAGTGGGTCTGCCACTGGCTGCTCATCCATCCCTCAGCATGTGGAGCAATGATCCTGCAATGCCTCTCGTGTGCCAGAGGATGGCCCAGGGCCCGAGTCAAGAGACAGTCTCCTCTGTGTGTGTGGCTTCAGGGCTGCCCAGCACCACCATGTGTGAGACGGGAGGCTCACGCTTAGCCGGCTGTGCTGGGCACACAGCAGTGGCCCCAGCCTCAATCTGGGTAGGTGGCAGAAGCTACACTTCTAATCCCAGCTGCTTGGGAGACTGAGGCAGGAGGAGCAGTGGAGCAAGACCCTGTCTCAAAATTATAGGGAAGAGGGGCTGGGGATGTACCTCCGTGTGAAAGCCCTGTATTCAAACTCCAGCGCTGTTGTCAATAGGTAGGTAGGTAGGTAGGTAAGTAGGTGGGCAGGTAGATGGTAGGTAGGTAGGTGCACAGACAGATGGTAGGTAGATAGATGATAGGTAGATGACAGATAGTAGGTAAATGGTAGTGGTAGATTGTAGATAGACAGATGCAGATGGTAGACGACAGGTGACAGCTAGTAGACAGATTGGTAGATGATAGACAGACCAACAGAGCTGCAGACCTCGCTGGAGAGGACTGTGGAGCGGGAAGGCTGTGGATCCTAGCTGCCCTGCACCACCAAAAGCCCTGCCTCCCTCCCCGTCCCTGCAGCCACCCACGCAGGGCTGGCTGCCACCTCGGAGGGACCCGGCTGGCTGAGCCTGCCAGGCTGAAGTGCTTGGCATCGGTTAGGACCCTGAGTGATCGGAAGACACTTCCTGTACATTGTTTTGAATCCCAGAGACTTAGACGTGTAGCTCCTGGTGACACCTCGTGCCTTGGGCCCTGTGAAGAGTCCCCCCCAGCCCGGAGGCCAGTGTGAGTCCCTCCATGGCAGTGCCTGTGATTCCTGTGGCGGGCGCCACCTGCTCCTGGAGGTGTTCTGAATTGCAGATAACCCGCAGAGACGTAATGACTTAAGCTCTTCGATAGCTTTTAAATTGTAAAAGCAGTGTGTGCTTCTTATGTAAAGGGAGGTGAAGTCTGTGTAGCCTGAGGCATCCCTGCCCTATACCCAGATAACTTTCTGCACAAGCCTTTCTGCATGTCTGTGTGTGCCGTACGCGGATAATACCTGATTGAAAACCACAGCAACTGCTTCAAGTGGAAAACTATTGCAGCCAGACACGTGGCTGTGCCAGCTCGGCGTACACGCGCTCCTCCCGCCGCCGTGGGCAGTGGCTCTGGCGTCCTTTCTCCTGAGGTCTCCACTTGTGCAGTGCTGGCTGCACATTTAAAACGTTTCTCCTTTCAAGGTCATTTAGACTTCGGCAAAAGCTGGAAGTCACACGGTGCCCGACACAGTGAATAAGGCAGATGAGGAGAGGGGAAGGATTTTCGGGGAATTTATGACAGTGTGTCTTTTGCTGTAATAACTTCTAAAACGTAAACACCATGTATTTTGAGGTTACCTTATATCAGTGTCTGTATTTATATATAAGGAGAGAGACAGTGACACGTGGGCATTTGCTGGTCTTTATACACTTTATTACTTTGGATGGAAGAGTACCTGCAGTTAAACTGTATATTGAGGGTTTCAGTTTCGGTTTTGGTTTTCTGAGGAGGTCTGGCTATTCCAGGCTGGCCTGGAACTCACAGCAGTCCTCCTGCCTCAGCCTCCCGAGTGTGGGGATTACAGGACGGCTCCACCCTGTGCTCCTTTCACGAGCTTTGACTCTTGCTTTTGTGGCTTAGCAGTGTATGACTTTTCTGGCTTCCACAGTGAGCTCCCTCAGCTGGAGCCCATACATCCATCTCAGGAGGAGGCGCCCTGGCCAAAGAGGGTATGGCATTGGCCTGGGGTTGTGCTGTTGGCAGCTCTGGGCCTCTGGCCGCCGGTGGGCCCTGCTGGTTCACAGCGGCAGAGCTAGACAGCGCTGTCTCCCTGGCTGGGCGTCCACAGTGTTCACAGTCGGCGTGTGCTCCGGCTCTGCTGCCCTCCTCCCCAGTGGGCGCGTGCTGGCTTCCTGGACGACTCCTGCCACTGATCTTCCTCCAGAGGAGGCACACAGAGGTGTCACTGAGAAGCTGAACTCCGAGAAGCGTCTGGGTTTAGCCTCAGATGCAGGTCAATCCCCTTAGGAGCAGACTGTGCGGTGTGCGTTGCGGGATTTGCTTCTGCAGAAGCGAGGGAGCTTTGCAGAGCCTCCTCTCCAGCGCTGCGTAGGTGTCAGTGTGGTAGGACTCAGTTCCCATCCGCTGCACACCCCAGGCACAGCATGGCTGCCCAGCAGAGCTGGTCGAGCAAAGGTGGCGCGGGGACAGTGCACGCAGCCGCTGGCCTCGAGCTCCAGCCCACACGCTCAGCCCTCACACACGCAGTCCTCCTCTCAGTCTGAGCAGCAGGGTGGCCTGTGGGGCTGCAATGCAGACTTTCAGGGGAGCTGGTCCTCAGCATCTCTGGTGCCCTAAAGGATTTGTATTCCTAGCCTGCAGCCCCCACTTGGTGAGCTCTGGTGTCTCACTGGTGTTGTGCAAATCCGCCTGTGTGGCGGAGGCTGAAGCCTGGGGGCTGTGGCTCCTTCCGGTCAGTGTTTCTGGCCAGCAGGCGGCTGAGCAGCCGCTTCTGCAGCAGGCACTGTGGCCTCTTGCAGCACTGGATCCCACTTGATCACTCAGCAGTGGTCTGACACTGTGGTGGCAGGTGGGAGCTGTGTCCCTGGGAATGTGAGGGGCCAGTGGCCAGAAGAGGCAGTGCAGGACCCTGTCAGCAGGCACGAGAGTGACAGTGGAGGAAGGATGTGTGGTTGGCAGGTGGTTGTGATGCCCAGGCAGCCATTCTCAGACACCTGCCGCCTGTAGAGCTGTCTGTCCCAGTGGCTGTGCCCCATGGGGGCTCCACCCGGCCTTTCCTGACTCCTGTAGCCTAGCGACACCCATGTGAGGGCCTGGAGGCAGTGAGGAGGGGTCAGGGCTCCCCTGATCTGTACTGGTCTATGCTCCCCTTGGGGTGTCCACCCGCTGTCCTGGCCTCGGGAGAGCCTCTCTAGGCTGGGTGCGACTCACCTGCTTGTCTGTGGCCTCTGCGGAACGTCGCGTGTCCCAGCATCTCCGCCCAGCCTCCGGCACCGTGGTTAGGAGAAGCCCCTTGGAGGGCCCCAGGAGCCGTGCTCAGTGCTCCCTGTGGCTGAGGCTTCACACACGCAGGTGGACCCCGGCCTGCAGCCTCCCTCCCTCGCCGCAGGCCTTCCTTCCCGGCCACCACGCACAACACAGGGCCCATCCGCCCTCCTCGCCACCGGGCTGCGCCGGCACCTTTATCAGCCCCATGTAGATCTCTTCTGTCACATCCTGGATCACCAAGGACGCTCCGTGCAGTCTGGTCTCCCCCACTGCTCTCCTCAGAGTTGCCCTGTGGCCCGGGCTTTGGAAGCATGCACCTTGCTCGAGGATGGCAGACAGCAGGCAGCGCCTCCATGTCCTCCTTGAGCGTGCGTGCGTATGTGTGTGTGTCCGGGACATGTCCCTCTGTGGGTGGCACCTGTATCCGGTGCTGAGGACTCAGCCCTTGTCCTTGTTCTTCCTTTCAGAAAGTATTATGAGGGAGGTGGAGGACGCCACGCCCCGCACAGAGACGCGGCCCCGGCACTAGCGGAGCACCTCCGGGAGGATGCTGGGCGTCTGCAGGGGGAGGCGGAGATTCCTGGCGGCCTCACTCACCCTGCTGTGCATCCCAGCGCTCACCTGGGTCTACCTGTTCGCTGGCAGCTTCGAAGGTAAGGGTGGGGCCGAGGGAGGGGGAGGCAGTGGCCTCTGTGCACCACAGAGTGCAGGGTGGAGCGACTTGGCTGGGACGCCAGGTGCAGGATGTCCACACTACGAGGCAGGGAGAAGCCGGCACAGACTAGAGTCCAGGGTGACAGTGGGTGCGGTGCTCACAGCCCTGTGGTCTGGGGTCGCAGCCCTGCAGCACAGCCAGACGCCTCCTTCACAGCACTGGCTCACTCGTGGGTTTGCGAACCCAGCATCCTGGCCCTGGTGCTGGTACAAGGAGCACACCGAGGTTGGCAGGTGGTGCCCGCGTGGCCGCGGATATGGAGCTGGCTGAGGGCCGGGTGCCCAGGAGAGGCCGCCCCAAGCCGTCGGCCTGGCCGGCAGCAGGGTGGCTGCATGCTCACCGCCACGCCGGGGCCTTGCAGATGCTCCTGGAGCCAGCGCCCTCCCTCCAGCAGCATGTCAGGGGCGCAGCACTTCGCACGTCAGCTGGACCTTGTTGGGGTTGGGGTGAGTCTCCTGCTGCCCTTTCTTTACCCTACACTTGGACTAAAAAAAAAAACTTCATGCCCAGGAAGTCGTCGCAGCCGTGGTCTTGAACTCCTGCCCTCTGCCTTCCACGACATCTTAGCAGCACTCGAGGTGCCTTCCCATTGGGTGTTGTGCCTGCAGTGGGAGCTGGACAGAGGTCCGCAGGCTGGAGCTGTGTGCCTGCCTTGCAGGGCTGTGGCTCCCAGCCCGCCAGGGCCACGTCTACCGCTTCCGCCCACAGCTCTGTCCCGAGCCTGCCTCTGAAGCTCCCTTCAGTAGATCTCTGTTCAGTAGATTATGCACCTTTGAGACACGAGTGCCGTAGTGTAGCCCAAAACCCACTTATTTATCGCGAAGCGCCAACATTGTAATTAACCCTCAGTACTAAGGATTTCGTTTAGCGGAAGCAACTCACGCAAGAACACATTCTTCCTCAAAGCAGTAGCATGTGTGGCGCAGGCTCACCACCACTGCCTGTGCTGCCTGGTCCAGGAGAGGGGCTTCAGGGTGCAACGGTGCCGGCGGCATGAGGGAGAGTGGCTGTTGGTCCCGATGATGGACGAAGGCTGGTGAAGGCAGAAAGAGGCACCAGGGCAGTGGGCTTCAGAAGTGAAGACCCAGCTTGGACAGTGTGACTGAACTGGCAGTGGAGAGGCCGCCGCCAGCGACACCAGCAGCTGGCGTTGTGAGCATTTCTGGTGTCGGCGCTAGTAATAAGGCACTCCATGAAAGCCCCGCCTTCACGGGCCCTCCACGGTCGGGCTGGTCCTTACCCTGCCTCCCAGATGGGAGTGAGCCAGAGCTTTGGTGACGCGGCCAGGGTTCCCCAGCGTCAGGCTGGGCCTGGCTCCGGTGCTCGCGTTCTGCTGTGATGCCTCACAGCAGGCCTGGTCTCCAGCGCAGTGCTGGAGTGACAGGCGCTTCCTGGGGTGTCATGTCACCTTGCAGCATGGAAATTGTACAGTTTGGATTTGTGCTCCATAGCAAAAGCCCTCCCAGGATGGTGTTGGCAGAAAGCAAGTTTGGCAGTTGGTATAACTAGTCAGTTTGAGGACAGGTGGGCTTCAGGCAGGCCCCGGGGCCGCAGGTGTCATGGTCAGGCCTTTTGCTGCCGTCTGGGTTGCCTTGCTAGCACAGATGCAGCTGGAGGCTCACACCTGTCCTACTGGCCCCCACGGAGAGAGTGCTGCTTCTCGCCTGTTCCCTGCATGGCCAGAGCCCCTAGCTGTGGCGCGGGTGGGGGGATGTGAGGCAGGCTGGCGCCTGTGGACGCACCCGTGCCATGCCACAGTCTTTGCCACGAACCTTGGCCGACGGGTGTCCCGGAGACATTTGGATGGGGGCCAGTGCTCCTGCCCTGTGTGAGCCCCGGTGGACCCTGCACCCATCCTGATTCACAGCCCTGTGCTCACTGTCAGCAGTTATTTAGAATTTTAAATGGAAAATCGTAGGCAGAGACCCTCAAGCTGTTAGGCTGCTCTTAGCCCCTAGTGGTGCGGTGGCATGCGGCTGCCTGCTGCATCCTGCCTGCCGGGCCTGGAGCTGTCCCCGTGCTGTGTGGCTCGCACTGCCTGCCTGGCGCAGTGTGGCGGTGCCTCTGTTCAGGTCACCTGCATTCGGCTTGCCAACAGCTCCCACTGAAGCCAGGACGCCTCTAGCTGGAACGCTCAGAGGGGCCGTGCCTGCTCTACTAAAAAAGTGAAAGGTCTTGTACAAGCTCGATCCCAGAGAGCGTGGAGAAGGAATGACAGTGTGCTAGTTCTGCTGTCATAGTCATGGCCGGTGTGGCAGTGAGCACTCAGTAACTGGGAAGTATGTCGAGTGTGAGCAGCGCTGCAGGCCAAGGAAGAATGTGGGTGCAGCGCTCCCCCTCAGATAAGAGGTGTCGTTCCAGTTCCTGCAATAGATTGCCACCATCTTAGTGTCTTAAAAAACAGGCTAAATTTTTTCTAAAGGTCGCAAGTGCCAACTCGCTCCTTCTGGGCTGAGGCCAGGTGTGGGCACGGCTGGTTCCCTCTGCAGGTGCCAGGTGTGGGCGCGGCTGGTTCCCTCTGCAGGTG
>NW_004524580.1:35443961-35449631 GCF_000260255.1 Octodon degus | reverse complement strand
CGCGGCCCTCTCCTGAGAGGCGGGATAGAACTGCGCCTGCCCAGTTCCCCTTGTCCTGGAAGGAGGCACTCGCAGGTTGGGGTGACGAGCCTGGAGCATCCCTAGGCAGGCTTCTCCCCGCCTGCGCACGCCCAGCATTGCGGGATGTTTTCCAGGGAGCTTCCTGTGCACACTTGTCCTGCTGTGGAGCATGTGGTTCTCTGGCCTTAGCCTGATGTATGAACATGAACAGCTGGCCTTGCGTGGGAAAGCTCGTGCTCAGCAGTGCTGTTGTGGCTTGCTCAGCGCACGAGGCCACGGCCAAGTGTCTGGTGCTGGTGACATCCCTGGCAGTAAGGGCTGGGAGCAGGCCCGCCTGACCCTCTCCTCTTGGGAATCCTGAGGGTCAGGTGGTTTCCTTTATTTTGACTTCAGATACCAGTTTGACAGAAGGAAGGGGGTGGTTTTCATTGGAGACCTATTGATGGTTGAAGAGGTCTCTTAATTTTAAATGAAAGACACTTGTAGGTCAGGCCAAACAGCTCAGCAGATTAAAGCGCCTGCAAGCAGGCGCAGGGGTGGGGCTTTGGTCCTGTGGCCTGCTGTGCTAGCGCTGCCCCCGGGGCGCACTGAGACAAAGACAGACTGAGCGTGGTGGTGGGTGCCTGTAATCCCGGCTCTTAGGAGGCTGTAAACAGGAGAATCACTACGAGTCTGATCTATGCAGTGAGACCCTGTACACTCTGTAAATCCTTCCCTAAAATACAGGGGAAAAAAAAAAAGACACATTGGTGTAACCACTTCAGAAAACACTGGTTTTACTTGTGCAGCTGTCCATGCCCACAGCTCTGCCCAAGGTGCACACCAGGCAGGAGTGCGTGTGTAGTCACACCAGCAGCATCATTCACATGGCGCGCACAGGAAGCACCAGGGTGCCACGCACTGCAGAAGGGCAGGGGTAGCAGCGTGGGGTTGGCACGGCCAGGTGCTGTGAGCAGAGAGCCGGGAGAGCCGGCGGGCACACGCCGTGCTGTCTGTGTCCAGGGAGGGCAGAGAGCAGAGCCCAGGAGAGGCTGGCTGCGGCGGAAGGTCATGCAGAGACGCGGGACATGGAAAGGCACTGTTTTATTTGCAAACTCTGCGTCAGGTGCTGAGCAGGAGCGCAGCCGTCCTTGTTTCAGGAACAGAAACATGGCCACCTTTGCCAAAATCGTGGCACGAGTGAAGCTCGTGCTGAGGTGCCGCTGTGTTTCCCTCCTGCTTTGCTCACTCTTCCGCAAGTTTATTATTATTACTGGTCATCAAGCCCTGTGAAAATCTAGATGCTTTCGCGAGAAGCTGAATTTCGAGTGATTCTTCTAGATCTTTGTGTTTTCAGATGAGAGGACTTTCTTAACCTTTGGGATTCAGGCCTCGGTGTCCCTGTCAATTCAAATGCTTCTTCAGCATGAGACCCTTTTGGGATTGGCGCCTAACACTTCTCCTTATCCCAAGCTCCTTCCTCTTCCTGATGCGGCACGTCATTTGCCAGTATTGGCTCAAGTTCGATCACAGTGTTGACTTTGAGATCTAAATTTGTTCCTAAAACCTGTGTCCGTATGAGTGTGTTCATCCGCTCAAAGCGAGACTTGTCTCCTGCCAGGATTAGCAAAGATATAGCTCCAGTTAATACTAACGCGATATTACAGCTTGGCAGGGCCGCTGGGCCACGTTTGGTAGTAAGAGTTTCCGTCTGCATTACTCAGTAGACATGTGCTGCGAAAGGAAGGGGGATCCCTCTGGTGGGACGTCGAGAGCCCTAAAAAGAAATGTGCCATGAGGCGGGAGCCATGACCAAGGTCACGGCAAGGGTCCATTTGTGTCCTTGTGGGGCTTGCCTGGCGCACAGGCCGGGTGTGATGGGGGCAGGGAGGGACACGCCCGACAGACAGCACAGCCATTTACAGTGCGGGTGGAGTGGCCGCACCTGCTGGCCACTGCGTTGGGTTTGACCCGCCCAGTGCTTTTACTAGTTTTGAGTCCATTGGTGGTGGCTGAATACTGGGAGAGGGGCAGAGTCTTAGCTGTCCTGTGCATGCTGCAGAGTGCTTCTGTCAGCCTGTGTCCTGCTCCCTTGCAGCCCCTACCCCAACACTGCTGTTCTGTGCGGAGAATTCAGAGGGAGGACCTTGTGTCCAGGCTGGTTGTCACTGTAGGCACTGGCTGGTTGGGTTCTACTTCCGGTTTGCACCTTTTTTGGCTTGTTCTGTGCTTAGTGCTGGGCTCTAGATTCCGTGTGTGTGGTTCCATCTACGCCCACAGTTTCCTTCCTGACCTGGGCTGTAGACGAGGAGATGGGGCCTGGGGTGTTGAGCTGTGTGACCAAGGGCTCCGTCCGGGCTTGCGAGCGAGAGGGCCCGAGCAGCTCCCGTGCAGTGTGGTCCCCAGAACGTGCAGATGCAGAAGGAGCTGGTGGTGTCCTGTTAGCACTGGGAGGCTCAAGTCCTAACAAGGACAGGACGGCCTCCAAGATAAGTGGCTGCTCTGGTACAGGAGGCAAGCCAGGTTCTGTGGTGAGCAGGGTACTTATAAGCTGTAGAAGCAGAAAACTTGATCTGTCTCTTAATGCAATTTGCATTTTGTTTCCCCCACAGATCACAGACTTAGGACAGGGTGGACATTAGGCATCGGCACACGGGCCTGCAGCTGAGCAGATGGAACCGCTGGCAGCCTCACAGGGCCTCAGGAAAGTTAGGGCCAGGTGGTGAGCGTGTGCCAAGCACAGGCTGAACCCCGACGATAACTCGTGTCCCAGCTCAGCACTGCCTTCTGAGGGAGCAGAAAGTGAGGCCGCGCATGGGCTGTGGAGGCCAGCAGAGCTCTGCTTCTGCTGTAAGCGAGGAACACTCGGGTACAGGGGCACCCCCGGCCTGGAGGGAGGCTGAACCTGGAGGACCGTGAGGTCCTGGAGCCATCCCCAGGCTGGCAGGTCCTGGGGCCTCCCTGTCATCTGCTGGCGGTGAAGGGAGCCAAGGGCCTACCAGGTGGGTCCACGGTGTCCAGGTACATTTCTGGACATGCGCAGGAGGGGACCTGTGACTCGCTGCCCCATGGGCCTGAGTCCTGGGTGCCACGCTTCTGTTGGAGAGGAGCTAACATCAATGCCCAGGTGTGAGAACCTCTGGGTGTGATGAAAGAGTGCTCGCTGACACCAGGCTCCGCCGCGTCCGCCGCAGTCTTTGCAGCCCGCTTGGCACTCAATTCTGATCATCCGTCTGCTCTGAAGTGCAGTGTGTCCTCAGCTGAGCCATGTGGTCTCTCAGGCCAGACCGCCTCCTCCAGAACCAGTGTCCTGTTCCCTGCTGGACTGGGTTTGGTGCAAACGACTGGGAGCCCTGGGGCCTGTCTGAAGAGCGCCTGCAAGTGGGACTCCTCTTTGGGGTGGGCCAGGCTGTCCTGGACGTCCTGCATGTCCACCAGAGGGCGCTCCACACCCCCGGCTCACAGGAGCCTGGGCTTTTGGGGGTGTGGCCAGTGGTGGACCCTGAACCTTGGGACCAGGCCTCAACCACCCTGACTGTGCCAGTGGGTAGCATTTTTCCTGAGCCCGTGTGGCGCTGTTGAACACAACTAAGCAGACCTCCTACAGCCCCACGGGGAGGGGGGCGATCCCAGGCTTTGGAGCCACAGGTAGACCTCCCAAGGTCACTCATGCACCCACAGGCACGGTCTGGTGGCTCCCAGGAGTGTCCTTCCCTCCTGGGAAGGGCCAACCTTGGTTCCGTGTGGAATCTTGGCAGTGCCTGCCCGTGTGGCTGTGGCCTTCTGGGGCTGGGGTGCATCGTGATCTGCATGTCTGTGTGAGAGGCAGGGATGTGACCCAGAGTCGGTGCAGCCGAGGTCAGAGTCCTCATGTGAGGACGCCCTCGCCTTCACCAGAGGCGGGGCACGTGGAGGCAGGGCAGGCCCTGTGCCGAGGGCTTCATCACCCCGCGAGTTGGAGTCTGCTGCTGTCCCGATGCACAGGGCTGGTACCTCTAAGGGCCACATGTACCCTGCCATCTCCTTAGCCGCGTGAATACCTGTTAGTCCACACTGGCTGTTTCTGTGAAGGACACAGATAAACTGTGTCCCTGTCCCCAAGAAAGTGGCTCCTGTCCTGGTCCTTGTGACAGTGACTGTTCTCCAGGGGACGCTCCCTGAGGACAGTGGGCTCCGGAGAGCCCTGGAGCAGAGGTGGTGCAGCCCTGATTGGTGGCTGACAGAGGCCTAGTGTGGGCTGAGGACACAGTGCCTTCGCAGGGAGCACGCGTGGTGCCGCTGGCCCTGGACGCAGAGTGCTGGGATGGGAGCACAGAGGTGGGCCCTGGGCAAGCCAGCTTCTCATGGAGTTGGCCAGCGCCGGAGCCTGGGGTCAGTCTGGGCATGCAGAGGCGAGGGTCCAGGGCCATCTGTGGAGGCTGCTGACCAATGCTAGGGGTGGCCGTGGGGGCCTGTGTGTCATGGGCTGCTCGGTGATCTTTGGAGAACCAGCAGAGCAAGTGTAGGTGCCATGTGGACCTGTAGGGTCCCAGCCAGCAGGCTCTGTTGACTCTGAGCAATGGGCATCTCCATCCCTTCACCTGTGCCCCTCCCTATAGCCCCCTGCCCCCGGCCTCCTTGCACGCCCACCTGTGGGTGTGGTGGTTCTGTGTCAGTGGCAGCTGTTATCCCGCCTCATCCCAGGGGCAGCAGACCGGGCAGGTGAAGCTTCATTTTCCCGATCTTCTTCGCCTCCCCTGCTTCCTCTTGAGCGGAACCGTGTGTCGCGTGGCGCCCATGTGTCACGTGGCGCCCATGTGTCGTGTGGCTCACATGACCAGGGAGGATGCCTCTGCCCTGCAGTCCCAGTTCAGGGCCCCCCACCACCTCCTGCCCCTGCCCCCTGCCCCAGGCCTCCCACTGCCCTGCAGGGCCGGGTCCCCAGGGAGAGGACCTGGAATGCTGGCTTCACACTCCTCCTGGCCATGGAAGCCCCTCCTCTGTAGCTGTGCTGAGAGGGGCGGGGAGCTACAGAACCAGCACGAAAGGAGCCATTAGAGGCCTGGCATTGCACGCTCGCCCTGCAGGTGGGAGCCTGCTGCTGCTCCCCCTGCCTGGGCTGTGGGCACAGTGGGCCACACCCACCGCAGACCATCCTCAGAGGTCTGGGAGGCTGTGTGGGGCACGGGGGCCGGGTCCTGGTCTGGCTTTCTTCCGTCCCTCTGTCCTCTGTGTCTAGGCTGACTGTAGAGTCGATGCTGCGCCTGCGACCTGAGACCCCTCTGCTGCCGCAAGTGGCCAGCTCAGCCTCCAGGTCGCTGTCCAGGAGGCGGCTGCTTCCCTAGAGGTCCTGCGCCTTCCATCTGTAATCGTCCCACTCCGAAGGGTCCCTGGGACATGAGATTAGCAGAAATGGCTTCAGTGCTGCCAGCAGATTTGATTCGCTGAAATACAAGTATCATCTCAAGGAGAGAAACCGCCGCCGCCGCCGGGCCCTCCCCTCCCCCAGACATGCTTCCTGCTGGTCAGGCAGTGACGCATTCTTTCAGGGCTGGCATAGCATGTGGCACCAGGGATGGAACTGCAGCCCCCTGTGCCAGCCTGAGCAGGCCCTTTAGACTGCTGAGTTCGCTCAGCAGCCCTGGTGGCACTTCGCTGGCAGCTCTCAGAGGCACAGCCTCGTCACTGGCT
>NW_004524580.1:35429203-35443816 GCF_000260255.1 Octodon degus | reverse complement strand
GCTGGCAGCTCTCAGAGGCACAGCCTCGTCACTGGCTGTACCTGTCGTAACAACAGACGTGAGCCCTGACCTGGCCACCTGTGTCCAGGCCACGGCCCATCCTGGTGTCACAATGGCCTTGTGGCTCCTTGCTCTGGCTTCTTCCTGTGCATGACTCCATCCCTTCTGTGTCCCCTGGAGTGGGCAGAGGACTTCGCAGTGTCGAGTTTCATACTTTCTCTGTGGTGGAGCGAGCCGTGGTTGTGGTGGACAGTCCCTGGGAGCAGAAAGCAGGGCCCCACCTGTAGTGACTCTCACCTGTTCTTCCTGAATGTGTGTTGCGGGGTGGCAAGTGTCAGCTCTTGGCAGTGTTTCCTCCATTACCGTGAGCCAGCCTTTGGGCAGGGCTGCATTCTGATTCCCTCTTGTAGCCCGGGGCCACATGTGAAGGACAACCCTGCTGCAGAAACAGGCAAAGCTAGGAACACCCACACGGGAAGATGTGTGTTCCCCAGCACCTGGTATAGGCCACCTGGCTGCTGCCTACCTGAGTCAGCCTCCTGGGGGGCAGAGAAGGACCCCAACCTCCACAGAATCCACACTGGGTGCAGGGGCAGGGTTGGTGGTCATGTGTGGGTGTGGAGCAGGAGCTACACTGTGGGTCCAGCATGAGGGACTCCCGGTATAGCCAGGGGTTGTGGGGTGGCTCCTCCCTGGGTACATTTACATAAAGCTGTGTCCAGAACAGGAGCTCCTCCAGCTCGGTGCAGAGCCGAGGACTCTGGCAGTCCTTTCTCCTGCCCACAAGGACATGCAGGGCAGGCGGCTGGGCCCCCAGCAAAGGTGGTCCACGACACAAGTCCCTGGGACACGCTAGCAGCAGGCCTGGGACCCACTCCAGCCCGTGACAGTCATCAGAGCCAGGAAACACAGTGACCCTGAAGCCTCAGGCCTTGGGCTGGACGCGCTCAGCAGAACTGGAACATGCTGCACTGTGGAGAAAGCTCCCTCAGTCTGCACTGCACCCTGCAGAACGTGTGCCCAGGAGACGGAAACCAGCGTTCAGGAGCCTGAGCCAAAGTGGCGGTGACTGCGTTGTTCCTGATAATCCAAACACGGGGGCCTCGCAAGGTCATGGCATGAGCCGCGGAGCAAGGCGTGCAGCACGGAGGACACCATCCAGGCGCTAAGGTGCAGGGGGTGGCGTCATAACCTGAGTGAAGCTTGAAATGTACAAAGCGGAGAAGCAGAAGCAAAAGACCAGATCACGGGGGATTCCATCCACAAGCAGCACCGGTTTGGAGATGCCAGGGAGACAGGAAATAGGCCAGGGTTCCCAGGGCCGTGCAGCGGGCCGGGCTGCTGATGGGCCTGCGGCTCCTGGTGACCCCTGAATCAGGAGGGCAGTGGGGCCCCCACCAGTGCTGCGAGTGCCCAGGGAGTGACAAGTGCAGGGAAACCCAGTGCCACGGTCTGTGGCTGTTCCTCAGTAGGGGGGCGGGAGGACTGCAGGTGAAGCAGGGCAGAGCCTGGCACCCCACTGGATCCTCTGCTCTGGCTTCTGAGTCCTAGCAGTTTGCTCAGCAATGCCCCACACCCTCGACGCCCTGCCCGTGAGGTGCCCCGCCCCCGTGGTGCTCTGCTCACCCCTAGAAGTTTAACTAGGGGACTCAATAATGGGCAGGGTCCTTACTTCGTAAATATCCTCATTCTGTGCAAGAGGGGGGCTGCGCCTGCCCTAGGCCGGTAGGGACAGTCTGCGTACCGTATGCGGAGGGAAGCTTGCGCTTGCTGCTCTTGCTGTCTTCTGCCGCCTTGAATGGTTGCCCCCATGCCAGGCCACCCTGCCTTGGAGCCAGCTGATTCAGAACTGAAGCCTCACTCACAATCTCAGCTGAAAACTTCCCTTCCTTAATCTGGGGGCATCAGGTATTTCGTCCCAGCAACGAGAGAAAAGTAACCGAGACGCACATGGACATACGAGGCGGGTGTGGCTTCGTGCTCTCTAGGCGCTGCAGGGAGAAATGGCAGGAGAAGTAGAAGGCACCCTGTCCCTAGTCACAGATTCTTTTAGGACAGAAGGCTGCTGTGGGGTCTCGCCCCGAGGAAGAGGGGTCCAGGCCCCTCCTAGGGAGCAGCAGCTTCCCCAGCCCTGGCTGCTGGGTCTCCACCTGGCCCTTCTCCCTGTCTGCGCCCTGTGTTGTTCCCTGCAGGAAGGCTCCCTTGGAGACCTGGGTTTCCACACAGTTGTGAATCCAGCTGTGTCTCTACAGCTCTGGAAGGGTCCTCACCCCAGTGACGCCTAATTTCAAACAGATGCTTAGCAGACGACCAAGCTGAGAGGAGAGCATCGTGGGCGTCCTGGACCCGGGCGGATGGCATGAGGTGCCGGGCGCCTTGGGGAATATTCCATCAGAAGCTCCGAGGACAGCTTCAGCCGTGTCCAGCCTCGAGAACTACGTGTGAGCTGCCCAGTTATGGCCAAGGACACTAAGAAACTTGTGGGGGACTGTCCTCCTTCTGCCCGCGAATCCACCAGCCACACTGCCCTGACTGTTGGCGATGGTCCAGGGAACGCTGCGTGGGACTCGCTGTCTCAGAGCTCAGCACCTTGCTGCTGGTGGCCTGTGATGTCCCTGTCATTTTGGAAGCGTGGAGAGATGCACGGATGGGCGGTGGATAGATGGATGTGCCAAAAGCATCCTCGGTGGCTCTCTGCTGATTCTTGATTCCAACGGAGAAAGGCAACTTGCATCAAAGCTGGAAGTTTGAAAAGGAAATTAACATTTGAAAGATTCCCCTGTCACCCCTGCTCCAGGCCTGATGCCTTTCCCAGTGTAAATAACTTGGAATGTTTTAAAAAGTTCCCCAGTGTTGAATCGCTGTCATTTTGAGCTGCTGCAGGTGTGCAGGCTGTCTGCTGTTTGTCACTTGTCTATGTTTTTGTACTGGTGTCATGTTCAGGAGTGGGGGGTGGTTTAAAAATAGAATTGCATTACATCAGAGTTGGGGGCCAGAGATTAAATGATGGTGCCTGCCGCCGACTGCTTCCTAGTGTCTCTGCATTTACTCCTTGGCGTGCTCAAATGAAATCCAGCGTGGGGTGAGGCTGTGTTGATCCTCAGTGGCTGGGGGGCGGTGTGCAGGCTGTGCTGAACCCATCCAGATGTTGGCCCACGTGGGATCTTGAGAGCTGGAACCAGGGCCTCTGCAGAGAAGAGGACGCCACAGTGGCTTCAGGGGGGCTCCGGGCACGAGGTGCGGCCTGCCCACACTGGAGCCCGGTGGTGTTCCAGACCCGCAGGCACGTGCAGACACCCTGAGCCAGGGAGATGCCCGCCAGCCGAGGCCTGGACAGAGGGCACACTGCTGCGCGCTCGCTCGCTCCTTCCTTCCTTCCTTTCTTCTTTCCTTCCTTCCTTCTTTCCTTCCTTCCTTCCTTCCTTCCTTCCTTAGCACTGGAGATTGAGCCCAGGGCCTTCTCACAGAGCTGTGTCCTCAGTCCTGGTTTTTTTTTGTTTAGTGCAGGGTCTACAGGGTCTCACTACATAGATCAGACTCATAGTGATTCTCCTGTTTTCAGCCTCCCAAGCGCTGGGATTATGGGCGTCACCACGCCCGGTCTCAGTCTTTCTCTCAGCGTGCCCCTGGGCAGCGGGCCAGGGCCGGCACAGCATGCTACAGATGGCAGCCTGGCTTTGCGCTCTCTGGCCCTTTTTTTGAGGCAGCTCTTGCTAAGTGGCCCAGACTGGACAGCACGTGTGGCCCTCCTGCCCCCACTCTGGGAGTTCTAGGGTTACAGGCGTGCATGGGTACTTTTGTAGGAGGCTTGCTGACACGGTCTTGATTCCCGTGTGCAGGGAGCACAGGCCTGTGCTCGCACCTGTTGCCTGCAGTCGCGCCAAGCCTGTGCTCGCACCTGTTGCCTGCAGTCACGCCAAGCACCAGGCGCGTTCCAGGAATCCAGACTCGTGAGGCTTTCCTGTGGCGAGACCCCTCAGTTGCCAGCTCCCCACGCCCTGGGCACCAGCTGAGTTCTTCTTGCCCACCCTGAGCCGACTCCAGCCCCAGGGCCTTTGCATGGCATACTGGATGTGTGCTCTCTCCCAACTCACTCACCCCCCTGCCCCGCAACTCACCTGTCGGTCCTCCTCTGTGTAGAGGAGACCTGTCCAGAGGAACCTGGTAGGTGCGGGTGAGAGGGAAGGAGGAGGCTGGGATTTCATCTCTGTGGAAAGAAGAGAGGTGTTGGGGGTGGTGGGGTGTTGGGGTTCCTGAAGCCCTTCTGGTTCAGGACGTAACTTCCGCCCCTCGGCCCCATCCCTCCCTCCGTGCATCCATCAGCCCTTGTTCTTTGTGAATTTGCTGGTTGGGAGACCAGGTGATTCTGGAAGACATGGTCTAGCTGAACCACAACAAAGCGTTGGATGTCCTTAATCATTGTTTTCCTTCAGACAGATGTGGGCTGTGTGTAGGGACATTTCAGTAGATTAATTATTGATTCGGTAACTGTATCTACCGCCGGCTGCCTTGTCTGTTCTCACAGCACTCTGCTGAGGCATGAGTGACACGCGGAGACGTGCACCTGTGACCCCGCCCATGTGGAGGGATCTGGGTGAGGCCCCCATTGCAGCCTGGACTCCTTGGCACTCCCAGGTCGTTCCTGTCATATTTAGATGAAACAGTTGAGGGTTTCTGACTTTGTTGAGCAGCAGGTTGTCACCCATACCATGAACTCAGCCAGTCCGTGGATCCCCAACGTCAGGGACACGTGCTAAGGACACAGGAACTCTAGGGAGGCCGCCACAATGAGGACCAAAATGTCACCAGTGCCCCCAAAGGGCCGGTGAGTTCATGGTATGCAAAAGCATTGGCGGTCCTCACAGCCCTGGAGAGCGATGCCAGAGCCAGGTGTCCTCGCGGGGTCCTGTCACATGAAGGACCATGCTCAGCTCTGCCTCGCCCTCTTCCTGCCCAGATGGCCAGCACGTGGACAGAGCCTGCAGTCCGTGCCCAGGGGCATGTCATCCTCTCCAGCCCTCCCTGCTGAGTCCTGCTCTCCGCTGAGGTGGGGCTGCGTCTGTATGCACTAGGGAGGGCAGGGTCCGGCTTCTGTCCTGAGGAAGCCAGGATCCTTGTCGCCGTGGCATTGTCTGGTACCATCACCGTGGCCTCCGTGCTGACCCTGCCCACATAAGGATGAATAAGCCTGAAATAAAGGCTCACTCCAGAAATTATTTTTTCCTTGCAGTGTGGATTTTCAAATAATTTTTTGAACAAGTATTGCCATGCAGGCACAGAGCTCTGGTCAGCATTTCTCTAGCGAAGTATGGAGCAAGCTGAGGCCAGCTGCAGGCCGAGCAGCCGCCCTGCTAAGCTGCATTCTCCCTTCCCTGGTCCCTAAGGGGTCACCTCTTTGCTGAGCAGCTGTTCAGTGTCTGCTCTGAGGACCTGCATGAATAGACCCAGGTCCTGCCTCAGAGTGGCTGTGACCAGCCCAGTGGGCAGCGTGCTGGCCGTGCTCTGGCCTGGAGCTGTGTTGCCTTTCTCAGGTGTTCTGCATTGAGCCCTGGCCAGGGTTCCGGGGTGGATCTCGAAGGACCTCAACGGGGACCGTTGCATGGGTGGAGTGGGGGTGCTTCAGGGGCGAAGCCTGGGCCCCAGGAAGTGGGCACAGAGCTCAGAGTGCCCTGTGCAGGACACGGTCAAGATCTGGTCTGGATTGAGCTGAGACACCCAGTGTCTGTTGGGGTCACAGGGAGCCCGGGTTCCTGGTCAGATGGACCCCCGAATGCCCCCTGCAGTCCCCAGGTCTGCACCCCTCCTTCAGCCCTGGGAGTACTCCCTGAATGCCCTGCTGCCACCCACCCCACCTCCCCAGGAGCACTCAGCCCTGCCCCACTTCAGGATTCTCCACCCCACTTCCCCACCTTTGCCTGTGTTTCCCACATTGGTTACGGCCAGTAGATTTGGCTTGCGGCCCCAGCCTTCCTTGTCAGGGGCTCTGGGATCCAGAAGATCCCATGGCTCTGTTGCCTCTTTTATCTACCCCGGGGGCAAGGGCATGGTGTGTCATGCCTGAAACCTCAGCTTTTAGGGGGACGGAGGCTGTACAATCTCATGATTGACGTTAGCCTTGGTGAGCCCCTGTTTCAGAAAACATGGGACATGTGTAGCTCACTGGTGGAGCACGAGGCTAGCGTGTCCCTCTCCTGGGTTCCCTGTCCAGTGCCTCAACATGTAAAAAGTAAATTATGAAATTCAGTACAGTGAACACAAGGCTAGCACTCCCCAGACAGAGGAGAGGACAGGGCCTGGCTTTCACCTTGGTCCCAGTAGTGGCCTTGGCTGGGTGGTTCCCTCAGAGCTGCACGCCAGCCTCGCTGTCCCTCTGTGACCTTCTGGTGCACTGAGGGGCTGGAGCAGAGGCGGACGCCCCTGGGCTGAGTACTGCCTCTTCTTGATTTGGTTCCATTTCCGCAGCCACCAGCGACCCCTGCTCCCACTGTCAGGGACGGGCATGGCTCCCAGGGCAATGTCGCCCCTGCTGTGGGCACCCTGATGGCTGCCGACCGAGTTGGTAAGGTCCCCTGGCCAGCGTGTCTTGACCCCTTTGGGCCATGGCAGGGTCCGTCCTCCCCTCTGCCCTGCCTCTCAGGGCTGTCCTCAGCTCCCGGCATTCAGACAGCCTTGCTCTGTCCCCCCCTCCCCCCGCCTGCCCATCCCAGTCCAGCCACGTCTCCGTGCAGAGCACCCTGTCCCCCCTGCGCTGCCCTTGCACTGCCCCACTCGCCCTGGCCGGGCTGCTGCTCCCCGCCCCCGCCCTTCCCAGTCCAGCCAGGTCTCCGTGCAGAGCACCCTGTCCCCCCACCCCCATGCTGCCTTAGCTTTGCGTCCTTGTCCCTTTGCCGTGAAGTGGGTAGTGATTTCTCTTGGCACGATTGTCGGGGTTTATTGAGTGCAGAGGGAACACTGACTGAGGCCTGCTGGCGTGGCCCACGTGGGAAAGGGACACCCTGATCCTGTCCCACCTGCAGTGGGAGCTGCCTCCTGCCTGGAGACCCACAGAGCCGCAGGGCAGCGTAAGGTGGCACCCACTGTCCCCAAGCCCTCGCCCTGATGCCCTTCCTGGCTTGGCCCCCTCAGCTTTCTAGACCCCAGCCCTGTCTGCCCACCTGCTGCAGGGTGTGGCTGCTCCAGAGGCTTGGGGCTTCCTGCGGTCTGCGGTGAGGGCCGCAGCTCCAGGGCCTCCTCCAGGTGGCCAGGCTGTGCTGCACCGGTGACTCCACCCTTTGCCATCTGTTCTGTCCTGCTAGCGTCACCACTGCTGTGCTGTCCTCAGGGTGAACTTCCTGTGCGGCCCCACTGTCTGTGCCTTCAGTTCTGAGGGCAGTGTGGTCTGTCCCTGCTGAGGTCCACCTGGGTTTCCTGCATGCCCCAGAGGTCTGCACGCCGTCAGCCCCGTTGTCTTTTCACAAGATTCGCTGTTGCTGTTGACACTGTCATCTCATTTTGTCACCAGCAATGCGTGATGACTGAGCATTAACAAAGTGCCTGCTTCCCTGTTGTCTTCACGCACAGCTCTGACGCTGTGGGGGGGATCGCACACCTGGCTCGCAGTCCTGGTCAGGTCCCAGGGGAAGACACACCTGGGCAGCGAGGTTCCGCTGGGGAGGCCTGTGCTTCGGGAGTGGCGCTGAGGTCCTGTGTGTCAGCTGCGGTCCTGTGTGTGCCGCCGGAGACCTGTAGCACTGGGGGCTGCCCCAAGCCTGAGTGGACAGGAGCCCTGCACACTCTCGTGTGGGGCAGCGTGCACCAGGAGTGGCTTGGGAGCAGCTGCCTGCCCTGTCCCTAGAGTGGCCCCTCGGCACGCGTCAGGGTGTGCAGCTGTGGTCTTTGCCTCTCCCTGCTTCTCCCATGCCTACAAGGGGAGTGGGTGCGTGTCTGAGATGTGGAACCAGCAGCTGTCCTCACGCCTGTCCAGCTGTCCCCCAGGGACTTGCACCTCCAGTCCTCTGTCACCTCCTAGTCAGCCTGGGCACAGTTTTGCCTACGTTCTGTGAGTGGAGACGGGTGCAGTGGCAGGAATGCATGCCCTGCTGTGGCTCTGTGGCACACCCGGTGTCACACAGCTGGGCAGCCCGGTTGTCGGTGACCACTCAGTGACCATGCCGGCCCTCCCTTGCAGCGCCGATTCTGCAGGGCTCTCCCTATTGTGTGCTGCCTGTCTCTGCCCTCCCAAGCCCGCTGCTGGAGCAGGACAGGCTGGGCCTACTGAGACCTGTGAGGTCCGCTCCGCAGCCTCCACCCCGTGTGGCCAGTTCTGTCCTGGGCAGCCCCGACCCTCGCTTTCTTGCCCGGCTCAGCCCTCCTGGTGCTTGGAGCCCCCACTCTCTGAAAGTGCAAAGCTCACAGAAGGTCGCTGTGGTGCTTTGCAGCGTCTGTCTACCCCAGGCGTAGGGTCAGATCGTGTGCTGCTCCTCCAGCACAGCCGAGCACCAGGTTGGAGGCGCAGGTGTGTGCTGCATATGTTTGTTAAAACAAGTTTTTTCTGGTTTCTTGAAGACGCTGATCTTTGTACTTAGATCAAGAGGTGTTCAGCGTCAGTGCAAGTTGTAGGACGCTGGAGCCAGCCCCAGTTGGAAGGGAGTTGTGTTACTCTGTAAGAGCTATAGAGCCATGCTGGGCATGGTGACCCCTGTAATCCCAGCACTTGGGAAGCTGAGGCAGGAGGATTGTTGCAAGTTTGATGCCAGCCTGGGCTACAAAGTGAGCTCAAGGGTGGCCACATCTGCTCAGTGAGACCCTGTCTCAAACAAAGAGCTGTAGAGCCCAGCATGAAAGCCCAGCCACGGAGGAGCAGGGGCGGCCTGAGCACCGGGTCTGGGCAGCAGCAGCCTCCGTCCACACTGTCTCTCCTCTCTGCTGTTTTCCTCTGATGTTCTTGGCCTTCCCAGGCTTCTGCCTGCCCACGCTGCGCTTTCCCGCCCCTGGTCCCCGCCCTCTTCCCTCTGCTTGCCTTGCATTGGCCCGACCCATGTGGTCCTCCAAGCAGGGCTCTGTGTGACTTGCCGGTGAGCTGTCTGCTGCAGACTTTGCTGTGTGTGTCTCAGTCCATAGTGACACTTCCAGGAGGAGCGCTGCTGGCCCCAGCACCCCGGCCGCGGCCGCAGCCCTGTGCCCTGGCAGCACAGTCGGTGGCTATCTCAGTTGCCTTCCTCTCGTTGCTGTGACAAAACCCTGACACCCAAAGTTAAGGGGGGTTCCCTGGCTCGCAGTCCACAGAGGTCTAGTCGGAGACTCCCAGGCAGGGTGGCACCACAGAGAGGAAAGAGCTCGTGACCAGCCGCAGATGGCAGAAGCGAGCAGGCAAGGGAGGAGACGAGCCTCCGCTGCCCCTAATGCTGTGCCCAGCCCTGGGGTGGGGGTGGTGCCCATCCAGTCGGGACCACCAGCAGTCGCCCACCCTGAATGCCCACACCCCTCATCCCAGCATTGTACCACGAGGAGGCACAGGCGCGAGGCCCTGCGCCCTCCGAGGAAGCCGCCTCCGACCGTAGGAGGCTGGGGACAGTTACACATAAATTTCAACGGTGGCAAGGAGGACCGGGTCAGGGTGTTCTGTGCTGGCCCTGAGGGGCCTGTTCTGGAAACCAGGGCTAGCTGCTTCTGTGGAAGCTGAGGCAGGGCAGGCTCCACTCGCGTCTCTGTGCAGTGACCCTGGGTCGGGTGACAGAGCCAGTCCCCTAGGCTTGTCTCGTTTCTACCCAAAGAAAACCAGAGTCTATTGAAAATAATTGTGGCTTCAGCTCCTGAGACTGCCTCTGGCAGCCCAGGCAGCACGTTCGCTAATTACCTCAGTGTGAGAGGCTTCCCCTAAACAGCCTCCTGCCTGTTTGTTTTCTTAGCCCAATTTTGCACCTTCCAGTTTGTCCAATCTATTCCTCCATTAATCACTCAGCAGCTTAGACTTTTCTGGCATCCGCCGTGGCACAGACTGCAGGGTCGCTAGTGGCCAGCTGTGGCCATGAGGGCCGAGCTGAGCGTGGAGCTGAAGGGAAGGGCGGGCGAGGTGGAGTTCTGCTGTGCGTGCTGGTGTCTGTGGCCATTTGTTCTGTGGACACAGCGCGTGTTTTGTAAAATGACAGCACCTTGGCCTGGCTGAGTGTTGCTGATAGCAGACGCCGCCTCCCTGCAGTCTGGCTGAGCCCCTTCAGTGGCTTGGAAGACTCTTCCAGGGGTGCAGAGATCAGCAGAGGGCCACTGCCCTGCGAGACACAGCGTGGCCAAGAGAGAAGTCGGCGGGGCAGCCCCCCTGGCTGCCGGGCAGAGTGGCAGCCGGGGAAGGCTGGAGTAGAGTTCAGGACGCGGGTGGAAAGCAGTTGTGTAGGCCAGTGATCCGCACTCTTCTCGCACGAGGGTCCCGCTTTGCAGGGCAGCCCGTGCAGCAGAGGCCGCTGGCTGGGGCTGGCCGGTGTTCCCCAGGGAGGCGCACCCACGGCTCAGCACCCTCAGGTCCGCTGGAGTCCTGCCGAGGGCACTACGGCTCCTCAGTGGTGATTTTCTTTTGTTAAATTTTGTAGGATTATAATGAATAGAGTGGCTGGGGAGGAAAACTGGGTCGGAGGAAGTCAGGGGGCTCATTAAAACAGGAAAGAAAGCTGCTCTGACGCTGAGGCGCAGCTGAGTGCAGACTCATCAGATCTTCCTGCAAAAACCTGTGGCACCTAACCAGAGCCTCCATCGGAGGAGCTAACCGACTTGTCTCCAAGTAATGCTAGAGCCTTGTGCCACAGCTGGCTGGCTGGCACCTTGGCCAGGCCAAGAGATGCCCACAGAGCCAGTAATGGGGGCCCGTGGACAGATGTGCTCTGAGAGGGGAGCCGCCAGTCTCGTTGGTGGGGCCCACACAGAGCGGCAGGACGGGAGCCCTGCACCCCAGTCCCTGCCCGTGCTCCCCTGCATCCTGGCTGCCCCAGGTAAGCGGCTCTCCTCTCCACCAGGCCTTTCCACCATGAGGTCTCTGTCTCACCTCGGGCCTGGCAGCGGAGCCAGCCAAACGTGGACCTGAACCTCGAGGTCATGTCCTCTTGTGTGACAGTGACACAGGCTAGCTGTCTGCCTAGAAAGGCAGAACCTCACAGAGCTTCTGAACCGAGTCTGCGCTGAGGGCCGCTGAGTGCTGTGTGAGGTCTGCCCCAGCCCTGGCGCAGAGCAGGCTTTCCTTGTCAGCCTCGCGGCGGCTCCGAGCTGCAGCTGGTGCCCGAGCTCGTGGCTGCCCATGATCGGAACCTTTGCTTTCTTCTTACACACTTTTTTCCCTCCGGGACTGGGAATTGAACCCCGGAAGTGCAGAATCACATCCCGACTCCTCGTGTTTTCATTTAGAAAGGAGCCCTCCTGAGGGGCCCAGCCCCGTGCAGCCTGCGGCCCTCTTCTCAGCCTCCGAAGAGCTGGCTTCGTAGGCGCCCGCACCACACCCAGCGCATCTCTGCCTTCTTTGCCTTTCCCTGCAGATGACCGACAAATGTGTCGGGGCACGTGCGCCGATACCGCGGGTTCTCAGGTGAGGTGCAGGCCCCCCTGTTACCTCCGAGTCTGGTGAGCAGCTAGCCACTTTCAGCGTCAGTGTAGACTGAGCGGCGCATTGGGCACAGGCGCACGCATTCTTTTCCAGTTGTTTTCCTTCACCAGGCTGCCAGTGGGAGGATGGAGGAGTCGCTGTATGCGTGTGGGTTTGCCGTTCGCGGCTGTCCCTCATGAGGGCGCCGTTGAGCACACACAAGCTCATGTGGCCAGGTGGAATCTACCTGCGGGTTGTGCAGAGATGGAATAATCTGTCTGGAAGGAAATAGGAAATTAGAATTGGAAATTAGTAATGGGGAATTAACGCAAAACTTTGTGGCCTGACGGCGGGTGCAGCTGACTCCTTAGAGGGATCCCGCTGTGCGCTGTTGGAGTGGAAGACACAGCCTGCGGGGGTGGCACCTGCTCGGTGGCACGAGTCCGCCACTGCAGGTAGGCTTGCGTTGCATCTGTGTTGTGGCGGCCGTGGCCAGGGTCCGTGGCATCGCAGTTGTGGCTGCGCTGTTAGGTCAGGGGGCCAAGAGCGGAGTTCTGCTTGGGACTGTACTTGGAATGCAGAGGTCAGAACACCTGGGTGCCTGCCGACACCGGGACTCGGACAGCCGCCCAAGTTGGGGAGCCAGGCTCTCAGCAGACACATGGGTGCAGGCTACTGGGGGCTCCTGGAAGCCGAGCCTGGTGTCGCCACAGCCCGAGCTTCCTGCCCTTAGATGCTGACCAGAGAGCAGCACGTGGGACGCCCACGTTGTACCGTTGGGAGCTGGGCCAGGGCTCCATGCACGGTGCACAGGTTTGAAGATTTGCTGCTGGTGGAAGGACTCATGCGTGTGGATGAGAAGGTATAGACCTGGCCCTGGTGGCTGGAGGTGTCCCACGTCCAGCCCCACCCCGAGCAGGAACCACGGGTGACCTCAAGCCACTGGCCCACCGTCTCTGAACCTCCCTGTCCACTGTGGAAGAGAGGACGTTGTGGGAACGGCGCTGCCGGTTCTGATCCTCCCACCTCGGTGCTCGGGGTGGCTAGGTGCAGGCTTGGGCTCCCTGCCTCCCGGCTGGGCATGTCCTGTCCTTCCCTTACCTCTCATCGCCAAGACCTGATGTGGCCACTTGAGGGGAAGAAGGCCACGCTAGGTCCTAGGGACAGGGGAAGCGGGTGAGACGCACGGTGGTGCGCAGGACCATGACGTGGTCCCGTTGCCATGCTCTGAGGGAGGCGGGGAAGGGCTGGGTCTCCTCCCACAGGCCTCAGGGTTGCCTGGTTGCCCTCAGAGCACTCACATCAGCCCTGTCACAGGCCCTGTGTCCATCCTTGAGACCAGCTTCCAGTTTCTTCCCACGACCCCTGCATTGCTTGGTTGCGACCCCTTTCCCCACTTAGGGTGTGCTGGTCCTGCCTCTCATTGACCCGAGGAGGGGCTTTGCCTCTGCTTATGTGACACCATCTCCTGTTTCCCTGGTGGCAGGAGAGCTGAGGAGGGGTGAAGCGGGCCTAGGGAGAAGCCAGGGCCTTCCCTTTTCTGGGTGAGTCGGCCCCCTTCTAAGCCCTGAGGTCCAGAGAGCAGGGGTGGGGCAGCAGGCCTGCCCTTGGGGGCCCCGTCTGGAGGATAGCGGGTCACAGGCCACCCGGCCAAGAGGCAGGCCAGGCCCCTGGGCGGGCGTCCTCCTCACGGTCACCCTCACCGGCTGGCAGGGCCCCCTTAACTGAAACACGAAGGGCTAGTGACTGTGGCTGCGTCCCGGATTCAGCATGGCTTCCCGCTCGGGTGCTGGGCAGTGCAGTGTGCGCAGATGTGGCTGCCACGCAGCCGCCTCCTTCGGCCTCTTTCCTTCTCTGTGGGAAGCTGCAGTCTTCTCCCAGCTCCTCGCAGTGCTGTGTGAGTTCTTGCCAGTTGTAGTTGCGCTCCCGTGCTGTGCACCACTGGAAATCCTTTCTTCTTCCTTTTCCTCCCTCCCCTTCCCTTCCCTCTTTATTTCTTCGTGGGGGCTTGTGACAGGGTCTCACTCTTGCACAGTGGCCCTGAGCTCACATCGACCCTCCTGCCTCAGCCTTGAGTGCTGGGATTACACGCGTGTGCCCCCACACCGGCTCACTTTTCTTTTTGAAGTGGATCTTCAAAAAGGGGTGGTTCTCCCCACCCTGCACTCCGCAGCCGTTGCTGCTGTAAGTTGCTTGTGTTTGCAGTGACCCGTGCGCCTGCCACGTGCCGTCCCCCTCGCTGTCCTCTCCAGCTGGCTCAGCGCCTCGTCGCCTTCCCACCACGGTGTGGGGCTCCCGGCCTGCGGTCTGCGCCCACGAGCCCAGCCTGTTCAGCACCCTGGACACTTGCTGCCAGTGGCCCTGCGCCGCCCGGACCCCACCTGGCCGCTTCACGGGCAGTACCCACCAAAGCCAGCCTCTCCGAGAAGCCTTTGTTCCGTAAAATACTGTCCCTAGACTGATTGTTCCGAGGCTTGACTTATTAATGCAATTTGTACTACATTATTCTGCATTCTCGAATATTTTTGTCTCCTTGAGTTGCCTGTAAACGCTTTGCTGCCAGGAGCTATTGTCTTCCGAGGCTCTGGAAACGGCCCGGGGTGGTCCTCTGGTCCTGCAGCTCCTCAGCCAGATGTACGTGCGTGGCAGTGTCCTTCTGAGGAGTGGCACAGATGACAGGCTAGTGCCCTGGGGCGATGGTGGGGCTTTTCCCTTTGTTTGTACAGGAAGGTGCCGGGTGAGGGCAGTACGTCAAAGTTGTGTGGTGTAATTACAAGGGGACAGCTTAATCGGTCCCAGGGACTTTGTCTCAGCCCGAAGTGGCACACACTGATTTCTCCGGGGCATCAGCCTAACTGCATTATGGAGCTGGAGTGCTGCCTGACACGCACTCCAGTGGGGGGAGGAAGGCGGCCTGGAGGGAAGGAAGGTTCTGGCCCAGTCCAAGGTGGCCCTTAGCTGTTGAAAGTGGCCTCTCTGTTACCCCTCAGAGCGGAGTTGTAGGACTCAAAGCTGGGAAGGGCCTTCTGAGGTCATCGTGACCCATCCACTCACCCACCCACCCACCCACC
>NW_004524580.1:35425290-35429073 GCF_000260255.1 Octodon degus | reverse complement strand
ACCCACTCACCCACCCACCTCTCACCTATCCACCCATCCACTCCCCCACCCACTCATTCACCTGCCCACCTACTCACTCTACTCACCCACCCACTCACCCACCCACTCACCCGTCTATCACCTGTCCACCCATCCACTCACCCACCCACTCACCCACCCACTCACCCACCTCTCACCTATCCACTCACCCACCCATCCACTCACCCGCCTCTCACATATCCACCCACCCACTCACCTGCCTCTCATGTATCCACCCACCCACTCACCCACCTGCTCACCCACCTCTCACCTATCCACCCATCCACTCACCCACCCACCCACCTCTCACCTAACCACTCTTCCACTCCCCCACCCACTCACTCACCCGCCCACCTACTCACTCTACTCACCCACCCACTCACCCGTCTCTCACCTGTCCCTCACCTGTCCACCCATCCACTCAGCCACCCACTCACCCACCCATCCACTCACCCACCCACCTCTCACCTATCCACCCATCCACTCCCCCACCCACTCACTCACCTGCCCACCTACTCACTCTACTCACCCACCCACTCACCCGTCTATCACCTGTCCACCCATCCACTCACCCACCCACTCACCCACCCATCCACTCACCCACCTCTCACCTATCCACTCACCCACCCATCCACTCACCCACCTCTCACCTATCCACTCACCCGCCTCTCACCTATCCACCCATCCACCCACCCACCCACTCACCCACCTCTCACCCATCCACCCATCCATCGATCCATCCACCCACACACATAGCCACCCATCTTTTTTCCTTTCTCCCTCTTTTCTTGCTTTCCTTTCTTTCATCCACCCTACTGACTCACCCATCCATCCCTCTGTTCACCCTCCCCTGGCACCCACCCACCCCTGCCACCCACCCATCCATCCATCCAACCATCCATCCATGCGGCAGAAACTTATTAGGAAAGGACTGTGCCATGCTTTATTATAAGCAGCACCGAGAGACCTTGAGGAGGCATGCTGTAGTTTGGAGGATGGGCCTAGATCAGATTGGTGCTCACTGGGGCTGTTGTGATCTGAATGGCCTTTACGTTATGCCAGGGGTGGAATGTAGCCAGCAGTGCAGTGCCGGCCTGGCAAGCACAAAGCCCTGGGTTTGGTTCCTGGCAACCTCCCCAATAAATAAATAAATAAATAAATTTGGCAAATGAAACTTTCAGAACTCCCGTTCTGGAGACTGGTGACCACCAGTGAATTGAAATGAGTCTCAGGGAGACCTGCATGACCACGTTTCCTAGACCTCCTAGGGTAGAGGAGAGTGTGTGCTGGCGGGAGGGCTCTGCTGGCTCTGGAAGGCAGCGTGGATGCGGCTGGCTGATGGGGGTACAGCACGTGGGCCTTGGGCCTGAGCATCCGAGCCGCCCTAGAAGCCTGCAGCCCTCCAGGGGCCCCCGACCGCTGAGCCGTGGCTCCCTTAACTGTAAGGCTGCACTGTGGCCCGGCTCCCTTGCTGTCCTTGGCAGCTGCAGAGTGGCAGGTCTGTGTTCTCAGGGTCTTGGAGTCCTGGGGGCTTGAGTCTTGGCCCAGCCGCATGGCGTGGGATGCCACATGAGCAATAACCATAGTTACTATCCCTTGGAACAAGGTGCCTGACACCCTCAGCTCACAGAAGTTGTTTGGACTCTTGGTCTGCTGGCTGCACGGCAGGGAGTGGCCTCGTGGAGGGCGTGGTGGAGGAGAGCCGCCCACCATTGGCAGCCAGAGGCAGAGAGATGAGAGGGCTCCAGACTGCACGCCCTGCCCAGGCAGGCCCCTCCCAGGGCGCATCTGGCCATGAGCCGGCACAGGACCAGATCCACAGATGAGCACAGCGCCTGTCACCCACACCGCGCCGCCACACAGGAGACATGGGGGACACCCTGGGCCTAACCTAGATGGAGGTCGTGAGCTTCCTGCACAGCCCGCTTTCCTCAGTGGTCTAGAGCCGTGGTGCCCAGGGCCCGAGTGACTGCGTACTCCACCTGGGGCTGAAGCTGTGACTGCCAGGACTCCCGGTGTCGCTGTGTGCGTAGGTGCAGACAGCACGAGGGCAGCCTGGGCAGGTGACTGTCTTGGGGCAATGACAGATGCAGAAGGAAGACAGCACAGAGTTACGGCGACGTGGCCAGTGTGTGAACGAGCCAAGCACAGTGGCGTCTGGAGAGCCAGCCCTGCTGAGACCCTGTTCTTGGGTGTCAGCCTCTGAAACTGGGAACCGCGTTTCTGTCATGGAAGCCAGGCAGTGGCGGTTGCTCTGTGGTGTCCACGTCCAGTGCTGCACCCGGGGCATCGTGGCCAGGCCTGGCACACCACAGCAGCTTCCTCCTGTAGCACCCTTTCCTCCGACAGCAGTGTCCGGAGCACGGTCATCCTCCCCATGGAGCCACAGCCGTCCTGGCAGACGGGAGGCAGGCCAGGTGCGTGTGGTGCCGTGCTCAGGAGCAAGCCCACCAGCGTCTCCAGGATGTGTGTGGGACCAGCCTTAGCCTTCTGCACCACACAGTGGCCAGCACATCTCTCCGCCACGTGAGACCATTGTTCTCTGGGTCTGGGAGTCCCCGCCTGGTTGAGGCAGTTCTGTGTCCCTGCATGAGGGCAGGGATGCCTTGGCTGCATCCTCGGCGACATTTCTGGCCGAGCTGTGTCTTGGTCTGTGGCCCTCCTTGGGAGTCTCTCCCTAGGACGCCGGCCCGCTGGTGAGTGTGGTGACCTCAGCATGTGGGAGCGTGGTTGATAGAGGGCGACAGATGGCCCTATCAGGAACGCAAGAGGACGTGCCCGCAGTGTCCAGACAGAGCCAGTAGGGCGTTCATTCACAAACTGGCACTTTTCCAGCAGCTTGAATTTTTAAAAATGCTCTCAGTTCCAAAGCGTGGGAGCAGAGAGCGAGGCAGCTGGGAGGGACAGCTGGGGAGTGGGAGCAGAGGGCAGGGCGCCTATGCTGGGTGGCCTGGGCTGGCCCGCTGTGTCACCAGCCCCAGCTGAGGAACCGCATCACCACAGCCTTCAGGACTCAAGGCGTCCTCAGTCACAGAGCGAAGAGGAGCCCCGGGCCAGTTGCATCTGGCCTGCGACTGTGCTGTGTGATGTGGGGCTTCCTAGTCCCCTGGCATCTGTGTTTTGCCACTGGACTCCCAGAAGGCCATCTGGCCGTGAGAGCTGAGGGCACGTGCAGGCCAGGAGGCGTCCTGTGTTCGGCGGGGCCTGCGGGGCAGGAAGCTTCCTATTGCCCTCTTGCCCTGTTCCCTCAGTGGTCTGGGGCTCATGGTGAGGTGAGCCTTTGCACGACAACAGGTGGTGGTGATGTTGCTGGCTGGCTGGCAGATTGGTGTGCTGGCTTCCCTGGACCCGAACAGGACAGCTGCCTGGCTTTCTGTGTGCGTTCTGAGAGGAAGTCCACGGCTGTGATTCACTGTGCCATGTCTGGGCCTGGCTGTCTTCTTGGAGTGGCTGGGTTGGTTCCCTGCATTAGAGTGCGTGTTCTGTCTTTGAGGAGTCCACCCACTTGCCAAGGAGTCCGTGGCGGCTGTTTGCGTGCTAAGGGCCCTTCTGAAGCCCACACAGACTTGTCCAGGTCATGAGCGGAGCCAGGACTTGAACCTGCAGCTTTTCTCCTGGCCCGAGGCCCTTCCCCTTCCACCAGAGACTTGTAAGAGCTCTGGTAGCGCCACCACCTCTCGCCCTACAGACAGTGCCGGGAGCTTCCCTCAGGTGGAGCATGGCTGGGCCCACACGTTGGCTGACAGCGGGAGCCCCACCTGCGCC
>NW_004524580.1:35419068-35423650 GCF_000260255.1 Octodon degus | reverse complement strand
CGCCCACGTAGTGCCTGCGCCTTGGCACCCTGTCTCACAGGCTGTGACGCTGTTGCTGGCGCCTTCACCTGCCTGCGGAGATGCAGCTGCGCGGCTCTCACCTGTTCTGCCCCAGTTGTATGTGCTGCACATCAGCGAGACGGGGGCCGGTGTGGAGCTGCATCCCCAGCTCGGAGACTCTGCAAAGCCCAGAACCACGTCTCGAGAGGACTGCAGTCCCTTGGGCTTCAGCGTGTCAAAGCCCCACAGTGTCCTGTCCTTCAGCTGTCTAATTCCCTCTGTGCTGGAACCCAGGAGATTAGCCTAAGTCACAGCGAAAGCCAGCAGACAATTTCTTATTAACATTTATATTGCTTTTCTTTCTGTTTCTTGGCCGGCTCTGCACCTTGGGATGCACAGAGAAGGCTTTCATTTCAGCGATGGGTGTCCCTGTTCATCACCCTGCCCCGGCATCACCCTGGGACTTTGGGTGTGTTGGATGCAGGGCCCCGGGAACAGAAGCAAGGCACAGCGCTCTGAGCTGACACGGAGGCCAGATTCAGCCAGTGTGCACGCATGGCAGGGCAGCTGCCCTGTGCTGCGCAGGGCCTTCACCTCCAGCCGTACAGATGCCCCTCGGAGCCAGCACTGTTCTCTGTCGCTCTGCCTCAGGGCTGTGCTTTGAGCCGCACAGATGAAGAAACTCAAGCAGCAGCACTCACCCGCCCGTGTTCAAGGCTCTGCTCTGGTCTGCAGTGCAGCCCTAAGGGCTGCAGCTGGGCAGTGGTGAGGGTGAGGGAGAGGGGCTGTCCCTCTTCACAGGGGCCCAGGGCCAGGCTGAGAGGGAGAGACAAGGACGTCAGGGAGGACCGGGGCCTTTATTTCCACTCCTGGCGCTGGTTACGCTGGGCCCTGTTCCCAAGGCTGTTGCTTTCCTGGTACTCCGCCAAGGGACAAGGAGCTCCTGGGACCTCTCCGCACCTGGCAGTTCAGCCCAGCATGGGTGGAGCCACGGCAGCTGACTCCAGGGTCTGCAGAACGCTGGCAGGAGGTGCAAGGGATCACGGGCCAGGCTAGAGGTTCTCGACCTAGGTTCTGCTGGCAGTGGGAGGCAGAGCCTGTTGGACGCTGCTGGCGTGAGGGTTCACGACAGCAGGCTCCAGGCCTTGGTGATGGTGGCTTACACCGAGGGCCTTGGGATCCCCTGTCGCAGCCAGGCCAGCCTGAGATGTGGCGCCGTGGATGGGCCCTGGCCATCTGTCGCAGAGGCAGTCCTGAGGCCACCCGGTGCTGAATGCTAGGAAGCGGAGTACAGAGATGCGTTGGGGACTCTGCACTGGGGTGACCGTGCCTCCTGCCCCATGTGCGCCCCACACAGCTTTGTCTCACCTGATCGCAGCGGTGCTGTCCCCTGCGAGGCGCGCTGCTCCTGCAAAGCCAAGTGGTTCTTAGGCCTTCCGTGCAGCACTGGCATAGCGCTCTTGGGGGCTCCTTCACCCTCGAAGACCTTGTTGGGAGAGTTTCTGTGTGTCCTGCTGCTGGGCCTCCCCGGGAGCAGAGCACAGGCTCGAGGGCGGCGCGGTCCTCCTGGCCCTCTGCACGCTGTTCCTCAGGTTCTCTCTCCAGCCGGCATGGAGGCTGGTGTCCCCTGGATCCCAGGCAGCCTGTGGCCCACAAGGGCTGCTCTGTGCCCCCAGGATAGCTGGCTTCCGCCTGGCACTGCTGCCACCCGTGGTCTGCCTGGCCTGCCCTCTCGAAGCCCTTGACCCATCTACAGACCCCCACTAAGACGCTGCCGCCACTGTGTGTACGCCACTGCTGTGCAGGCCCGGTCCCTCCGTGTTCCTCATCCACAGAGATGCCACAAAGCCTTATCGTTGGACCCCTAAGCCACCAACCTCACAGAACCCAGGTGATGTTGGCGTGGCTCCTTATGTGCAGGACTCAGCTACCTCAGGCCAGCATCAGCCGGGAGCACAGCACTCCTGAGCGCTGATGGGCAGCATGCACATCTGCGGCCCTCCATCGCCGTGGAAGGTGAGCCTGCCCCGTCCCAGCCCTGGCGCTGGGGAGTATACATTCCCCGGGGAATCGCAAAGAACCAGGCCGAGAAGAGCAGATCAGTTCCTGCTGTCTGAGCTAGTCGGGGTGCAAGCCCTGGGGAAAGCTTTCGCCTGGCAGCGGGTGGGGTAAGGGTGAATCAGCGCATTGGGAGAGTGCAGTCTCGTGGGACATAGCAGCTGCCCAGAGCCTGTGGCTTGAGAACTGGTGTCCAGCTGAAGAGCAGAAGGAAGCCTCTGGGCTGGACTTGCAGCGTCCAGGAAGGACATAGTAACTAAAGGATACTGTTAGCCAACAGGTCCTTCCACAGGCGGAATCAGAACCCCCTACAGGTTGCGCACCCTGTGTTGTTTGGAGCAGGAGTAGCCCCTCCAGCAACAGGTGATGCGGCCACTGCACAGCAGGGCACAGGAAGCAGTAGGACTCCCGCACTGTCCCCTTGGCTGAGCAGGACCCAGCACACCCAGAGCTGAGCCGCAGCACACAGCCCAGGGAAGGAGACAGGCAGGAGAGCCCCAAGCCGGAGCAGACGCCCGCCGTCGAAGTTTGCTTCCAAGCCCACAGCCAGCATGGAACCCAGCTTTCAACTTGGTCCTCTTTGAAGAGCGTCACAGAGAGCCCAACAGCATACTGCAGAAGGAAGCTCGGGATCCGGGTTTTGATGCCCGCCTGCCAGTAATTAGGTGTGGGACTGTGTCGGTCAGAATCCAGACAGGCAGGGACTCTTCGAGTTCAGACAGGAGCAGATTCTTTGCCATTGATGTCTGGCAGAGCCAGGAGCAGTTGGGGCAGGTGCCCAGCCACTGCCGGGAGATCGAGGCCCACGGGAGCAGACCACAGGGAGGCTGTGGCCAGACGCCGTGGGTCCTCGGCAGCCGAGGCCAGCTTCGGGGCCTCTTATAGGACTGCCCCTGCACATTGGCATCCAGCTTGCTTCTCCATGCAGTAGTGTCCCTTCCCGTGTGCAGAGGTCCCTCGGCTCCTCCTTAGGGCTGAACCGTCTTCCACGGGGTCAGGGTCACGCTGCTTGCCTGTTCCTCTGGGTGCACAGTGGGGATTTCCCACCATTGGGTCATCTTAAAGAATTGTGCTGGGTTTTTTAAAAAAAAAATTTTAATATATAATACTAAAGCTCCCTAAAGTTTATGTGTGTCCACACCACATTTTTTTTGTGTTGTTGACATAGGGAAAGCTGGAGTTTCCTTTGGCAGATGAATATGATGGGCTCAGTGAAGTGACAGCCTGCGGCTTTGGCTCCCCGGCAGCGGTCTGACCAGCTGGCAGAGCCAGGGGAGACAACTCTGGGCCAGCGTCTGAAGGAGTGGCGAGGGTTCAGGTGCTAGCCTGTGCTCCAGGCCTCATCAGGGTGGACTGGCAGACTGACCGGAAGCTGGCCTTTCTGTTCAGTCAGCTCTGTTACGGTGCTGAGGCTGAACCTAGGGCCCTGCGCGTGGTAGGCGAGCGCTGTGCCGCTGAGCCCCCTCCCAGCCTGCGTGGGTTTTTGATTTCAGAAACTGATTGGTAGGGAAGGGCGAGCTGGCCTGATGGTGCAATGCAATGTCTCCTAATAATCGACAATTTCAATTATAATTTTTGCCAGTTAATGGGAACTCGTTCCATTTTAGCATTTTAACAAAAGCATTTTACTCTCAGGAAGAAATTAGTGCAGTAACAAGGGCGAGGCTTATGCCATAGGGCAGATCACAGAGAGCTGCTGACCAAGAGACAGAGAGCGAGCAGTGAGAGCACCCCTCGGTCTGGAGGGGGGCACCCCTCGGTCTCTCCTGGGGTCCACACAGCCCGTGCCCTCCTCCTCCTGAACCGCTCAGGACCTGGGGTTCCAGGTGTACAGGAGCGGGTGGCAGTGTCAGAGAGGCCTTTGCGGTGTTTCCTGGAAACCAGTGGTGCAGGGCTGGGCGCACCGGGCACTGGAGGGACGGGTGGCACTGGCACTGCTGTGTGCAGTGCCTGAGGGTCGGAGGGCGTGAGCAGAGACCCCGGGGCTACATGCGGTGGCCAGCGCTCTCCTCCGGGGACCCCATGCCTGTGAGTTAGAAGCATTGGAGCCACAGCACATCTGCTTTAACCGCTTCCCTGCCCCTTTGAGGAAAGGCAGAAGGCAGAGGCAGCCCTTCAGGACCAGCATGGCCTCCTCCTCTCCCAGGTGTCAGCAGGTTAGCACCGAGCCCTGTTTGCTGCCCAGCTGCGGTGCGGCCACCCAGCTTTAGAGCTCACTTGCCTGTCCGGCGCCATTTGCTTTCCTTTGCTGACTTCCTCGCAAGTCCGGGAGGTGGGAGGCTTGCGGGTGTGTGGGACCGGGTGACCTGGGCCTCTACCAGCTCTCCCCTCCGCCTTCCTCCCAGGGTTTCCCCTGCAGGTCTCCAGGGCTCGTCCTCTCCAGGGCTGCCCCCTCCTCAGGGCACCCTGGTGGAAAGAGCGGGCTGGGAGCCTTCAGCCTTCTCCCTTGGGTCAGTGGCTCCCACCCCTCCTCTCCATTCTCCCCCTGCCTGGGCACCTCTGTCCTTCTTGTCTTTGTGTTTGG
>NW_004524580.1:35365738-35418801 GCF_000260255.1 Octodon degus | reverse complement strand
CCTTCCTCTGTCTTCCTCTCCTGGCCCACTGTCCCTCTTTACTCTTATGTTTTTATCATCTTGGTACTTGGCACGACAAGTCCCCGAGCCCCTGAGGGTATGCGTTTACCCCCCTTCAGTTGGCCGGCCGAGGGCGGCGCTGACCCCGCGCCTGTGCATGGAGGTGCGATGCCTACCTGGGCGCTGACGGCCCTGAGAGACCTGGGCTCCTGCTGGAGGCCCGCGCATGACGCAGCCGGCACCACCTGCCGGCCTGCAGTGGTGCACTTCCACACGTAGGCGCTGAGGACACAGACGTTTGCTTTGCCCAAGTGCGGCTTCCAGTGTGCCTGGTGCTGCAAGCTGTGTGCACACTTGGACGAGGGCCCAGAACGGGCCACACCCACACACCTCATGCCGGCTGCGGTGGTGGGCACAGGGGCACAGGGCAGCTGCACATGGAGAGGGGCGGAGGCTGTGCTGGGCGGGCGGTGTGGGGGAGGAGCGAGCCAGGTCCTCATGGGGTGTGGGTTCCTCTCACAGGCACGGGACTTGGACTTGGAAGAGCCTCGCTGTCTTTAGCTCCACTTCGTAGGTGCCCTGTGGCCCTGGTGCAGTGCTGAACACCCAGGCCCGTGGGGGCTGTTCTAGCTCCCGAGAACTGCACCTCCGCTTCCCAGTGTGGATGGAGGAGGGGTTTGTGCCGAAGGGGAAGCAGGAGGAGGTCAGCATGGTGGCCAGGGCGAGTGGCCCGCCTAGGCGTGGCCGTGTGCACCAGCTCCCCAGCAGTTGGAGGCTGGAGGACTGCGAGTTGGAGCCTGGGAACCTGGCGACTTAGCAAGACCCTGCCTCAAAATAATAAAGAAGTGGCACAGCACCTTCCTGGCAAGGCCAAGGTCCTGAGTTCGATTCCTGGTAGCAATAAAATAATGTACAGAAGAGCTCAGGGTGCTCAGTGCTAAGGTCCTCGGGTCAGCTGGAGCAGACCTGAGTTTTGGCCCCGGCCGCCTGGCTCCGTGCGTCTCCTTGCTCAGAGAACTGAGGTGGTGCAGTAACACATCTGGCTGCAGAAGCGTCCCACACAGCTAACTAGTGGCCTGTTCATGTTATTCCTTGAAAATGTTTTGCGGGTGACAACTTGCTAAAATTCAATATTCAGGGCGGTGCTGCCACAACTCTGCAACAGCTTCGGATATAAATCTGCCTTAAAGATATACAAGTACAAATTATGCAATTTGATTTTTAAGTGCTTTTTCAGCAATATAAATAATGAAGTGTGTTGGAACTGGCAGGTATAGTGCATTACATTGAGTGCAATTAAAACACTGTGATATTTTTAAATTAACAGGAAAAAAACTCAGTGGCAGAATTAAGAAATCCGAGCCTGTCTCTGCAGCCTCCTTGGGCTGGTAACTGACCGGTGACTGCAGAGGGCAGCGGAAGGTCCGCACCGCGGGCCTGGCGTGCCGCAGCCGTCACACTCTCCGCCTGGGGCGCGAGCTGCCGCTTCTGTGCAGCAGAGAGATGACATTCCCGGCAGCGCCGTGTTCTCGGCTTCTTCTTTAGTTTGAAGGCAGGTGACAAGGGGCACTCAGAGAAGACTTGAGAATGGAAGTGACGCCCTGCCTCCCCTGGATGCGGTCCCTGAAGTGTGCACGGCGGGGCCTCTGAGGAGAGGTGCAGGGCCAGGCTGGGTTGCGCACAGCTTACTCTTCCTTGCTCGCTCCCGGGCTGGGTCCTGCTTGCGTGTGGCTTCCAGACATCCGAGGCACTCCAGAGCGAGTTCCTCTCCTGGGCGGTAGTGTTCTGACAGGAGAGCTCGCGCTTCCCTGGCTGGCTCCTAGCTGCTGGGGCCAGTGATCCCTGGCTCACCTCCTGAGCGCGTCTGCACACCACTTGCGGGACATGGGCCCTGGCCACCCCGAGCTGGGCACAGCCTGTTAGGGCAGACGTACAGGGAACCTCCGAATCTGTGCTCTGTCAAGCTCAGAGTGAAGGGACTGGGAAATGCGCTCCAGGACTGTGCAGAGCGTCTCCGCTGTCCAAGCCCAGGGTGCTCTGTCCCTGTCTCCATCCAGTTTCAGAGAAACCTGGGCTCTGCAGAGCTGACATCCTCCTGTATCTGCCTTTCAGTCTGTTCCCATTTGACCCTCTGTCCGTCGCGACCCACAGCCCTGGCCCACTGTCCCTCTGGCCTGAGCATCCTGCGTCCATGGTGGGGTTGTGCCCTGCACTGAGGCCCAGTGTGGAGTCTGGTGGAACCCGGGAGCCCCGTGGGACTGGCTGGCTGAACCCATGTTTTCAGACCTAGGGACAGTGCATCCGGCTGGCCTTTACTGGTGGAACTTCAGCTCCTCTGTGCACCGGGGTTCATTCGTGGTGTCACAGGGCTCTGTGCACCTCTGGGTAACTGTCCCTGGAGGAGGCTCAGAAAGCACCTGCTTCCAGCAGCAGTGGGGAGGGCCTGTCCCCCACGCGGCGCTCGGGTGGAGGGCCTGCTGTGGTCACCCTGTCCCTGAGGAACTGCAGTCTGGGTCCATGGGAGCACACAGAGGTACTGTGCTGGCGCTGCTGCTAAAGATAGAGCCCGTGGAGCTGGGTCTGCCTGTCTCAGGGACCACGTGGGCCAGAGACCAAAGTGGCAAGGTGGTTTCCTGCTCACAGGAAGTCTTGCAGCAAGGGCTCTGTGCGTGTCATCTGCGTGGAGGTCCGGGCCACTCCTGTTGGAATCTGGGGTGAGCACCTTGGGCAGTGAGCTCCCACTGCTCCTCCTTCCTTGGGCTGCGGTCCCCGTAGCCCTTGTGGAGGAGACCCTTCCCTAAAGCCCCGTGGTGTCTGGCTTTGCCACCAGCTCCTCAGGCCTGCTTTGGCCTCCTCATGCTCAGGGGTCTTGCGCTAGCCCCTCTGCACTGGGCTGGCACTGAGGGAGCGCACCCCAGGTCACACATTCCACCTGGCTCTGCCCACTGTTCCCCTCAGGTTGCAGACCCCAGTGTTGTGCCCCACTTTCCCACGTGAGACGTGTTGGGGTGTGTGCCCACCTTGCCAAGCACAGCCCTTTCTACCCCCACAGCCCCACATGTGAGGCATGCCACAGGGCCTCCCCTCCTTGGCTGTGGCCCCGGCATTCGGGAGATGCCCATGACCCCAGCCACGGGCCCTGTCCGGCACTGACCTGCTGCCTTCCCCGCCCCAGGAACTTGGCAGGGCCCCACTGAGCTATGGTGGCCAGCAGCTGGGTGACTGGGCAGTGTGGACACCTGGTGGTGTCCTGTGCAAGTGTAGCGGTGAGTTGGGGCATGAGCTGAGAGGACGGCAACTCAGGAAAGCAAGCACTGGGAGCACCGGGGCTTCTGCCTGACAGAGAGGGAAGCAGAGAAAGAGGACAAGAGGGAAGAGGAAAGGACCCGACGCTGGTTGTGGAGAGAGCATCCAGGCCCGCAAGGACAGGGATGTTCTGATCGTTGATGGCAGCTGTCCCAGTGCTAACCCTAAGCCTTTCCCCGACCCCCTTCTTTCACCAGTTCGAGTGAGTTTCTGCCCCTTGCTCCAGTAGGGAGTAGGCCGAGGCCTGCTTGGAGTCCCTGTGTCCCCTGCCCTTGCCTGAAGGGATCCTCATCCCCCTTAGCAGCTGGCCTGGTGAGGAGAAGGCTCGCAGCCAGGTCTTCCAGGATGGCTTGGCAGGTGACGACCTGCAGGTCAAAACTGGCTCTCTGAGTGTTTCCCGAAGAGATTTTTTTTTTAGAAAAGGCCCAGGCCGGCCTGATAACTCAGCAGACTAAAGCGGACTGAAGCACTTGCTTAGGCAGAGTGCAGCAGCCGGGGCTCGATCCCTGGAGTGCCGTGCTGGCCCACCTGCAGGGTGCACCGAGACGGCGATGGAGACTGGGCGTGGTGGCATGCGCCTGCCATCCCAGCACTTGGGAGGCTGAAAACAGGAGGATCACTACAAGTCCGACCTACGCAGTGAGACCCTGTAGACCCCGTCCTAAATACAGAAGAAGAAAAGGCCCATTTGCTTGCTTACACACTGTCTGAGGCTCCTGTGGGTTACGGCGGAGAAGTTGGTGTCCAGCCACACGGACCTGCAGACCACCAAGTCTCTGCGTACTGAGGGCTTTGCGTGAGAAGGCCTAAGTTTATTCAAGGTTCTTACGGTCCCGTGATGGGACTGAAATGTCCTTCTGGTGGTCACGATAGAGCCGCACCCATGGCTGTGCTATCGTAAACACTTGCCGCGTGATGTGTAGCGGAGATCCCCGGGTCTTTGGCAGGCCTCTGCCCTTTCACATGATCTGCATTTTGTGGTGTTCTCTCTCATTGCCGTTATAAATGCTTTCATCTAACAAGCTATATTTTCTTGCCTGTGATTCTGCAGTGTGTGGTGTGTAAGTTTAAGC
The DNA here is from genome assembly GCF_000260255.1 of Octodon degus. NCBI lineage: Eukaryota > Metazoa > Chordata > Mammalia > Rodentia > Octodontidae > Octodon > Octodon degus. The sequence continues at coordinate 35,414,422 of NW_004524580.1, read as the reverse complement.
TGCCCGGAGTCCTGCTCACCTGCAGAGCCCCTTCATGCCCAGCGCTGCCCGGGCTCTGGCCTCCCAAGTCCGTCTCAGAGTCGCCTGCCCCCCTGGGCCACAGGGTATCTGCAGCCGCCCAGCCCCTCTAGCGAGCGGTGAGGCTTATCAGCCACTTAGGATTTCTCTGCAAAAATATCCTGGTTACCCAAATGTCACCTTACAACTTTTACCAGTAGTGTCTGAAATGCATAAAAACACGGGACTGTCTTTTGGAACAAGAATTTAATAAGCATTTAGACAATCTGCGGGCTTCGCAAGAGCCATGATTCGGTTAGAATACTGTATGGCGTTTGTCCTAACCGCAGGCCCCTTTACCCACGGCTGTGGCCTTGGGCCGGTTCCTGCATTTTCCTGCACTCAAACAGGAGCAGACATCCCCTGCGGGATCACCTTGGGAGCTGAGGTGACTCACAGAGAATGGTTTCGTCCACTGCCCAGCCATACTTGTGGGAAGGAGAGGTGTTGGGGCTGGCTCTTCCAGTGGGGCCCTTGGAGGTAAAGTGGCCCCTCTTGGGACAAGGGCGCCCGAGCCCTGCCCGTCTGGTCTCCAGGCCATCATCCAGCCTGCTTGTCTCTGCTCGAGGCAGCGTGACTGGCCCGCGCTTGCTGCCTCTGCCCACCAGTCCCCCTTGTGCCCATGTTTTACCGGCTGGCGCCTTGGCCTAGATGCGTCCCCCTCTTTGCCCTGCTCCTCTTTGTCGCCCTGGGTCACAGCTCGCTGCCTCCCCCACCACTCCCTCAGCCTGCACAGAGCCCTTCCTGGCCTCCTTCCTGCTCCCAAGTGCAGGTGCCTTGGAAAGAAGGCGTCAGAAAGGCACGGCTGTTCCTGCCTCAGAACTTGTGGCCCACCTAGGAGAGAGGGCAACACGGATGTAGTTTATTTCTTCTTTTATTTAATGTATTTATTTGTTGCTGGGTCTCACCACACAGCTTGGACATGTGGGGATCCTGCTGCTTGCAGCCTCCTCAGTGCTGGGATTACAGGCATGCGCTACCATGCCCGAACTCTGACCAGCTCAGTCTGCTCTGGGCTGAAGATGTGGTGCCAGGGATTGAACCACGGTCCCTGTGCTTGCCAAGCTTGCCTAAGTAGGTGCTTTAGTCTGCTAAGCTATCTCTTCTGCCCTTGCAGTGGGTTTGATTGTGCTGAGTTATGTCTCACAGAAGAGGAGCCAGGCGAGGACCACTGCCCAGGCACAAGGGTCCTTCCTGAATGCTGAGCACTGCTACCCCAGAAGGGTGGCCAGCAGTCCAGGGAGGACAGATTGGGATCGGGGGCATCAGGCCCAGGGCAGTAGGAGTCCATTGCAGAAGGCAAATGGTGTGCGGCCCGTCCGCGTGAGGCTCCTCAAGTAATCAGGGTCAGTGACAGGGGCTGGACCACGGCCCAGGGAGTGCGTGTAGGTTTGCTGACACCACTGCGGCCTATGGCGTTCGCCTTGTGGAATCCAGAGGGTCCTGGCGCTGGGGGTGCTGGCTGCACCACGGCGTGCAGACGCTTAATCCTGCTCACCTGCGGTTCTGCATGGGGAAGTGGGAATTAGGTTAGGGCATTTTTGCCATGATTAAAAAATAATCTTTAGGAGCCCTGCTGGCAGCGCAGCTGGCAGGCCTCCTGGCAAGGAACAGGTGAGGAGGTGAGAGTTTGGAGCATGGTGTGGCTGGCATGTGGAGCCCAGCGGCCTGAGAGGGGCCTGGAGGCTCCTGGTGGCCGCGGAGCTGCGGGGCAGTAGGGGGCGGACCCTGGGCTCTGGCCCTGAGCAGCTGGCGGGCTGCTCTCCGACACGGAGCACCTAGACCCCGTCTTTCTCACACCGCCTCTCCCGTCTGTCACTAAACACCCTGGCCCTTGCCGGTCCTCATGCTGAAGCAGAATGGCACCCAGAGGTACTGTCTCTGTCCTTGTCCGTGGGCACCTGTGCCTGGTGTCCTGCACAGCATGGGTGCCCTGCCCAGAGGTCCTGGTGCATCAGAGCCGCCCCTCTGGAGGTGATGACAGCCACCCTTAACCTTGGTGTGACAGTGCACACCGTGCCTGTGTCCTCCACGGCTGTGGTCTGGGTGAGGGGAGCATGTCCAAGCAGGTGGACTCCTTACGTCTCGGTGCACTTGGCTGCAGGGCCAGCACCATTCCCGTGAGGGCTGGCGCACGAGCTTTGCTGACAGTGGACATGGAGAGCCCAGGCCCAGCCTTGCTAGCTACAGGTCAGGAGCTGGGGTACCAGCTGCCCTTGGGCCTGGTGCCCAGGTCGCCAGGTCATGTGAGGGCCAAGCACATGATACCAGCGTGGCCTGGCCCTCTGCACACTCCCCGGCAGCCCAGCTCCTCACGCTGCTTCTCCCCGAGGCTCACGATGGCCATGAGGATGCACCATGACGTAACACCTCAGTGTTCTCTCAATTTGAAGTTGCCAGATAAATTGGGAAGTTTGTGGTTTGAGTCACGTTGTTGCCGCAGATGGTGTGAGGCTGGCACCGCTGCTCAGGAGCGGGGTTTCCTTGGGCACAGCTTCAGAAGTGGAGATGTCCAGCAGCCTGGCACCACGTCCTTCCCCTTTTTGTGGGGTTCCGCTCCTTAGAGGGCATGACAGTCACAGCCGGGCTGAAGAAGAGCACAGAAGGGGACTAGAGGAGAGTGGGGGGGCAGGGGCGAGCCAGTGGGGCCAAGGCACGTCACACACCGCCAGCCTCTCTCCCACCCAGCCCAGTCTGGAAGACCTTGAAGCTGGGCCCTGCCAGCGACAGCACTGCCAGGGATGGGCACGAGACCCCTCCAGGGCGGGCCTCTACCCCATGTGTGTGGGTCTCTGAACCACACTTCTGGTGCCTGAACTCTGGGCACAGGCTGTCCCAGCCACAGCAGGTGCTGGCAGCACAGCTGTAGACTGACCGAGAAAAACAGAACACTTTCCTATGCCAAGGAAGAAATTCCTCTTCACTGGGCACAGTGGTGCACACTTGTAATCGCAGAACCCAGGAGGCTGAGGCAGGAGGATTGCCACAAGTTTCAGGCAAGAAATACAGCATTTTAAAAGAAAAACATCTGTGTATAAAATCTGTGAGGTGATGGTTCTTGCAGGAATCATCAAACCTGCAGACAGGCTCCAGAGCTCTGGGCGCTGGAGGGCGCCTCACAGGGCTGAGGACGTGCCAGCCTGGCGACTGGACAGGTCAGACCTGAGGAGACTCGGTGCACACTCACTCTGAGCCGCTTTCTGCCCTAGCAGGGCTCTCAGGAACATGAGGGCAGAGACGGCTGCAGCCGCTGGGCAGGCCCAGGGCTACAGCCTCGCCGTGGGAGGACTGGTTTGGGAACAGGAGCCACAGGTGTGAATGTTGGATCATGGTGGCTTTAGGAGCGGAGTGTCACACACACGCCACAGCTGCCACTCCAGAGCCCGGCGAGAGGTCCATGGTGCTGCCCTCCTGCGGCGGGGACCGTCTGCCACCTGGGCCCCCACTGGACCTGGGCAGCAGGCTCTGCGGTGCTGCTGTTTTCCTGCTTTTCCTCCATGGGGCTCCCCTGCCCTGCCCGGGTCCTGGTCATGTCAGAGTGTCTGGTGCTCACCCTGAGCACCATTCCTGTCGGTGGCCAGAGTCCCGCACTCCCTCCTTTCACAGTGCCCTGGTTCAGGCGCCTGTAGGCTAAGTACAGTACCTGACTGTGCCGTTTGTTGCATGTGTCCAGCCTGACAGTTGAGTAGTGACCAGAGACGAGTGCGCAAAGCCTGCAGAGGAGACCTTGTTATTTCAGTCCTGAGTAAGCTCAGCTACTTGTTTACAGGGTGCTCGAGCTGCCGGGCACGGTGTCATCTCGCCAGCCTGGGCTCACGTTAGACCACGCTGCACGCTGATATTCCCGTAGGTGATGTTTTTATCACAGCACGTCCTGAAAGCCCAGCTTGGCAGACATGGAAGTAGTGCTGGGACTGAGCCCCGAGCCCCGCAGTCCTGGGGGCAGTGTGCGGCAGGGCCCGGCCTGTCGTGCATCTCTGGAGTGTAGGTGTCCTAGGATGCTCCCCGGTACGCCTCGGCTCCCTGGGCCCTTGGCACGCAGCTTGGCTTGGGCCTGGGCAACTTCTTCCCGCACGCCGCTTCCCTGTGTCCTTCAGGCTCTTCGTTGTGGTTCTTGGCACGGAAGGGAGGGCGTACAGCACACTCCCAAGTCTGCACGGCAGAGCTGCTGCGTGGCCCTCCACGGCGGCCTCCTTCTGACCACTGTGCCTTTGCCCCGGGCTCTGTGCCACTCCGCTGTCTTCTCTAAGGGAAGGTGTGTTAGCCAAGATGTGTTAGCTTTCCCGTAGCTGAGACACAGTGCCCAACAGGCCCAGCTGCACGGAGGGAGGCTGAATTGGCTCCGGTTGCAGGGAACCCCATCCCTGGCTGGCGCCGGGCAGAAGGCCCTGGAGGGCAGAGCTGCTTTGTGCACGGTGCCGGGAGCGGCAGAGCAGAGCAGCGCCAGCAGGTGGGGACGAGCGCCAGGCACCGGGCCGAGGCCGTACCGCACACCGCACGCAGCACAGCCAGGGCCTGCCTGCCGGTCTTCCGGGTGTTTCTTGATCCAAGTGAGTTGACAGATCAGGATTATACTCACCGAGGGGACAATGGTGGCCCGTTTTGTTGATGCTTCATAGATGTGTGAATTGAATGAACTAATGAATATTTTGGGGCCGTGTTGAACGTCCTGGTCGACTGTAAAACTCAAAGCAACACTCCTGGACGGACAGGCTGATGAGTGCAGGGCCCCTTTCACCTGTGGGTCAGTATCTTTTGTAAACCTGACCGCAGGGACATGCAGTGTCCCTCAGGCCGGGGACCTGCGTGCTCTTCCCTGTGACAGCCGTGTGGCCCCATAAGCTATAACCCAGATCGCAGTGCAGGTCGTTTCCAGCCTTTCTTTCATTCGTGCTCGGTTCAGAGTCAGTGGTTGTGCGTGGCTGGGATGTGTTGCTCTGGCCTTCGCAGGGAGGTAGATTCCCCGCCCAGAAGCGCAGCGTCCTCACTCGCAAGTGCTGTAGAAGTGTGGCTGTGCCGCAGTCCCTCAGTCCTGGAAGCTGAGGCAGCCCAGCCTGAGCAGCTCCTCCCAGGGAAGCAGAGTGCGGCTGGGGCACCAGGGTGGGCAGGGTCTCCCCAGGGACCCCAGCCCATGGGTCTCAGCTGCTGGTGGCTGTCGAGGAGCTACGCTGTCCTGTCGATCCAGTACCTGTTCCCAGGGCAGGCCCAGGAGGTCAGGGGCTGTGCTGCGGTGGCAGTCAAGGGAGAGGGGTGACTTGTGTCCGCACCAGGCCGCATAATGCAGATGGCTCTTCCCTCCCTCCAGCATTGCTCTGCTCCAGCTTTTCCTTATCCTCGAAAGATGCGGCCTGGCCACCACGTTACAGATGGCTGCTGTGCTGCTGAGCAGGACGGCCTGTGCACGAACTTGGCTGGTGAGAGCGAAGGCGGTGCACTCCGGGCCTGCGCACCTCACCTGGGAGCAGCACCCTCCACGTCGTGATGCTCTCATGCTAAACCTTCTGCCCACTGTGTTAAAAATAAATTTTGTAGCGGCCCTGTGGGGCAGCAGAGTGGGTTCCCTACTGAGGCTCTGAGGAGTGAGACTGAGCCCCTGTGAGGTGGGCCGCTGTGCGGGAAGGGCCGCGTCACTGCGCGCCTGCGGGGCTGATCTGGGGCGCGAAGGAGGGGGGCTCTCAGGCCTGAGCTGGAGCACAAGGGCCTGGCCCTGGCCGGGTGGGGGCTTCAGCAGGGGGCCTCCTGATGAGACAGGGCTCCTGGCACGATGCCTCTTCCTTGGCTCCCTTCTGGCCAGGGAAGATGAGCAGTATCCTTGGCCTCGGCTGCAGGCCACATGACCATGGGCCAAAACCTCTGAAACCATCAGCCAAAACAAACTTAACTTCTGTATGCTGCTTGCCTCAGGTGTTTTGTCACAGTGGTGGAAAACTAAACAAGGGAATTGGATTGCTCTGGCACCCTCCCCACTGTTCCAGAGGCTGTAGGTAGGGCTGTGTTAAAAATAAATTTTGTAGCGGCCCTGTGGGGCAGCAGAGTGGGTTCCCTACTGAGGCTCTGAGGAGTGAGACTGAGCCCCTGCGAGGTGGGCAGCAGCCCAGGCCAACCCTGAGTGCTGGGGCTCTGGTCCCTTCCCGTCTGGGGCGTGAGGGCTCCTGCTGGCTCAGAGCTGTGCTGCTCTCTTCTAAGCCCACAGCCCTGGTTTACAGGAAAAGTGACTGACCGTTGAGCTAAGAGGCGGCCCACAAGTGCCACTGTACCGGGGAGTTGGGAGCTTCCTGTGCGTGCCTGTGTGTTCTGCAGACTGCTCCAGCTGCGTGGGGGGTGGGGGGTTCCTAACCCCTGCCCTGGTGCCTCAGGCCGGCAGTCCTGGGCTCCAGGCCCGTGGGCTTTGCCCACCACTGTGGCCTCAAGCGTCCCTTCCCTCTGTTGCTTCCTCTGGCTTCGTGATCTCATTCCATTATTACTCAGTGGTGGAATAGGAGTGTAGGAAGAAGCGCTTCTATAAAAGCCTGCTTGTGTATTTTGGAACAACGCCAAAAGGCAGATTGCCTTAAAACAGCTGTCAGGTGAAATGTAAGCAAGACAACCAAAAACTAAATGGAGGACAAGATAAAAATATGAAAGGGATTCTGTTTCCTGATTATCTCAAGAATGTCTTGTAAGCCGCTGAATGCTTTCAAGCAGCCCGAGCCAGTTGTGGTAACAAACACCTGTAATCCCAGCGCTCCAGAGGCTGAGGCAGGAGGATCTTTGCAAATTGGACACCAGCCTGGGCTACAAAGTGAGTTCAAGGCCAGCCTGAACTGTATAGTGAGACCCTCTTTCAAAAAGACAGATAAAAAAGTAGCCTATGCCATTCCTTTGTGGCTTATGCAAAAACACAGTGCAAAAGTCTAAGCAGAGGGCTTCCCCTAGGAGCCCCTGTCGAGTGTCGAGTGTGGAGTGTCGAATGCTGTCTGTGACCTTCGCGCCTGCGGGCTCTGGGGCACAGTGTGTTGAGAGCCCCTTAGTGATTTTTATCCTCATCCTGTAGATAAGGGTGGAGGGAGCACAAGGTTGACCAGGATCCCCAAAGTTAACAATCGGCATTTTATCCTCCTGCCGCCTGTCTGGCCTCTGCAGTATCGTGGCCCTGCCTCGAGGCCCCTTTCCTTGGCGCCAGGGCTTTCTTCCTGCCAGGCGGTGGTGGCTGCCTGCTGCTACTTGAGGCCGGGTGTGTCAGCGCAGACACATCTCCCTGGGGTGTGGCTTCCCACGGCTGCCCTGGGGCTGGCACACCCAGAGGCCCCCATCAGCTCTGGGGCGTAGGGCTGCTGGCATTTCCTCCCCGCCTGTCCTTGGGGCGGAGGGGCTGGTGGCCAGGTGTGGGAATGGAAGCTGGGGCCCAGAGGGGGGAGCCCTCTGAGGAGCCGGGTGGGCTCTGCCCACGGGAGCGGCCAGGTGTGCCCGTGGGGGGTGCGCGCCCTGCACCCCTCTGCACCCCTCACTGCCTGGGTGAAGGCGTCATGACCCTGTGCACGCTTGCGGTGGTGGCAGTGTGAATCCTCTGGGATCGGGAGAGAGGGGTCTCGTGAGCTTTGGGTTTTGACAAATGGCGTATTTTGGGACGTGGGGTTTATTTCTGCTGAATATCTGGCTGATTAGCTTGGAGAAGCACATGCAAAGCAGCCTGCAGCCCCGCCCCGCCCTGTACAACCAGGAAGCACGTTCTCTAGCCCATTGTGGCTGGGAGGGGAGAGCGCTTTGCATATGCAAATGCAGCCGCAAGTCTCACTTAATAATTATCAGCTGGAGAGTCTATTGATGAGCAGCTGAAGCTACTCATCAGGAAAGGAACTGTGTTAACCCTTTGCAGCCCCAGCCCAGCCTCTGAACACTGGTGACTTGCACGGAGCCTCCCTAGTCCCCTTTTTGCATCTCTCTCTGGCCAGAGCTGCTGCTGAGTCTCCCTGGCCCCTTTCCTCCCCTGTGCACCCCTGCCCCTGTGCACCCCTGCCCCTGTCCGCTAGCTGTGGAAGCAGAAGGGATCTGGCTCTCTTCACAGGGGCAGAATTGCTTTCAGCTGTGGAAACAATGCCTCCTCCACTGCCTGCAGCAGTGACCTTTGGTGAAGCCCAAGGTGGGGCCCAGGTCACCCAAGGCACTGGCATCCCTTCTGTTCCTCCTTTTGTTCTCCCGAGTCTCTGCTCCCTTTGGGGCCTCTAGCAGGGCCTCTGCCTAGACATCCTCTCCCCTCTGGCTGTGCAGGGTCCCATTCCCAGGGCTGTCAGAGCTCCTCTCCACAGGTGGCCTGGTCCCACCCCTCCTGTGAGTGTGCTCCAGGAGCCCCCAGCCCCTTCGCAGGAGGGAAGGCAGCATTGGTTCCCAGAAAGAGCTATTCAGAGGCAGAAGCCTGGGGAATGGAAAGCTTGGGTGCTCTGCTGGGGCCTTTCCTTTGACCCTAAATATATACTGCAACTTTGCAGCAGGTGTTGACAGCTCACCTGAGCTCCCTGAGCTCTTTCCGCCTCTTAAAAAGGGCCCACAAAACTCACCATGTAGCCTCCAGGGGATTCAGACAGTATGGGCCTCGCCCAGCCCAAGCGAGAGGTCAGCACTGGGCTGGCTTCTGAACTCACTGGATGCCCAGGTCCTGCAGAGCCGGGGCTCCCACGGCTTCCTGTGTGGTCGCTCGCGCATTTGGTGTGCCCCACCCCTCGGCGCCTTTGGGTCAGGCCCAGGGAGGGTCCTAATGGGTGGCACAGATCCTGGTGGCCAGGCCACCGGGTAGGCAGAGGCTGATACACAGCCAGAGGGAGGGCAGTCAAGGAAGCCAGTGAAAAATGTGCAGACAGCAGAGTCCTTTCTGGAGGCACCTGAAGCACATGCCTCACGGTTAGAGACCCAGGCCCAGCTGCACGCTGCCCTGGGCCAGGGTGGGCAGTAACCTGGAATTATACCGTAGTTGGCATCACCTGGCCCAGTGAAGGCCTGTGAGACGCCAGTGGGTGAGCAGAGCGTCGGAACCACCCTTCCCCAAACGCCTCTGCTCTTTGGATGTACCTTGCCACCTGGCCCGCATTCCACTTGGATCCCTACTAGCTCAGTGGCTGAGCTTGTAATCTGATTGGTTGATCGTAGTTTGACCCACGCTGTACCCTCTCATGATTTTGTATCCACCTTGTGGCTTGGCTCCATAATTCTTAGAGAGCTGGGCTCCGTGGCAGCCCCCCTTTGTGCAGTAACCTGGAATTATCCCCTCCTGTCCCAAGGAACTGTCTCTCAATCAACCATTCCTCCTCTTATGTTGTTCCTCAGAATTCATTCCTCACGTAGGGGCCCAGGGCTGTGGTGCCCCTGGCCTGGAGCAGGCTGGGAGTTCCATGCCCATCTGCAGGGCTCAGGGTGGAGGCCCCAAAGTGTTAAGAGGCCTGCAGGAAAGAAGGGTGCGCTGGGCCGGGCTGCAGTGGACGCCCCTCAGGATAGCCTCCTTGCAGCCCGTCCTCTGGCCACTGGTGCCTCTGCCCCGCCTATGGGGAGTGTGATACCCGTACAAAGCCTGTGGCCTCAGGAGGGCAGCAGGGCAGACGCAAGGGGGGGCGGGGGGAAGTGTGGTATGGTGTGGCTGGGACTTGGAGCCTGGAGCCCTCACAAGCTTGGGTTTGCTCTGGCTCCAGATGCGGCCCAGGGAGGGAGCCCTGGGAGGGCCAGCGAAGGTCTGGTGTCCACAGCTGGATGTCATGTGCCCGTGTCCCAAGTAGACCTGAGCAGCAGAGCGACCGGTGGGTGGGTGCATCGTGCATGTCTGGGCGAGGAGGGGCGTGGGCTGGGGCAGTGCCAGTGGGACGGTGCTGTGTTCCACATGCGCACTGAGGCTTGGGCCACACACGGCTCCCCAGGCGGCGCCTGGATTCTGCAGCAAGCCCTGGATTCTCGGCCTGCACAGTAGGAACACAGCATGAAGTCTGCAGGAGGGTCCCTGACAAGCAGAGCTTCGGGGGAGACCAAGGACTCGGGGAAGAGCTGTGACACGGGGAGGAGCCACGCAGGAAAAAGGAGGGAGGGACAGGAGGGTGACCAGGTCCCAGCAGGGACTCCAGCCAGCGTGGGGCCGTTGTCCCCCAGTGGCACAGCTGCAGCAGCTCCAGCCCATTGCAGCTGTGAGGAGGACATCTTGGGCTGTACGGGGCTGGAGGCCCTGCTGCAGCTGGGCTCTGCAGCACAGGTGTCTCTGGATCCCTGTCTGTCAGCATGTCCTGCACCCCAGCCTTGGGGGGGACCCCAGCCGTGGCCGGCGTACTCCGCTCAGGGCCTTCAATATGGTTCTGCCTGCCTTGGACTCCAGAAAGCACCTGTGACTCTCCCAGGAGGACCTGGAAGAGGGGGAGATGGCGCCAGAGCACGGCGGTGCCTGCTCGGGATTCGTCCGGCCCTGCCCCGTGCCCACCCTGATAACGTATTGCTTTTGAAGCTCAACTGATAGAAGCACCCCTTTCTCTCCCCAGCCTTCCCTGGTGAAGCCGCCACTCCTCCGCTCCAGTTTCCTCCTAAGGGTTAGTTTGGGTTTGGGAGGGTAGGAGTGGGACTTTTTGTTTCCTCCTGTTTCCTTCCCTGTGTAGCTTGAGGGTGAATTGGCCGCTGATGGAACGGGAGTGGGGCACGGGCACACGCGAAAGCTGGACAGCCCTTCCTAGGCACAGTGGTGCCCAGGCTCCCGCTTGCTTTATTTGGAGACAGTGATGTTGGGGACACGGCAGCTACAGCAAGGGATGCCTAGAGGAAGGCACCGGGCCCCGGAAGTGCTGCTCCTTCTTGGGATGTTCACGTGGCGCTGCCCACGCAGGGGTTTGTGCTGCTGCTGCTGCTGCAAGCAGGTGCAGACTGAGGCCCTCTGTGCTAGGACGCTGACTCGTTCTGTGTGTCTCCTTCCAGCCCCCTCTCATCAGGCCCATGGCTGCTGCAGGTCCCTGGGGACCCCAGGGCAGGGTGGCTGGCTTAGCTCAAGCTGTCCCACAAGGTGGAGCGGGAAGGGAGGTCTGTGTGACCTTGTCTCAAAGCCAGGTGGCTGGAGAGGTGGAGAGGGCTTCAGGACCCGAGATGTGTGGCCAGCCCTCGTTCTTGCCCTCACATGTGCTGGGGACGGACCCCTGAAGGAGCCCAGAGAAGGACTTCCAGGCAGCTGCAGCCCGTGGTTTCAGGTCAGTGGTCAGATGAGCCAGCGCGGCTGGGAATCCGGACAGTAGAGGGTTCTCAGGTTTCCTCTTTCTGTCCCAGCCACAAGACACCAGGGGCATCGGGCTCAGAGGAGTTAGGGTGGCCGAGTGGCTTCCTGGTCAGTCGCCCTTGCTCCCGGTTGGCCAACACCCCCGCCTGTACCTGCTCCCTCCCTTTAGATTGCGCTCCCCTGCCAGGTGGCCCTTCATGACATCTTTTCTAACCTGAGTCCCTCGCTCTTTCCCATTGACCCTTCTGTCACCTACAGCAGGATGACCATGGCCTGGAGGCCCTGAGACGCCCCTAAGGGTGGGGGTGCTGCCAGGGCATGGCCTCTGTCTGTGGCTGGCTGCTCCAGCCCGGCACCACCTGTGGCGGGAACCAGGCGCTACTGTCCAACCTCCTTTGCAAGCTGAGAAGTGATTCTGGTCATGGCTCAGGGCCACGGAGGGGTCAGCTTCAGCGCCTGATGACAACAGAGCCACACAGCGTGCCCACTCATTCTCTGCGTCCGCAGTGTGATGAGTGTAGAATCAAATGTAAAACCTGCTCAAGATCCATCCCATGTGGCTACCTCCATTTGTACAAGATTTTATCTACAAAAACCTCATTAAACATTTTTACTGTAAAAAATGACTCTCTTTAGCACATATGATTTGCCACTGTTGGAATGTAGTGTTGAGCTTTTTATAAGGGCCATGAATATTTCATAGAAAATAACACATTTATTGCAAAGATTCTTTTAAAAAAATTAGATCAGTGGGAAATTACTTATGAAACTTTCCTCTTTAGTGCAGCTTAAGTGAAAATTAGGAGATTCTGGAAGATTCCTGTGTTCCTGTGCAGTCCAGCTGTCCGGAAGCAAGCTGTTCAGCTTTCGGTTTTGGTCCCTCAGTGGCTAAGGGGATGTGTCCAGCTGTTCCTGGAGACTGTGACAGAGAAAGGCTGCTTCCTGAGACTCGGCCTGGTGACCCCGTGGGGGCTGCCTGAAGGGCCCAAGTACAGGCAGCGCGGCCAGAGGACCAAGGGGTGAACGCACTGTGCACCGCACACCCTGGCTGTGCTCAGCTCGGTGACGTCTGCTCCGTTTCCAGCTGTCCTCTGGTCACCTCCCTCCGATCTCCTGCAGATGGAAGGTGGCCCTGACCCAGCTGGCTTCACCCGCAGAGCCTGCCTTGTCCTCTGCCTTTGTTGGAGGCAGTTTGAACGTTCCCCACGAAACCCATCTGTCCATAGTCAGACTCCTGGATTTCAAAGAGAAAGAGTGGATCCGGGTTAGAAGCAAAAAGACTCAGTCACCGCACTGTGAGACAGGAGTTCAGTGAGGAACTTGGAAGGTTGGGGGACACGGAAGCTTCAAAATCGCTGGCCCAGAAGTTTCGGTAGAGATGCTCACTAGGACCCGCTCAGAGCCAGGACACGCGGCGGGTGGGACAGGCTGGGCCCCGAGGTCTTTCATTCTGTCACTCTATGAAGCTTTGCAGAGCAGGTTGTGGAGGATGATTTCACCAAGGAGAACAGTTCACTGTTCCTGCCGCAGTGCTGACTTCGGCCCTGTTCCCGTCCTGACGCTGGCCAATTCTTCCAGAAGCTTGTGAGGAATCCTTTTCACTGCTTCCGTCCTTGCCAGAAGATCTCCGAGGGCCTTGCTGGAGCTCCGCTTTGCTTTGGATGCCAAAGATAACTTGCAGAAAGCCACTTCGGGGGCCTCTGAGTAAAACATTTCTTGCTTACCCGTCATGCGTGAGCAGCCGTGGCCTGGCACGGCAGTTTCCTGCTCTGGAGAGAGCGCTGCACCACGCCTCTGGAGCCGCAGAAAACGCCCCAGCTCAGACTGTGTGGCTTACAATGGCCCAGATGTAAGAGCTGGTAACACGCTGGCCTCTGTGCTCCCAGGGATGTCCTGGCTCCACGATAGGATTAAAAGGTGAATGTACAACTTACCATCAAACTGAATTTTGTTTTCTTTTTTTTCTCACTTTTTTAAATTTTGAAATGAGGTCTCACTGTGTAGTTCAGGCTGGCCTTGAACACACTGTAGCCTACACTGGCCTTTGAACTCATGGTGATCCTCCTGCCTCCGCCTCCTGAGTACGGGGATGACAGGCATGTGTCACCACACCCAGCTTCCAAACTGAATTTTCTAAGCCTTTCTAAAATGAGTGTCTATAATCTTTTAATTTATTTTAAAATTCAAATGCTATTGAAAGGATGGTTAGGTTAGTTACAGGAGAGGGTGTTGTGTTAAAAAAAAAAAAAAAAAGACAGAATACTTCATGGACACAGCCTCGCTGGAAGAGAGAACTTGGAAGCCTCCCTGGGAGGCCAGACCCATGGCCAGGCCACAGGGGTCGCTGCGTGGTCTGGGGCTACAGTGGTTGGTGGGGCTCTGCTTCCACAAAACTCAGGAAGGAGGTGCCGTGGGCAGCACGGGGGCCCAGCCCAGGAGCTCAAGGCCCAGGGCGCAGGGAGCTCTCAGCCGTGAGGACCTGATGTATGAAGCTGCTGTATCTTTGCCCAGTGCTACGGAGAGCCCTGGGGCCGGCCGGGCGGCTGCTTTCAAACGTGGACACTGTGAACCCACCACAGATTTGGTACTCTTCAGCGCCCCTGAAGGTTTCCCACATGAATGGATGGTGGCCAGGCATGAGAGCCCCTGGCCTCAGGACCAACAGCCCAGATCAGCCTGGATGCTTTGGAGAGGGACCAAGGTTGCTGGATGCCATTGGAGAAGTTAAATCACTGGCCTGCCTGCCTGCCTGCCTGCCTGCCTGCCTGCCTGCCTGCCTGCCTGCCTGCCGGTCTGTTTCTCTGTGTGTCTGTCCCTCTGTCAGTTGGACGGGGGTCCCTGTAACACTGCTGCACCTGTAGCCCTGCCTCTAGTAGGGACTGCGTGGGGACTGAGTGGACAGGTGGAGGTTGACTGCGATGCTGACCTGTAGCTGGGGGCAACCCCGTGCAGGTACCCAGGCCCCGTGTGGGGGCATTGGGTGTTGCCAGGCACCCGTGTGCCAGACTGGCTGGGACAGGGGCTGAAGGAGCAGGGCCACACAAAAAGTATTCAGACCCGGCCACTCTGCTTTCACTTCCAGGCCATGGGGTGGGCTGGAGCGTGGGCTTCTGTGGCCTCGCGGCCCGCGCAGCAGAAGAAGGCTCACAGCTGGGGCTCAGGCGGCTTTGGCGCCTGCTTTCGGGTTGGCTCAGGAGTGGAATGTTTGAGATAGACCGAGAAGAGCTTGTACTTAGAGTACGAGGAGAAAGGATGGGCAGGCAGCAGATTGCACTGGGGCAGGGCTGGCCACATGCAGGTGAGTGTGCCAGGTCCCCACCACAGAGGGCACAGTCCCTGTGCGGACCGCCAGCCACACGCGGCCTGGGGTTCCTCCAGGACGGAGCCCAGAGGCCGCAGCAGACCCGGCAGCCCACCCTGCCTCTCCAGGGAGCCCACAGCTCTGTTCCCTGCGCTGGGAGGCTGACCTCAGCGGTGTAGTGAGTCGGCATGACCGGGTACTCAGGAGGGCAGGGTGCCCCACCACGGACCACGCCTGCACGGCCCAGCTTGCAGTTTACCTTCCTTGCTCCGAATCTTAGATGTTTTGCTTCTCGGTCAGGAACATTCATCTCCAGTGGATCAGAGATTGAAGTTCTGTGAGAGATTTGTGTTTGTGGAGAAGTTCTGGAGAGATGAAAGGTGCTGTCAGTACAGCCCCACTGGGTGGGGACGTGCTTCAAGCCCTGATGGACTGCCATTGTGAGGAAAGAGGGGTGGGGGAGGAGGCAGCACGGGGTCGCCTGTCCCCTTTCGCCCAGGATGGAGTAGAGGACACAGGCTCAGCCTAGAGACCCACAGGCACTCCCTGCCCCAGCTCCTGTGGCTGTGGAGTCAGGCACATCCTTGAGGTTTGCTCTTAGTTGGTGAAAAACCTGGAACAGACTGGCTTGCTCTTATTTGAAAGCCCTGCTCTTCCTCTGCTCCTGGAGTTTCTTTTCTTTGGCATCTCTCCCTCTTCTCACATTTAATATTACACATGGGCTGAGTGCCAGGCAGCCCTCTGTGTGGGCCCGGAGTTTCTTGCATGGTGGACCAGGTGCCCCGGCTCTGCACCCTTCCCCAGTGGGGTAGACAGAGCTGTTCCCCAGGAGGCAAATCCAGTGTGGACCTGCAGGGGGTAGGAGAGGGCTAGGACTACGCAGAGCGTGTGAGGGACAAGGGGGCTGCAGACCGCCCTGTGCCTGGTGTGTCTGCTCCACCTGGGGGATCAGACAGGCCAGAGCTGGAGGCCAGGGCCAGCCCGAGCCAGTCCAGGAACAGAAGCCCGGGTCTGCTTGAGTCTCCTAGCCTGAGGTGCGCAGGCCTCACCATGGCGCCGGCCGCCCCATGCAGAAGACCCCAAAGGCACAAGTCAAGAGGACAGGAAGGTGCAGGGCACTGTGTGAGATGAGGCCCCCAGCAAGCGGTCTAGCCAGCGGGGACATCAGCCTGGAATGGCCCTCCCTGGCATGGTCCGGCGCTGCTCCCCTGGCTGGGCTCCGATTGCCACCAGAAGTGTTCAATGCTTTGCATTTTCTCTAGTGACAAATCGACAGATTGGAGCCCCGCAGCTCAGAAACACCTGCAGGTGTTGACTGGAGTTTGGGGACAGCCCTTTGGGGTTGGCAGGAACAGGGAGGACCCCGAGTTTCCTGGGCTCCCTTCCATGAGTGTGCCCCAGAAAAGTGATCTGCCTGAAGGACATTTACGTGAATGTGGAAAGGGGCGACTTCCAGGAGAGGAGCTAGTGGGCGCAAGCCCTCCTGTTTAGGGGTGCCCTGACCTACCCCAGATAGAGGTCGGAAGTAGGAAGGCGCCTGGTACCGGAGCACACTGTGCACCGCGGTGTTAGGCCCAGAGCCCTTCGTGGAGAAGGCACAGCCTCTGATGCCTCCGCTTCCATCTGGGCTCTCCTGCTAGAAGTCGGTGCTCCCTAGCTGGAGGAATGCGGCCTGCCACCTGCCCCGTGGCCCCTGCCCCCTTCCCCCCCCCCCGTGAGCAGGGTGCTTGGCGTGTTGCCTCCCAGCACCCTGCATGAAGGCGCCGTTGTGCCCCCATCTCAAAGCAAGCGCCACATACAGCAGGGTTGTCCCCTCACCAGGGAGCACTCTGGGCCCCAGCTTCTCCCTGAACAAGGAGTCCTTGTGGCACCCGAGTGCCACTGAGATGCCAGGCTGAGCATGGCATTCCAAGGCCCTGGTCCCAGGAGCGTGGTCTGCTGGCCACAGCATGGATGGTGAGGTTAGAGCGCATGTCATGTTTGCCCCACCTGGCTGGCGGAGTCCTGCGCCCCTGCCTGTCCCCACCCATGTCGTCCTCCTGGGCGGCTCCAGGGGCTGAAGGTAAAGGAGGGGATGGAGGCGGGTCCAAAGCCTGGAGCTGGCAGACCCAGTGGCTGCGCCCCAGTCAGCCCGTCATTCTGACAGTGCTGCATGCAGCCCTGCAGTGGGAGCCAGCAGTTCTGAGCAGGAGCTGCGCTGGATGACAGGAGTGGACAGGACGCGGGGTCAGCCCAGTGGTCAGGGAGAGGAGCACTCAGTCTGTGGGGCCCAAGACATCTGAGAGCCCGGAGCCACCTCAGAGACTCATGCCCATGTGGGGACCCGCTGTGGGCTCACACGCTGTGGCCGCTTCGCAGAGAGAGGAGTGCAGACCTCCAGAGAGGGCATCCTGCAGGGCTTGTGTGTGCCATGGGGGCTGGCCACAGTTCTGCAGAGCAGGGAGCAGCAGTTCCGGTTCCCGGCCATCCAGTCCTGTGTCACCCGGGTCCCCAGCCATCAAGATGCCCGCATGGCCACTGCAGTTGCAGTGCTGAGCCAAGGCTGGGGAACAGTGTCCTGAGTGGCTTTCTGTGACAGCGTGCTTCCCCGAGAGGCCCAGGTGACTCCTGGCCTGGCCATTGTGGCCTGCACCATCGGCAGACACGCCCACCTTCTGTGCAGGTCTCCTGTTGGGACTGGGCGGCTTCTCCCATTCCACAGTAATACCTTTCCTGGGAAACCTCGCGCTGGATCCTGCCCTCTTGTCCGTCCTTCTTCCTGCTGTCCATAGTCTGTGTACTCCTGGCCCAGGTGGCATCGCCCTTCAGACCCAGGGCCAGGCTTTGCCCTCCTTGGGCTCCCGGTCTCCACAGGGAATGTGGTGAAAGCACTCAGCCATAAAGGGGAGCAGCCCAGACGTGTGTTTTCCAGGCGCTGTGCACAAATAGCTTGCACAGTGGGGGCAACCGCTGTGGACTGCTGGAGGATGTTTTACCTGCGAATGGAGGAGGGCGTCCTTTAGGAGTGCTGCTTCTCCCAGGGGTTTGAAGGGTGCCGGGCACTCGCGTAGGACATGCACAGTAAATGCAGTCCCTCTTGCATTTCATTTTGCTCCTCTCCCTCTGCTGCTGTCTGACACCCGCCCTTCCCACCTCCCCAGTCCTCCTCCCTCCCTCCCTCCCTTCTCCGAGGCTTTGGAGGTAAGACTGTCTACCTGGAAACCTGCCCCGTGAAGGCTGTAGCTGGGCAGTCAGGAGCAGTGTGCTCTGCCTGCGTAACTCTCCGCTGTTCTTTCTGCAGATGGGAAGCCCGTGTCCCTGTCCCCACTGGAGTCCCAGGCCCACAGTCCCCGGTCCCCGGCCTCCAGCCCTCGGGAGCGTGAAGGACTGGAAGCAAGGATGCGCGAGGTGGAGGAGGAGAACCGGGCCCTGCGCCGCCAGCTCAGCCTGGCCCGGGGCCGCCCGCCTGCCCCACGCCGCGGCAACCACTCAGGCACCTACTCGGTGGAGGAGGGCACAGGTGACAGCGAGAGCCTGCGCGCGGGCATCGTGGCAGGCAACAGCTCTGAGTGTGGACAGCAGCCGGCCGTGGAGAAGTGCGAGGTAAGGGTGCTCTGGGGCGGTGGGCGGCCCAGGCACTGGCTGCTGTGAGGCGAGCCTCAGGGTCCCTTCTGGAAGGTGGGAACAAGTGGGCCTGCCCCTCAGAGATGCTGGAGGTGCATGCTACTTACCCAAGTCTCTTTTTCTGACTACAGTGTGAGTGGTGTCCTGAGTCACGGCCCCAGTGGCAGGTCCCTAGGGCTGGGGCCAGTCCAGTCGCGTCTCTGAGGCCGTGCAGGGTGTGCGGTAGCTGAACGCCTCTCCTGCCCTTGAAGGGCACGCTGGGTGCTGTGACCCTGGGTCCTCCCCTGTGCCATGCTTGATTCCCTGCATCCATACAACGAAACTCCCTTGGTACGGTTCTGATGGTGGAAAGAGCCTGGCACGTCCCCACCCGCCGGCAGGAGCAGGGCTGCCAGGGCCTGAGGAGATGCTGACCACTGGCAAACTGCAGCGCTCGTGGTGCGCTTCCTGCGCGTCCTGAGGGACACGCGGCCGTGGGAGCCGAGGCAGGGCTGGCTCCAGTGGGGCCATCCCGGGCACTAGGTGTATCCCTAGTTACAGACAGCACCTCCTGCCTTGGCCGCGCTGCTCCGGGAGCAGCCCCGTGCAGACCCCGGCTCCTACGGAGAGGCGCTGCGGGCCGCTAGGATCGGCCTGCAGGTGGCGCTGCGCACGCGGCGGCAGGACGTGGGCTCCCGCCCAGGGGCCGGCAAGAGAAGGGGAGAGGCCCGCCCGCGCCTTTGTCTGTCCTTCCCTGGCCCGGGAGCGGCAGAGGGTGGATGTCCAGTGAGTACACTCCGGGCAGGAGGGAGCTGGGAGCCCAGTCTTTCAGCGGAGTACTGCGCCTGCCTTGAGGTCTCGCGGCTCCAGAGCGCCCCCAACTGCTCCCCTGCTCTGGGAGAGGGATAGCAAGTGGGAGACCCCTGCACGTTGGGGCCGTGCTGCTGTGGGGTTGTGTCCGGTGGTTTTGTTTCTTGATGCTGGGGTCGAACACACTGAGCTACATTCCCAGCCCTTTTAAAACTTTTTTGGGACAAGGTCTCCCCAGATTGCCCAGGCTGACCCTGAACTTCTGATCCTCCTGCCTCAGAGGCTGGGATTGCGGCTGTGCCCGCCATGCTAACCCGTGTGGCCAGCGACAGATCTGGAAGGGGACCTGCATCTGGCTAGCCAGGAGGCCCTGGGTGGAGGCTCTGCGCGCGCTGCGGGCTGGAGGTCTGGTCTCCATGCCCTCGGGTGCTCGTGACTCGGCTGCCACAGGGAGGGGCGCAGGTACAGGCAGGCACTGAGCCGTACAGTTGGACTCGCCGCTGTGCCCTCCCTGGACTTCCGGGAGCCACCTAGCGTGGCCTCGAAGAGCTCTGCGGTCGGAGTCAAGTCTCTGCGGCACTCATAGTATATCCTGTGGAGCGTCTAGGCTTTGAGTGTGCAAGGCTTTGTCCTGTGGCTCCCGCTTCCCTTTCATGCCCGAGGTGGGAGAAGCCCAGGGCCAGCCCCTGAGTCCCTGCCAGCATATCAGGGCTGGGGAGACCTCTGGGGCTGGTTTCTAAGGCTGCACCTCACCACTTCTGTTTGTGTCCAGGGTGAGGCGGCCCGTTGGCCTTCCATACCATGTCTCTGCTTAGCAGGGGCACCAGAGCCAAGTGCTGGCACCGACGTCACAGCCAGAGGCTGCTAGGGCAGTCGCCTCCCTTGGCACGTGCCCAAGGGCCCTCTGCCATCCTTGCTGACCTCAAGGGCAGTGTATGGAGTAGGCTGCCCTCGCCTGCCCCTCCCCGAAGGCACCTGGGAAGCAGGTTTTGCGTACAGAGCAAGTTCTTGCCAAGTCTTGGATGCTGCGGCTCAATCTCAGAGCGTCCCTGTCCTGCTGTGCTCAGGGCCAGCGCATATCCAGGTCGTCCGCTGCCCGGGAGCAAGGTGTGGGAGACCAGGTAGCTCTGAGGCCGCAGCCTGGGCCGCTGCGTGAGGAGCTGCGAGGGCCAGGAGTGGATGCGCCCGGCTTCCTGTGCTCCTGAGATGGTGGAATAGCCGGGCAGGCATGAGGCCCAGACGTGGAGGCCGCTGCCCGTAGCATGTGCTCGCACTGTGACCACGCCGAGCGCACGTTCAGCCCCTTGCTTCCCTTCCCTTCGCCTGGGTTTCTCGTGCCCCTGAGGAGCCATGTGGGCTCACCCTCTGGCCCCAGAGCCTCGGTGTTGCCGTCACCATGCCTCACCCCTCCCTGTCCCTGCACTGGTGAAGCTCTGTGCCAGAGCCCACACCGGAAGTCTACAGCACGCTTGCTGCAGCCGTGTGGGCCTCTGTGGCTGCCTTGAAGCCTGTGGAGGTGCCACCAGTGTTTCTGAACACCTAACAGCCTCTGGGTGCTGGAAAATTGGCCTTGCCCGTTTCTGTGCCTTCTCCCTGGCCCATCGCGTGGCCCTCTGGCACCAGCCACATGCTGCTGGCTGATTTCTACCACTGGGGCGGTGACTCTACTGTGGCCACCTGGTTCTGCTCTGGGAACCTGTGGCCTGGGGTTGCATGGGCCTCCTGCCCGCGGTGTGAAAGCAGGTGTGCACATTCCTCTGCAGTGTCCAGCCCTGCTACAGCAGGACACTTAGGGACTCACCAGCCACAAGGCCTTGGGCAGGTCTTCCCCCAGAGACACTGCATCATCCCTACAGGAAAGGGACAGTGAGTGCAGCCTGCGGCGTCGGCTCCACTCGTTGCTGACATTGTCCGCCCTCTGCTGCCTGGCAGAGCAGCCTGACCTCATGGCCTCCGGCTGAAGTGATGGGCCGGTACACTGTCTTCTGCATCTTCCAGGAGAGCTCACCCGTCCTCTGCGCCCCCCTGCTGAGCTCCTGTCCTTACCTGCTGTTAGGAGAATCAGGGTGCCCGTGGGACTGAGGGCCGCCCCTGCCCTCCTAGAAGGAGGTGGCTGGGACCTAGTTTCCCACTCCCAGGTAGCGGGCTCCATAGCTCTGGCTCCCGAGGATGAGCTTATTCATGGTGGCCGGTGTGTGGATGAAGCCACACAGCCTGGAAACTCACCTAAGCTGTTTGAGAACGTACGCACTTACACTCACCATCAATGGGCCCGTTTTCCAAAGTCTCTGAAAGATGAAGTGAAGCCAGAGCTGCTCTTTCAGAGGCGGTGCATTTACGTGTCTGTGACTTGGGGGCCCGACTCCAGGCGCCTCGTGCTCACCCTCCCTGCTGCCTCGGGGGAAGGTGCATACCTGCTCACACCCTTCTGGTGGGGGTGAGGTTGCTGCACCCTGCCCTGTGGCTTGCCCACTCCTCCCGGAGCTGTCACCCAGAGACAAGACCTGGCGCTCTATCCCACGGGCACCGCTCAGATATGCGTGAACCAGCAGGACCCAGGCGACCGGAACCTACTGCCATTTTCTTGCCCTCTTTTCTGGACAGCTTCCTGGCCGTAGGCAGGGCAGGCCCTTCCTGGGATCCTGTGCCTTCCACACAGCCCAGTGGCACCAGTCATCAACAGTGGCATAGAGCCCTCACCTGGCCAGCATGCTACAGCACCTCAGGCAGGAGGAGGAGTGCAGGGGCCCTGCTGGGCCAGCGTGACCAGCCGGCGTCTGAGGGTTCATTGGTAGGCAGTGGGGCTGGCACAGGGTGATGGAGCCCAGGGTTGTGGTTCCGCCCAGGGGTTGGTCCTGATGGTCCCCATTTCTTGATGGATTGCAGGGAAAGGACTCACGGCCAGGCATTGTCCTGCCTGGTAACTCTACCCACCATCCCCCAGGCTCTCTCGTTCCAGAGCAGTACAGGCAGCACTGGGACGGGTGTAGATGTGGGCAGAGAGCAGGGTGAGGAGTGCCCCGGTGAGCAGCAGGGAGTGGGGCCCCCAAATCCTTGGGCATGGTGAGCTGTGGCTCCCGCACTCAGAGGAAGTGAGGAGGCTCTGGGTGAAGCTGATCCAGCTCCTCCCGGGTGTGAGGTGGCAGCGGTGCAGGAAGGACCAGAGGTCGGGGGGTGGACTGGGGCTGCACCAGGGGCACAGTTCTCGCCCTGCGGCCAGGAGCTGGGTGCAGCAGGAGGTCTGCGACCCAAAGGCAGTGTCTCTGGAGCCCGTGGAGCGTGATCTGGGTCAGAGTGCCTTCTGCTATGGCTGACGAGAGCAGAGAGTCAGAAACCGTGCTCAGGGCGAGGGCCGAGTCCAGCACCTGGCCTTGGATTGAGTACCAGAGGGCGCATCCAGTCAGTGTGGCCTGGGGGGCCGTGAGGGGACAGACTGCCACTCTGTAAGCGCAGTGCTTCCTGCCAGAGGCACAGACTCCACAGGCCAGAGGTGTCCCATGGGGGTTCCCAAGTGGCACAGGCCAGCTTTGGTACTCAGGTTCAGGAGCCGTGGGGGAAAGTTCCTGGTGGCAAAGGGTTGCCAGCCAGCCACCACCAGCACAACCTGCAAGCTCTGAGGTGGTGCAGAGACCAGGGCCTTCTCCACCTGCACTTGAATCATGCTAGGTGCAAGGCCCAGGCCCAGGCCCAGGCCCTGTGCTTTGGAGGCCGTGTTGACTGTGACCAACGTGGCCTGGCATGGGTACCTCCCCTGTCCACTGCCATGCAGGCTGCACCCCGCCTTGCTGAGGGTCCCCTGACCTGCAGTTTTCCCTGCCTAAGGGAGAAGAAACAAGGCCCAGGACTCAAGCCCTGGACAGCATCCTGAGGGGCCCACGGGTGGGCCTGGCCCTGGTGACACCTGAGAGCATGTTAGACCAAGCCAGGAGGGTGGCTTGTCCTTCTAGGACAAATTTCTCTCCCCACTCTAGTTGTCCGCCTCCCGTTGGGGGCCGGGCCTCACTGTTTGCCTATTGGAACCAATCACCGTTTCTCTTGTCCCCAAATGTAATTGCAAAGAGCCCTAATGGCTTCCAAGTGATGACAGTGCCATGAACTGATTCAGAAGGCCTTAATAAGACCGTCCCCAGCTGTCTTCCACATGGCAGGCACTGCTCTCTGCCTTCCCACGACACCAAGGAGGGGTACGTGTGCCTTGTCCTCTGGCGGACATGCTCTGCGAAGCCTCCTCCTGGTGACACTGTGCTCCTGTCCTCACAGACTATCCACGTTGCCATTGTCTGCGCCGGGTACAATGCCAGCCGAGATGTGGTCACCTTGGTCAAGTCCGTCCTCTTCCACAGGTAAGAGCAGCCTTGTGTGTGGTCCTCAGGGAGGGCTGGGAAGGGCGAGGCCACACCACCCACTCTGTTGCGCAGAGTGGGGCGTGCGGGTCCCAATCCCAGAAGGTGGTGGAGTTAAGGAAGGTCACAAGCAGCACCCGGGTCCTTCTCGCCACAAGTGGGGGTGGGGTGAGGCGCACAGCCACAGGAGCCTTCGGGGACACCGAGCCCGTGCTGCAGCCTGTCCATCAGCTCGGGACCACTTCCAGGCATGTTGCCAGCTGGTAACGTGCTGCCTTCTGCCCCCTGGAGCTCTTATTTTAAAGCTGGAACCCCCGGCACCTCAGAATAGGACTGGGCCTGGGGGTGGGGGATGGATAAGACCCTCAAAGATACAGCTCAGTGAAGGCGGCGCCCCTGGGTGAACCCTGATCCAGGATGGCTGGTGTCTCCCACGGAAATCAGGACACAGCCACACCTTGGGGGAGGACATCATGACTGCATCTCAAGCAGGGACAGAGCCCAGGACACAGCTGGCAGGGCTGAGGGACACACTTCCATTGCCCCACTGGCCGGCTGGCCACTGTGTCTCTTGTGTCCCATGCTGGCCACTTTCTCTCTGCCACTGCTCCCTGTGGTGCCTCGGGGCATTTCTGGGCCCCACAAAGCCCTGCCTCATCTTGTCTGAAATGCACAACCCCATGAGTGATGTCCCATCTCTAGGTAAAACTCCCACCTTTGGTCCACAATCCCTTGGGACTCTCCCCGGCCCCTACTCTTGTGTGATACCTTGGGTTGGGTCACATCCAGCACGGGGTCCGCAGGTCATCCTGCTGGACCCCCCGCCCCACCTCCTCCGTAAAACCACCAGTCCTCACCCCACCAGACGCGGAGGTTGGGGCCTCCATCTGTTCTGCCCACGATGAGCCTGGACTCAGGGTGTGGAGGGCAGACTGTGTCTTAGTCTTCTGTCTTCCCGGGCTCTCGGGCCCGCCGGTCCCTCACTGCCCAGGAAGTGTTGGCTTTCAACAGTCATGAGTGTGCTGCACGTGAGCCAGGGCCAGGGCATCGTGGAGATCGAAGGAAGGTGGGTTCGGCTGGCTGAGTGGTAGCGCTGCGCCGCCCAGCCGCGGCCCAGGCGCCCAGCCCTGCCACCCTGCAGCAGCGTGGCACCCAGCCCCAGTCTTTAGTTTCTAGTTCCTGTGGTATTCAGCTCCCACTGTAAGTCAGGTCACTCCGCACATGTCGTCCACAGCAGCATGTATTTTGAACTCGCGGCGACAGGGTCCTGGCTGGGCCACGCAGCGCTATAGTGCCCACACCAGAGAGCCAGAGGTGGGGCTCAGTGGCCTTCCGAGGGGGGAGGATGTGCAAGGAGCATGGAAGCCAACCGAGTAAGGGCTTCATTGGTGGCAGTCCTCCTCCTGTCCGTGTCCCGTGGGAAGATGCGGCCCCCACAGCAGGAAGTGTGAGGCCGCATGTCCAACAGCCGAGAACACCGTGCTCCTGACTGGCAGCCACGCGGCCTTTCTGTGTGGCATCACTGCAGGTGCACCAAGGACCTTGGGGCTCTGCACCCTCGCCTGCTGAGCCGGCAGCCAGGCGCCTGAGGCTGGGTGCTGAGCTCATGGGACCTTGCCCACGCGCTCCATTGAAGAGCACCAGGACCCCAGCAGCAGCACGAGCCTCTTTCCAAGAGGGCACTGCGTGGTTATTCAGTGGTGCTGGGTCTCAGCAATTCCCTTAGGGGGTGGCAACTCCCTGTGCCGATGACAGTAAGTTTTGTTCTTGCTGCCTTATCTGTGTGTCACGTAACCCAGTGGCTGCTGGCACTGCCGGAATCCCAGCATGGACAGGCTTTCACTCCCACAGTACCCGTGGCAGAGAAACCGTAAATCATAGGCTGGCTGCTGGGGGCGTGCCGTCCCTTCTTGGAGGCAGGGAGCTCTGAGTGTAGGTCACGACAGTTCCCCATCCTGCTCAGTGACAAGTGAGGCCCTCCATCACGAGCATGTGAGAGCAGGGAGGACCTGTGGGTTGGTGTGCGGGGCCCCACCCAGATAGTGAGAGGAGAGGGCGTTAGACTCTGCACTTGGAAGCAGCTGTAGATAGCCCGCTGCCTGGAAGTTCGAGGCAGGCAACTCGGGCGTGGTCCGAAGGCTGTTGACAAAGCACCCTCCCAACATTAGTAATGACTGGGTAACGCGGCGTGGCTACTGTCGGGCCCTTGCTGTTCATCACAGTGGCCATTGATTTTCCTGGAGACATGTCCAGCAAGTTTTCCTTTATGGCTTGCTCAGCTGCCTCCAGTTGGCTTCCCTCCTGCAGCAGGCACTGGTGGTGAGTGCCTGCTCGCCCTGCTCCCAGGAGAGTGCAGGGGCACACACGCCTGCACACTCACCCTTGGCCACCGCTTGCTAAATGGCACGGAAATAAAAGGGAGAGGCCCATGCCAGCGCCGTGGCCCCAGTGACTGCCTTGGGACTCGGTCTTAAAAGGAGATCCAAATGGTGGAGAAAGCCTGCAGAACTGTTGTCTCTACTCGTGAGATTGGGCGCTGCTGAGAAAGAAGAATGAAGGAACAGCCTCTGCCCGTGGCAGCAGAAATGAGTGGAGACGGGAGCTGTGGTTTCAAAGCCGAGTCAGGGAAAGTAGAATACAGAGTGGAGCGGGCCACCCATGTGCAGGCACTTGC
This sequence comes from Octodon degus, assembly GCF_000260255.1. Taxonomy (NCBI): domain Eukaryota; kingdom Metazoa; phylum Chordata; class Mammalia; order Rodentia; family Octodontidae; genus Octodon; species Octodon degus. The sequence goes on along the minus strand of NW_004524580.1, from coordinate 35,388,452 downwards.
ATGGGCATTGACTCGGGCCAGGGAAGGGAAGGTGGGCCGGAAAGCCGAGGAAGAGCGAGCGTGGTGAGGGGGTTGTGTGTGGGGAAGCCAGGCGCCTCTGCTTCCGTTCGTCTGCTATAAGTAGTTTGGGCGCTGTTGTTACCCAGCCTCTGGGGTGGAGAAAGGCACTTGGGGCAGGCTGTGTGCAGTGGAGCTGAGGAGGAACCACCATTGGGGGCATCACTGGGATGGAAGGTGATTCACAGAGTGGGAGGACGGCCGCGCCCCATCGCAGGTGCAGATCGCGGGGAGATAGCGCCACCCCGCAGGGAGCCAGCCCTTGTTGAGCAGAGGAGAAATGTACTTATTTATAACCAAGTGTTCAGCATTCATGTGCCAGGGGCCCACTGCTTTTCACTCTGCAATCCTGTTGGCAGGAAGAGCCTGTCACTCACATTCCTTCATGCAGCAAGGAGAGTTTTGTTTGTTGGTACGGAGCTTATAGGCCATTGAGCTCCTGCTTGTCTCTCTGCTTGTTCTCACCCTCCTGGCAGAGCCCAGCCAAGCTGCGTGGGGAGAACAGGATCAGCCGCGGTGGCAGGCAGCTAGGCTGCGGCCCAAAGCTCGCCTTGGTGAGCAGGTGGCCCACAGGCCACTGTGCCGGCCCTGCCCACACCACATTCCAAGTATGGGCAGATGCTGCTCCAGCACGTGGCTCCCTCTGCAGCGGGCCACTCCAGGGTCCTCAGAGCTGAGTCCCCTCTGCCTCCTGAGGCGGGCAGTGCTGCAGCCCACTCTGCATGCGCGCAACCGTGGCCCGCGGCATGCAGACAGGGTGGAAGTCTGTGCCTGCGCTCTTCACCAGGAAGAAGCTGCCGGTGTTAGTTGTCCCCTCAGTGACAGTGTAGACGCTGTTGTCATTACCACTGTCCCCACAACCCTCCCGAGCTGCTGCACACGGCATGCATGGGGCTGTCGAGAGCTGGGCGTCAGCTCGCTGAGGACACAGCCGTGAGACTTGAGCAGGTGCGTGGCCTGGGCATGGCGCTCATAGCCAGAGGTCAACATGTTGTCCTCAGGTGCGGGGCTGCCCACCTGCCTGGCTCCCACCTGTGAAGGTGTGTGCCTGTCCCCATAGGCAGGGCCATGAAGGCACTGGACTGGGCGGCTCCTGTGTCCCAGGGAGGGGATGGGCCAGGGCTGCATGCCCAGCTCTGCCAGCCCGGGGTCCATGTGGCCTTTGCTGTCCAGGAGCCCATGGGTTTCTCTCACGGAGACCTCGCCTTACGCAGTACCAAGGCCATGTGACCGCCCTCGAGCAGACCAGCACACTGAAGGCCTCAGCCCGCTGCCGTGGTCTTCTGAAGTGAGTGCCCTGCAGGTTCTCAGTGCAGGGCCTCCCTGAGCACGCAGGCCGCTGTCCAGGGCTCTCTTTTCCTAAACTTGCTATTGAGGAATAAAATTAATTAATGATGACCTTGGCTTTTGGGGCCTTGTGTATTGTAAGACAGACAGACCCTGCCACAGGCCTCCTCTCCCTGTCCCTGCACTACTGCCGCCCGGGCCAGCTGTGGCGCCTCTGGCCTGCGGTGGGTTCTGTCCCTGCACCTGTCTGTCTGCTTGTCCTCCAGAATTCTGCCGCCTGGAGGCAGAATTGTGCTGCTCTTCTTCCCTTGGCAGAAGCCATGCTCTTTCACCTTCATCCCAGTTGCCTCAGTTTGGTGCTCTGGGAGCAGGGCCGGGGTGGCCCAGGTCCCCAGTGGTTCCAGCTGCTGTGCCTCGTAGAATGGCCGTGTTCATGGGGGGCTCCCCATTCCTGCTGGCCCTCGGCCAGGCGAGCTGCCTGCTCCTGTTCTGTCTTCCCGATGTGTCGCACATGGAGCTTGCAAGCTCACCTCATCAGCACGACAGCCTCACGAGGCGGCTTCCTGGCACTTTATAGACCTGCGCAGCTGCAGCGCAGAGGTTGGCGCCATGCGTAGCCCCCGTGACAAGTGCAGGATGGTGCTGCGTCCAGACACCAGGCCCCACGTCCTGCTGGCCTGTATGGTGTGTGGCCTCAGCCAGGCTACAGGAGCCTTCACTGCCAGCAGTCCAGGAGCAGGGACAGGCTGCTGTTGCTCAAGGGCAAGAGCCGAGGTCTCCCTGGGGTAGACCACGCGGGAAGCACACATCAACCCAGTGCCAGAACAGGTGCCCAGAAGCCTCTGGAAGATGGCCCATGTGCGTGTGCCCTGCGTGTGTGTGGCGTGCTTGGTTTGGGCACCCCCAGCGATGTCACCTGCCCAGGTGGGGAGCGTGTTCCCATCTCCTGCTGGGACGTCCTCACCAGCGAGCACTGCTATGCACCTTTCATGGTGGCCGTGGGGTGCACGCACTGCCTCGGGGGTCGGGGTGGGCAGCAGGGGGCTGGACGCGAGGCTCTGACCCCCTGTCCCGCTCCTCCCCACAGGCGAAACCCTCTGCACTTCCACCTCATCGCCGACTCCATCGCAGAGCAGATCCTGGCCACGCTCTTCCACACGTGGATGGTGCCCGCTGTGCGCGTGGACTTCTACAACGCTGATGAGCTCAAGGTAGGGCAGGAGTGGGCCACTCAGGGCTGTTTGGCTCCGTCCAGGGGGCTGAACAGGCTGGTGGTGGCTGAAGTCCTAGCTCCTAGCTGCAGACATCCAGCGAGGCACAGGTTGTCTGATGTGGACATCAGAGATGATCGAGTGGCCTCTCCCAGTGTAAGTCCACGTTGCTCTGGGCCACCCTAGCCACAGAAGGCTTTCCGTAGACACTGAGGCCTCTGGGTTCCTGGTGTTCAGACATGGCCTTGGGAGAAGTCTAGAGTGTCATCACCCATGGAGGTACATGCTGAATTGGGCCTGGAAGGCCTGGCTGGACCTGGGGCATTCTCAGGACTGGTCACAGACCCTAGGTCGACCCTCTATGAGCCCTATTCACTCATTAGTGTTGATTAGAATTCTAACTCGTGGGTGATTAGGAGGCTCAAGTGAGCAAAGGCATGTGAGCTCGCATATAGCGCTGAGCTGAACGCAGGCTTTCACCCGAGAACCGCTTGGCCACTTCCTCAGTGCCTGCCCGCCTTGGCTGCGTCTGGCCCGTGGGCCTGGACTCGCCAGGAAAGCCAGCTTGTGCTGGCTCTGCCTCAGGTTCCACGCGCTCCCTGTGCTGTGCCGTGGCTCACTGGGCCCTCTCTCCTGGGGGAGCCTGCACAGGCTGGACCCTCTCCCGTCCTGACCTAAGTCCTGCTGCTTGTGCTTCCTGACCGAGTGTTCCCACCTCTCAGGACATTCCTGAGTTCCCTGGAAAGGAGGAAGTGTCTGCTGCCTTCGCCGTTACTGGAAGCTTCTTAAGGAGGTGGGAAGGGACAGGCCTCACTCTTCTCTGTATTTCTGTGTGTAGTAAGTGCCTGGTAATGCCTGTGGTCTTGGCAGAGCCAAACGCTCGTGGTGGAGAACACACGCCACGGACACGTGCATCGCTGGGGGTCGGCGGTCCCCTTGGGAGGACTGGGCACGAGGCTGACTCGGCATGTGGGCTGTCTCAGGCCCCCTCAGGCCATTATCTTTTCATTTCAGAGCCATCATGTCTTAACTAGAGCTCAGTGACACTTCTGGTTTCCAGTTTTCAGGCTTGAGATTGATCAGGATGTTCAGAATTTAGCATTTGGGGATTGTCGTGGTAATTTGCTTGCCATTCCAATCTATTCTGAGCTGAGATTGATTAACACTCTTAAAAAGGGAAAAGCAAAATTTAGCAAATTGCTGCACTAATTAAGGTGAAAGCAAGCCACTCTGTCCCCCAGGGTCTCAGTGCTAACAGGAGCGGAGGAGCACGGCTGACCTCGCGTGACGGCTGTCACTTTGCTTTTCCCTGAGTGCCCCACGTGGGCCTGCACCTGTACCTAGTAAGAGCACAAAGTTCTAGCAAGACCCTGACTCAAAAACGAGCAAAAATAATACAGAAAGCCACTGGAAAGCCAGCCAGCTCCAGGTCCTGGCTGCCAGAATGTGAGCCGGGGTTCCCGGCCGCACGCAGGCACAGGTGGCAGAGCCAAGGAACCAGGTGACCATGAAGCCCAGGTCTCGTACCATGGCGGGCCTTGGGGAATTCTCAGTCTTCGGCCCCAGCTCCTCTGGAGGCTGAGGGTCCCTGGGCCCAGGACCTCAAGCCCAGGCTGGACAGCACCATGAGACCGGCTTCTTAGAAAGCAGAGGAAGACAGGCGGCCCCGCCATAGCCAGGGTTCGCAGCTGGCCTTAGTGGCTTGCGCTAGGAATCCCAGCTCCTGAGAGGCCAAGGCAGGAGGTCCCAAGCCCAAGGCTCTGGCCATTCAGTGAAACCTTGTCCCCAAACAGGCAGCAGAGAGGGCTGGGTAGCGCAGTGTCCCAGGCTCTGTTCTTGGCACTTCGGAGGTGGGCGTGAGCTCTTGGTTGTGGAGCCTGTGACTCCTACACAGCTGGGGCGGGGCCAAGGGGGTGGCTGCAGCTGCATCCACGCCAAGGAGCCTGGGAGACTTGCAAGGTAAGAGCTAGGAAGGGACGGGGCTCTGGCCTGCCTGTGCCCAGCAGGTGGGCCGGCTGTCCATTGTTACGCAGCGGGTCCTTCCATGCACGAAGTCAGTCGCTTTGCAGTCTCACAAGATCTGGTGTGCTCCCGGGCATCCTCCCAAGCACTGCCCTGCAACCCAGGCTCTCCTGCTGACTCTTGGCACCTGCGCAGCTCCCCACCGCGTGTCTGCTTCGCTTCTCTTCCTGACTCACACGGAACTGTTGCCAGAATCCAGTGGGGCTCTGAGTAAGGAATCATTTTACAGAACAGGATTTCTCTATAATAATGCTAACAGCAATGATACATCATGTGTGATCCAGCTCAATACTGCACCTCCAGTGGCTGCCTGTCCGCCTCCCAGCCATCTCCTAGCACCATCATTGCAAGAGTTGACCATCCAGAACCACCACCGAGAGGCCCTGTCCCTCGAGAGCACCCAGGTGTGCCGCAGGCATCCCACCCAGCTCAGCCCTGTCCCCGCCATCAGCTGTGTAGGAGTCACAGCTGTGTAGGAGCCAGAGCCTGTGGGAGCTTTCCCAGCACAGTGGTGGCCTCTCCACCTGACTCGTCTCCCCACTTCCATTGAGCCACTCTCCACCCCAACACTGCTTGTTGGCCATTGCAGGCATCAGCTGGGCGGGGCACTGCCCAGGTCGCCCTTCTTGGGCAGAGCCTTCCGTGGGCTCCCGGGCCTAAACCAGAGCCCCAGCTGTGTGTGTCGCTTCTCCTCAGTTAACCTCCATTCCCCGCCCTGGCTCTTCAGCAGCTTCCTGTATGCAAGAACCCGCTCTGCTGGTCTCATGTCATAGCAGCTCCTTTGTCACCTGTTCTGGGGTCACATAGAGTTCTTCAGGAAACCTATCCAGATGCTGGTCTTTCCTGCATTGCATGGGACGCTAATAAATGTGAGACTCCTGGACCATAAGCCCCAGAGCACCTGCAGTCAGCTCTGACTTTGTCCTCTTTGTGTGCCTCATGCCTAAGGTGGTGCCTGGTCAGTGGAAATGTTTGCATAGTGACACTCCGTGAACTCAGAGCTGTGCCCTTAGGAAGGATAAAGTGAGGAGGGTTGCCGCCACCGTGGGTCACCACGTTCCTGAACCACCCTCTTGGGCCTGGCTGGACAGCCAGAGTTTGCCAGCTTTGGCCTGCAGTGGCATAAGTCACCAGTGCTCTGTGCACAGCCTGAGTCCCCAGAGCAGCCGGCCACAGCTGAGTGAGTGTTCTCACAGGAGAAGTCCACGGGGCAAGTGCCAGGAAGGACACGCCAAAACATCATCCTGTGAGTGGTGTCCAAGGCCACCAGCAGCAGGGAAGCGGAAGCTGTGGTGGAAGCAGTGTCCAGTGTCGCCTGCACTCGCACAGGCGACCTCCTCAGGGGAAGCCCAGGAAGCCTCTTTGTGTGGCTTGTGGCAGAGGTGCTTCTCGGAACACTCCTGTGGACCCCGCCTTCAGCCAGTTAGTGCTGGAGAGAGGGTAGCCCGGATAGACAGCCTGTGAAGGGCAGGGCACGATCGAAAGCAGACTGCAGGAGTCCGCGGTGGCCAGCTGCCCTTCTCCTCAGAGTCCCAGTCAGCATGGATTTGCAGAGCGGGGCGACTGAGCTGCCCGACTGCAGCCCGCGGCACCTGCCCTGGTCTTGGCAGAGCTTCCCGGCCCGCCTGCTCTCAGCCTGGGCCTCCCACGTCAGCAGGCTGCGCAACGCAGGCTCCGTGCGCTGAGCTGCTCCAGACCTGTGGCCACAGGCGTCCCAGAGGAGGCTGGGCTTGGCTCGGGGCTCTGAAGGCGGCTGCACACTACTGCACTACACATGACGTCTGTGTGTGGAGAGAGGGGTCTGCTGGCCTCCGCCTCACAGATAATTCATAAACCAAAGTGCAGAGGTGACTAGCATTTACCTAAGATCAGGCAGCTAAGAAAGACCAAGGCTGGTATTTGACATTTCCTCTCAAAACGAAAGGATCTGAGGTTGGGGAGTGTGTAAATCAGGAGGTCCAGATGTGGTTCAGATCCGAAGGAAAGCTCAGAGCTGGGCCTGCAGCCCCTGGGAGCACAGGTGCCTTGGCTGGTTGCACCTGAGCTCACGATTCCTCCTTTCAGGGCCCGTGGGTCCTCCTACGGAGTGCCTGTTACGGGCCTCAGGTTCTGTGGGGTTTGCGCTTGGTGTGGGCCCTGCTATGTCCACTGCCCAGATCAGGAAGCTGAGGTTGGCGAGGTTAAAGACTGCCAGATCTCAGGGCTGCTGTATGCTGGCGCTGAGACTAACCCGGCGCTGTCTGATGCCACTCTCCCTGGCCTTTTTCCTGTGCTACTTTTCCCTCCCTGGGGGAAGCTGAGATGCCGATTGTAATTCTGGCTAAACAAGCTTCCTCTACGCTCCCCACGCTGTGTCTTTGGTCCCTGCAGAACGCATGCATTAAGCAGGAGCCCTCCACTTAAAGGCCCCAGGAGCTGAGCTTCCTGCTGTGGATAAAAGTGACCCGTTGCTAGGGTGCCGCTGAGGTTTGGGGCGACCCCGCCCTGTCCGGGAATCGGGTGTGAATGAAGCAGTCACCAGTGTACACAGTTTGCTTCAAATCGGCAACATGTTTCTAGCTGGCTTTCAGGCGAGGCCTGGCGCATCTAGCAGCCTTTAATCTTGCCCTAGTTGGCCCAGACGGTCACCCCAAGCCTCCCCTGGGGTGCAGATGGTCCAGAGCTCGTGACAGGATCTGCTGCCACGGAGGCCGTTTCATGCTTCACCTGGGTAGTGGGGAGCCCTAATTTATCTCTTGTTCTCTTAGACCTGATAGCTGCTTGTTATACACATCAGAAGATCAGAGAGCGGGATTCAGGGCTGTGCTTGCAGGAAACGTTGGTGTCTGACTCTGAGAAGTGGCTCCCCGCTCACCCTTAATTGCCTGTGTGCCAGGCCCTGCGGAGTACACGGAGGCCTCTCCCGGGAGCTGTGGCCTCTGCCCTGCTGCCTTCCTGGGCCTTGCCTCTGTCACACCTCTCTGGAGTGTGAGCAAGCTCCCCTCCCTTGTCCACTCCTGGGGAAGGGGACCTTCTGAACCCTGCCCTTCGGCTAGGGGAGAACTCAGACACCGTGTCTCAGAGCTGAGAGGAAGCCTCGTCCTCAAAGCTCTGTGGTGCATGTGGGGCCTAGAGGGTTCATGTGGCCACGCCTGGGGTACGGTTGAGCTTCCGCACCTGACAGTTGGCGAGCTCTGGATCTGTGAGCAGATGCCCCTGCGGGCTGGGGGCAGAGCCAGGGCCCCCTGCACACATCCGGGAGGGCCTGACTGCTGGTGCCACACAGGCGTGAGAAGGGAGGCACGGCGCCAGCCACAGAGCGGCAGGCGCGGCAGCCATCCGTCACGCTGGGTACCCGAGTCCTTCACTGTTGGTTCTGAGCAGATGAAGGACACGGGTACCAGGACGTGCACACTTGGTGCTGGCTGTGACAGGCCTGGCTTCCCTGCCTCCGCTCCACACGCCTACGCATCCCGGACAGTGTTCTGCTGGTCATCACTTTCGGTGTTGCGCTGGTTCAGAAGCAGGAGCCGGACTCATATGTGGAAAGTCCGTCTTGCAGGCTGTTGGTATGTGCTGCTGGGGTGGCACAGAGAGCTCGTGGCCAGACTCCATCACATGGCCACAGTGGTCATCTTCCTGTCTCTGGGACAAAATCCTGGACATGTGCAGCCTGCAGTGTGACAGGCCCCTGTAGGGCGTCATTTCACACCAGTCTATGCGACCCTGGCCAGAAGGAACATGGTGGGAGGACTCGCTGCGGGTCCTCTACCACCCCTGATGGCAGCAAGCAGGAAGCAGCCAGGACAGGGTGCGCCCTTCCGGGCCACACCACACATCCCACCTCCATGCAGCTCATTCAGCCCTGAGCCCATCGGGCTCAGCCGACCAATGGGCACCCTGTGCCGCAATCAACTCACCTTTCAAAAGCCACACTTCTGAATCCCAGACACTTGGGGGGGACGTTTTAGGTGCAAGCCATATTCTGCCCCTGTTCCCCAAAAGGCACCTTTCTGTCTCAGTGTGGAAAATGCTTAGTTCATCTGTGGGCATCACACATGCTTAACAGTTCCAATTCGGAGCTGACAATTCGGAGCCCAAAGTCTCGCTGAGCCTCAAGGCAAGCTCCCAGCTGTGAGCCCTGTAAAGGAAAACTGTGAAATGCTTCGACATACAAGAACGTAAGCTTGGGCTGGTGAGATGGCTCAGTGGTCTAAAGCACCTACTTAGAACAAGCTTGGCAGAACACAGGGACCGCGGTTCAATCCCCCAGCACCACATGCCAGCCAGCCCCGCCCCCTGGTGGGCTGAGCTGGCCACACACACACACACACACACACACACACACACACACACACACACACACACACACACACACACACACACACACACACACACACACACACATAAATAAATAAGTAAAAATAAAAAAAAAAAAAAGAACGTAAGCTAACCCTTCCCATTCCAAAAGGGAGTGTCGGAGAACAGAAAGGACTTGGGCCAGTGCAGGATCAGAAACCATGAGCCTAAAGCTGCAGCTCTATGTAGGGCGCCCGGGCCGCATGGTGCAGGCATGCAGATGCCCAAGGGCCGGGGTGGCCCTGCCCATGGCCTTGCCCACTGGCTGTTTGGGCCCAGGGTGTGCTCGCTTCCCTGCTTCCCCTGCAGACATTGCGCATCCCTGGCTTCTCCAGACTGCTGAGGTCTCCTTGCAGCTTTGGCTTCAGTTTTACAACTTTATGTGTCACACTCTTTGGGGCTCTTGGCAGGGACTGCGGCTCTGTCCCCTACACCTCCCAGGGCCCTGGCCTTTCACTGGAATTTAGTGAGATGTTGTAATCCCCACCTCCCATATTTCGCATGCCTAAAGACCCAGCACCACACCAGGGGCACCAAACGCCTCCAGCTGGAGCAGTAGCCAGGCCGCCTTGGCGCATGGCTGCAGCAGCCTGTGAGTGTCTAGCTTGCTGAAGCTCGGAATGCACTGCTCTCGGCAGCTGAGTGACCGGGACGCCCTGGGTCTGCCTTGGCAAAGCAGTCTTGAGGCAGCTCATCTCTTTACACCCTTGAGGCTAGAGTGAGCGCAGAATGGCCTATTGCTGAGACGCCTTCCCGCTGCATCTCAGTGCAGACGGTCTACCTGCTTCTCAGTGGCACTGGCGTGTTCAGCACCTGCATCCCCTTGGTCCAAAGGTACTCATGCTATTCATGCTTCCTGTCTGCGAATACTGAAAGTTTTGCTTTTTTTTTTAATCATTCACCTCTTTTTTACTTTTTTTTTTTTTCTCTGATTTTCACTGTCATTCTAGCTAAATACACCAGCACTATCCGTGCCCTGTCCTCAACACTGGGTGTTTCCTCTCCCGGATCAGTTTGTCCACCACCTGCACCTTTAAATTCAGTTTTATAGCAAGGATTAGGACGTGCAGAATTCTCCAGGGTAATCTAATGTGAGCACACCTAGCTCCGGTGCCAGTGAAGTCGTCCTGGCCCTCTGAAACCTCACAAGTCTCGCCTTTGCTGTCTGCTCCTTTCAGTGCTGTGGTCTTCTGACACCAAGCAGCAATGGTGAGCTCTGCTTACGGCCTTCTAGAACGCACACTTTGCACACCTTTCCTGTTCTTCAGCCTGCCACTTCATTCTGATAGCGGCCTGTGCTATACAGAAGCCTTTGAGTTAGCTCAAACCCCGCTCATCTGTGTTGCTTTCGTTTCCCGGGGCTGGAGTCTTGCCCGCTCCGTGGGCCGGTTGTGTTTTCCGCAGTCGTTTGTTTCTGCTCTTGTCTTTATGCCTTTAATATGATTTTGAGCTGATTATCATAACTGGTGAGAGACAGGGTTCTGCTTGCCTGCTGTACATGGATGCCAGGTGTAGTGGATACCTAACTGATGGTCAGCTTATTACACCCAGCTGAATTAAACTGGCATGGTGCCGGGTGCAGGAGGCCCCTCTGAGGGCTGTTGCTAGCAGCTCAAAGGCAGAACAGGAGGAGCTGCCAAGACGCTGTTAGGGATGCTGCTTGGAAAAGCTGTTGGAAGCTGCTAGTTCTCTTGGGCTGCTCTGCTGGAGGACCTTGTGCTGGCTTTCCCAGTGAACTCTGGAGCAGCTCTGGTCCTCATCTTGAGCATCGCTTCCCGGCTTCAGAGGGGACGATGGTGCACTGCTCAGCCTCCTGGAGAAGCTTGTCGCACTGGCTTTCCTGATGGGAACTTGGCTCTCCTCATTGCTGGAGGGGCGATGGCTGTGGTACTTCTGGGGGAGCTCTGGTGCTTATCTTGAGCATCGCTTCCTGGCTCCAGCTCAGATCCCTCAGCCTGCTGGCCCAGATCCTTCATCCCACTAGCGTAGACTTTCTAGCTTCCACCACTGACCTTTTGGCCTTTCCAGCACAGATACGGGCCAGGCGTTCGGGGTTCGATCCCTGGGACTGCCGTGCCAGCCCCACCCCTGGGGTGTGCTAAGACTGGGCGTGGTGGCATGCGCCTATAATCCCAGCACTTGGGAGGCTGTAAACAGGAGAATCACTATGAGTCTGATCTAGTAGTGAGACCCAGAACACTCTATAGACCCTTCCCTAAAGTACCTAAAGTAAAACGTGTCCTGTACTACATTGCTTGCCTTGCAAGCACCCCAACCTTAACACCAGGGTCCCCCAGCAGCATTTATTGGAACAGCTGCTCCGTGGGTGCTGTGTCTCCGTACCTCCGTTGGAAGTCGGCCTCCTGTGTATGCAGCTGTGCCCCTGGGCCGGGTCCTGTTCCTTCAGGCATCCGTGCTTTTACAGCTGCACCTTAAGCCTCCATGAACAGTGCGCCTCATGGGTTTTTTAAATATTAGGTATTCTGCATTCTGTATTTCATACTAAGTCCTCAACATCTGGTGTGCACGTACAGATCTGAGTGTGACACATCCCAAGTCCTCGCTGTATGGCCACGTGTGGTCGAAGGCCGTGGGCCAAGCACAGCGCTTGGCCTCCAGCACTGTAGCGCAGCCCAAAGGTGAACAGCAGAAGTGTCGTCTTAGAGGAGAACGCCTGCCTCCGCCTTTTCTCTACAGTAATGTGTCCAATAGACTATTCGCAGAATTTTGAATAGAACAGGCAAAGACCCAAGCAGGTATTCTCAGGAATAAAACCAACATAAAATAAAATTTTAAAAAGTAGCATGCTCTTCTAGAGCTCAAAACGTGCACACGAATGTGTACCTCCTGAAGAGCCCATCTAGGCTGTCCTCGAAAGTCATCACAAGCCATCCGAGCACGCAGGACTTGTTCTGAAGGACCGGCTGGCTGCACCGAGCCCGCTGGACATCAGATGGGCTGCACAGGCCTGTTCCAAGTCAGTCGCAGAGCTCAGTGCAGGTGTAAAGCGTTTGTCCTGCAAATACACGCAAGTAATCTTATCGCTTGTGGGGAAAAATAAAACACACCGGCAAGTATGGACTGCATTAAAACTGCAAAATTCCTCACATTAAAAAGCAAAATTCTTGTATTTTACATAGTAAATTGGGTGACATTTTTTTTTTTAGTAAGAGGCTTTATTTACTGAGCTCAGGACCATCAGTTCTCAGGAGAAGACTGATCGGCCCAGAATCCCCAGAAGAAGGAGTTTTTAAAGCAAAAACCAGATCCTGTTGGGTAAACAAATTTGTAATCAGCCACACTCCATAGGTGACATGTTTTTAAATACTTCATACTTTTTATGCTGAGAATAAACGCTAAAGTATTGCTGCAAGACTCCCATGTGACCACAGGTGAAGTTATTTTTTTTTAAAGCAAGACTTACATTTATTAAAGGTAGGAAGAGAAACATGCTCTGCAGTGAGCATTAGCCAGTTAAGGGTAGGAAAGGAGTCCACTGTGGGGTGAGAGCCGACCGCTGGGAAAGGGAGCAGGCCCAGGGTGCAAGGGCCGCCGCCGTCTGGGCAGCCTCGGCCTCAGGCTGCTGCCAGGTGCCCACCAGCCTGCGCCGCCGTTGCTCAGTTCTAGGGGAAGCCTCAAAGACAGCCCTTCCCATGTGTCTCCAGGTCCAAAGCACATGCCTGCTGGAGCGTCGGGAGTGGCAGGTCACCCAGGGCCATCGGCTGGCCACACCCTCGTTCCTGCTTCATACCCCCTCACGTGTGATTCTTTTTGTTCTTTTTAACTTTGAGAAATGGCAATGAGACAGTTTCAAAACTGATTAGTAAGAGAGTTGCAATAATTAATACATTGCATATTGTTATCTTTGTAGTGGTTATTCATAGCACAAGATGCAGACATGATATCCTGTCCAAACACTGTTAGTACAAATCTTTCTTCTCATTGAATTAAGAAAAAGTAGCTGTATATCTATCCTAACTATTTTATCCTTTTTCAAATAATTTTATTGAGAAACAGAGAATGAGAGTTTCAAAACTGATTAGGACAGTTTCAATAATTAATACATTGCATATTGTTGTCTTAGAGGTTATTCATTGTATAAGATACAGACATGACACCCTGTCCACAAACACTATTAGAAGAAATCTTTCTATTCATTGAATTAAGAGAAAGTAGCTATATATCTATCCTATTTTGAATACACAGATACAAAATGGTTGTTCATTTGTATCCCCTTTTTCTGTTTAGCTTTGTCAGAGATGGGTATTCCATTGCCATTTAAATATTGTCGGTGAGTGAATTCAGCAAAATAATCCAATATAGTCTAGTAGTCCATAACAGCAGTGGGTTATCCAAGGAAGTTGTTGACTCGAGCCTTTCACAGCTCAGCACATTAATATGGCTTTACTATGAGGCGCTGAGGGAGAGGAGCTCTCCATCCTCTCGGAGCTCTTTTCTACTGAAAGGGGCTGTGGGCGCTACCTGCCGCAGAGTGTCGTGCTCAGCTGCCTCGGGGCGTCGTGCCTTGCGGGCCGGCTTGAACAGGGCCTGTCAGAAGAAGGTGAGGAAAGAGATCTGCAAGGGTGCTGCCTGTGTGGCAGGAGAAAGCCTGGCGAATTTGTCAGGAGCGTAGCTTTACTAACAGGTTGTGGATGTAGAGCCCACGTACGAGAAGGAGCAGGTCAGAATGGCACACTTCCCGCGGGGAAGCAAGCGTGGCAGGGGATGTTAGATAAAGTGCGTGGACCTAGAGGCCCAGCCAGAGCAGGGTCACCCTGTCATGTATCTAACTAAAGACAGAAAGCTCAACACAGGTGCCCTTAAGGCGTGGTGAATTACGGGTCACTAGTGGCGCTACTTATCTTTGCTTGGAGCAGAACTGGACTCTTGCTGTTCAAGGAGGGGACTTGGGTCTTCCAGAGATTCACAGGGCTGGTGATCTTCTGGCTACTGGGTGCAGTTGGCTTAGGTTGCCAGTCCTCCCAGGCACGGCCTTCTCATCTGCACTGGCTCTAACAGGAGTTGTCCTGCGGCTGCCAGTTACTGTAGACAGAGTGGTCAAGCTTTGAAGGTCTGTGGAGTGCTTGCTTTAACCCTCTTAGCCCTTGCCCTGTCAAAACGTGGTCAGTCGTTTCCCGTGTGCAGGCTTATAGTGTCCTGCCGTACCTCTTGAGGACGGACCAGTCGGAGTGGCTCCTTGGGAAGGGGGAGTGAGCCTAGGGGCCTTGGGGGTGCCCAGCTTGTCTCCCCAGCAGCATCTTCATTTCCAAAGATGTTCAGCAGGTCCCTGGTTGTCCCTTGCAGCGAATGACAGTGTCCTGCCTGGGAAGAGAGGCCGTCTCCAGTCTTACTAGTGCTTCTCTTAGTAAGTGAGTAGGGCACGGTAGGACGATTGAAGCCTCACGGGTGAACACTTGACCTTCGAAGTGGTGTGTCAGCACAGGTATAAAGAAACCCAACTCGGACTCCTCTGGACCCCAGTGACGGCTGCACACCTAAAGGCTCGTTTTCCGGAGAAGGGAGTTGAAACAAGAGTCCTAAGGAGTGGGGTTCACTCAGGATGTCCAGGGGCACCCAGCGTTTTTGGTGACATATGGAGATGTCCACGGACAGGGGCAGCTTGCCCTGGGCCCCTTCAGACCTTTTATTCAGAGCAGGAGAGGAAGGTCGCGGCTGGCCTAGCCCTGTCCTGTGGCAGAGAAGGTCAGTGCTCCAGTGTCGAGACAGGTCGGTCGGCCATCTGACCCTTGGAGAGGGCTCTGACAATGGTGTGGCACAGCGGTGCCAGGGCACGGCTTTCCTGCAGGCCTCGGTTGGCCGTGGCATTTCACCTGGATGACCTGGGCCTGCTCGCAGCACTGCCAGGTGAGCGCTGACTCTGCTCTGCCCTTGGCCTTGCTTTTCGTTGTGTCCTCGTCTGTGTCCTGGCTGGGAGGACACACAAGGCCGTGTCCTCCACTGGGCTGCAGCAGGCGGCCAACACAAGCTCGCCTCTCCCTGTGGTCGGTGGGAAGCAAGGGCCGAAGTCTGAAATCCATTAGGGTCTTCGGAAAATACTGGCTCCGTCTGTCTGGGACACTGGCCTCTGGCCAAGCTGCTTAGCATTTTCTGACGTAAGGATTATGATGAGGAGGGCAAGGAGACCTCCCCATATGGGTATTTTTATTAAACAGATGAGAGACACCTACATTCCTTCCAGAGACGGGGCATCTGAGGACATGATCATCAGGGTACCAGCTTCCTTTCCATTGAAGGCTTCTTCCGTTGGAGATATCAAAGCCTGAACACAGGATTTCGTGCCCTTCCCTTGCCTTTGCAGAAAAGATCTAACTCAAAAATAGAGCTGTAATAGAGCACCCACCTTCTGTACCCGCCCCTCACCATTCCCCGGTTCATCCTGGTGGCCAGGTGGCTGGGCTCTGCCAGGTGTCTCCACGACACATCCAGGTCCCACTGACTCCATGGCGGAGTGCCCCCCTCTCCCGTAGACACTCCTAACAGAGCAGGGCGGAGCGCTCCCTGGGCGGAGGGTCTTCCTTAGCCCCTTGAGGAGCTCTTAGCCACCTGGGCAGCAGCACCCCTTACATTTATCCCAGTAGCGAAGGCCTTTATGCCATGTTAAGGCAGTAGAGATAGAAACCTGTCTCGGAACAGTCAGGAGAAAAGGCTCTAAGTGCGAGGACAGCTCCGCATTGCATAGTGAAAGCCATTTAAGTTGACCTTTGCCCGCAGTTGCCTTTTTTCCCTCAAGCCCTTGGACTCCTAGTGTTTTTAAATTACATGAATTTATGTTAAAAGAAACGAGGACTACCCTGGGCTCTAAGCCGATTCAGAAGAGAAGCATGGAGGGGTCCCTATGTTTCCCGACAGTGGAAGCCTGGCTGCTAAGGCAGGGGGAGATTTCCTCGTGTCCAAGGTCAGCTGGAAAACAGAAAATGGCCAACAACGTGGAGGATCTGTGTGGCGAACTAACAGGATGAAAATGAAATGGTAGTCAAACATAGTGGTAAGGTGAACCGGGATAGCCAAAGGCTCTGGGAAGGCAGCTCCCTAAGGATACCCAGGGACAGGACAGGTCCAGAGGAGATGCGCCACGCAGCGGGCTGCCAAGTGGAGTATCGGGGTAGACAAAATGTGAGGACCAACAAGGCCGCACTAAACTCCAGGTGTGTACCGGGAGCCTGAGCCGTCTGCTCCCAGAGTGGGTCACCCACAGGCTGGCTGGCTGCACCTCACTGACAGGTACCGCAGCAAGTGACCGAAAATGGGGCGAGAGAAAAAGGAAAGGAAGGGAGAAGCTTGGCACAGGCCTGTGGGCCTTTTATCATGGGAGAGCCACGGAGGCTGCGCTGCCTGCCACTGCCCCACCTGCCAGACGCAGGAGGAAGCTGTTCTCGGGCACAGGAAAACCGTTCCCAGCTCCCACTAGTTTTCCACCCTGTCACTGCCTGCCTGTCCGGACAGCCAGCACCAGCCCTCCACTGGTGAAAGTCCGTCCTGGCTCTGAGAGAAGGACAAGAGGAGGAGTGGGGCTCTCCTGTGGGACAGAGCGAAAGAGAAAAACGGAGCCAGTCCTCTGCACAGGTCCGTAGGTTTTAGAAGGAGAAAAAACGGTGCTCACAGCACCTTGCCTGTTTCTGGAATTACCAAAATTCATCAGAGTTCTGGGGTTCTGGGGCTCCTTTTGGAGATTCTTTCTAGGTTATCTTGAATAAAGAATTGGGAAGAAAAACAGTGCAAACTGTAGCAAAGTTTGACACTCACTAAAGGTGGGGAAAGAAACACTGTGAAGTGTGTGGGACCAACTAAAATCCCGCACGTTCAGGGTGCGGCCAGCACGCTGCGAAAGAGCGCAGTTGCCTTGTGAAGTTGCAGAGTTAGAACAAAGTTATTGGAGGTGGTTGTTGCTAACCAAATGGAGCCTGTGTCCACAGGAACTAGTGGGGAAACGGGCCTGCAGGTGTAGGCGTCCTGTCAGGACCGTGGGCTTCCGCACTGTGAAGACAGCGTCCGTGACTTGAGGGCAAGTGGAATTCACTGTAAGGGATTCAGGACGGTCCCACGGTGGAAACGTGGTGGAAGCGTGGGAGTGGGGCGCTTAGTTCAGGGCATGCGGCAGACAAGGAAGGAGCAGCAGAGAGCAAGGCAGCAAGGGCTGATGGGCCAGACCCAAGGGCGCTCTCCATGGCCCACCCAGACGCAGCGCCATGAAGGTTGACACAGTCGAGTCTAACTGCCACGGTGGGCAAAGCCGCCAGCCAGCCTTGGCCTTATACCGTAACCTGTGTCTCTGGGGAAGAGTTTCAAATGTGGGAAGCCAGCCCTGACAAATGGAAGACCCACAGAGCAAGGGTGGGCCACATCTTGTAGATAGTAGATAGGAGGACATTCCATAATGTTAAAAACAACTTTAAAAATATAATTGATATCAGAGAATACCAACCCTCATATCTATCAAACAGAATAAAAAGAGATTTTTCAGATATTCATGAAAACATCGTGCAAATGATAGCGTACTAAGACACAAGACTAAACTAAACTGTATCGTTGTGTTGGCCCAGCATAGGGTCATAGTGCAATAAAACTTCTTATCAGAATGAATTTTCACATGGAAAGTTCACAGTTCTTGAAACTTAGGAGTAAGTAAAGCATTTTCCTAAATGTTTATTTAATCCAAAAGAAAATGAAAATTAAATTGTTGCCCAAGTTGAAGCCATCAAATGGGGTCCATTTCACACTAAAGCTGATGTAATGTGCCAGTGCCGCGGCCGGAGATGTTCTTTTTTTGTGTTTCTTTTTGAGGCAGGGTCCTGCCATGCAGGTCAGGCTGGCCTTGAGCTCACGCTGTACCCCAGGCTGGTCTGGAGCTCACAGTGATCCTCCTGCCTCAGCCTCCCGAGCACTGTGTTGCGTGTGCATGCCAAGCCTGGCTCTGGAGACGTTCTTAATTGGCTTTGGTTGGTTAGTTATTCAGAAACCAGGATGACCACAAGTGGATCTCACGCTCTGAGCCATCACTGGAGTGGGAACAAAGTTGAGGCCTGAGGCGACACCGTTCAGAGCAGAATATTATGAAGGAAAATTAAAACTGGGAAAGTGAAAACTTAATCTTCAAAGCCAATGCATGTATGAGAATTTGCCAAAACTGATGGAGAAAATGCTAAACAGAGAAAATACAAATAAGCAAAATTCTAGGCAGCGTGGTACAGAACACATACAGTGACATCTTGGCGGTGAGCGGCAAAGTTCAAAGAAAGTCTGCTTGGGGTTCGTGGGTTCACGCTATAGTAGTTGAACCGAAAATCCAACTGGAGAAAACCTGAATGGGCCGAGAGCGAGTCACACACCGTGCCTGGCGACCGTGCAGTGTACGTGCTGCTCTCGCCTGGACCATGCTCAGTGCTCGCGTTCTGCGCTCAGACACTACGCGGCTGTTTTGTTGTTTTTAATTTTTACTTCATTTGCATGCAATATCCTAGCTGTGGCTCCAAAGAAAATTAGTGACACCAGCAGGGAAGCTAAGAGGAAAACTGAGAACCATAGTAGACGTAAAGAGATTGCTGGGAAATCTGTTGAAGTCCTGGAAAAATGAACTTATAACTTGGGGGTCTCAGAACCAATTTATTGATTTTTTCATATTTCTGATGGGAAAATGTCTTCAGTTCTCAAACTTTTCTGTGTTCAAACATGAATTTGTAAAGAATTGAGTTTGATGACAGGTGTCATTGCATATAGAAAAGTGACAGTACCATAGCGACCAGCGTGTGTTTGGCACCTGCTGTGTGCCTCAGCAGGAAGCACTTAGCGTGGACCACCTTCTGTGCCCCTCACTGCCAGCCTTGGAGCCTCATGCTGTGAAGACCTCGGGACATAGCCGTGCCTGCTGGGACCAGAGCCACTGCTTCCCCTTCCCACCCCGGAGCCCCAGCTGGCTCCAGAAGGCTATGGTGCGTCACTACCAGCCCCAAGGCTACGTCAGCTGGCGGTCAGCTCTCCTCTGTAGGAGGCTGCAGCTCAGTCTTGCCACGCTGAGGTGTGGTCCAGCCCATGGTGTTGGGCCTCTAGCCAACCTCTGTTGGCTTTGTTGGCTCTACCTGGATGCACTTGGGAGCCCTGCGCCACAGCCTCTCCGCCTCCTTCCTCAGCCACTCAGGGACTCCTGCGCTCCTCATTGTTCCTGGTATCAAGGAGGACTTAGGGCTACAAGTCCCAGATTTCTCCTGCTTTGAAGTTTTGCAGTTCGTTCATTCGTTCATTCTTTCTTTCCTTCTTTCATCTTCTATTTCTTTATGTATTTGGTACAGGGCCCCACTGTGCAGCTTGGACATGTAGTGATCCTCTCAGCCTCCCCAGTGCTGGGATTACAGGCGTGCACCACCACACCGTATTGATGGCTGGCATGGCATGTGGTGCTGGGGGTCGAACCTGGGTCCTAGCACTTTCCAGGCAGGCATTTAGACTGCTGAGCTATCTCCCCAGCCCCTGCAATTTTGCTTGTATTCTGACTCGCTTTCCACAAACATGCACAAGCATGAACACACAAGCATGAACACACAGCTGTGCGCACACACATGTATGATCACACTGTTACATTTTACTTTTACATATACTTTTTTATTTAAAAGAGTTTGAGGGTTGGTGGGATAGCTTGGCAGTCTAAACGCCATGCCAGCCATTGAAACCCAGCCTGGTGGGCATTCCCATAATCCCAGTACCGGGCAGGCTGGCACAGGAGAATCACTAGGAGTCTGGGCTGCATAGTGAGACCCTGTACCAAACACATAATTAATTAAAAAATTAAGAGTGAGTTTGAGCCATGTCACCCCAGGTCACCCAATACAGAAGGCGTCCTGCCTCCTTCTCTCCCTTGTCCTCCAGAGCTGGGTTTGCATCTCCAGAGAGCTGTTGGTACCGTGTGCTTTGGTGTGCAGGTTCCCTGCTGCAGGAATCCTGGAGCCACACGTGGTTCTTTGTGTCTGTGTGTGTCTGTTGGTGACCTTGGCGCGTGGCTATCACTGCCTAGGAGTCACCCTCAGGGATACTCCCCACTCCCACCTTCCCTCCACTTCTGCTGTGGGCTTGAGCTCACGACTCTCAGCACACACAGAAAGGCAGAGGCCTCTGCAGGCAGAGTCCAGGGGAGATGCTGGATCTGCAGTGATGGAGAGAGGCAGACAGGAGCCATGTCCTGCTGGTGCAGCCCTAGCTGGGAACAAGGCCCAGCTGCGGAGCCCTGTGCTGCAAGCCCACGCCTTGGGGGAAGGTCGATAGGAAGATGCCAAACACAAAAATTGGTTTTGTACTGAGTAGAGACTTAAGTTGAAAACGTAAATGTTAAAAAGTAAAAGAAAAGTAGAAAACTGAGCTCAGCTGCGGAAACCCCGTGTGCAGTGGCGTTTTAGTTCATGAGCACTCCTGTTCCTGAGTAGCTCGCTTCATAAACAGGCGTTAGCAGAATTTTTTTGGTAAGTCTGCACTGGGCGGAACAAGTTACGCTCATGAGCTGGGGCGCTGCTGCGTGTGCCCAAAGGAAACGGAGAACAACCTGAGAAGAAAACTGCGGGGCAGATTTGACCAACTGGAAAGGCGCAACGTGTGGGAAGCTCACGTAAGCAACTGAAAGGCGGCTGCCTGCCACGCGGTGCACGGAGAGGATTATACTTGAAGTGGGGACAGCTACAATATATAAGCAGCCGCTGTAAGGCGGAAAATGCACCAAAAGGAAAATGAGTGGAGGCTGAGAGCCACGGAGAAAGCCACCAGCTACCCGGTACACGCACCCACAATAGAGCATCGCTACAGTCAACGCAGGAGAGAAAGTTTTCTCTGTCTCTGGAGGAGCAGCAACACCCAGCGCCCCCCGCTTACCTAAGCGCGCACGGAGCCAGCGGCACTGGCGTGTCCAAGAGCAGCCGCTTCCTTGTAGCGATGTGTCGCCGCCAGCGTCCCTTTCTTCCAAGTGGGACTCTGCATCTCTGAGGACACAGACGGAGCCGGTGGGTCATTTCTGCGCAGCCGTAAACGTCAGACACAAACACAGGTGGGCACTACACTCCATCCTCACCGTGGGGCACTAGGAGCTTCTGGGATGATTCTCAAGATTTTCATTGACTTGATAAACAGGCTGGATGTTGCAGGAATAAATTTAAAAGAGTAACACTTGGGATGCAGCTTTAAGTTGAGGAAAGACGCCGAAGCCCTTCTCTCCTGAGCCTGCAGGTGTCCGCGCACCAGCAGTCATGCTGAGAGCGCAGCGCCCTGCAGCGTCTGACGTGGTGCCTCGGGCTGAGGCACGCACAAGCCCTTGTTTCCCTTTGGTTACATTTTGTAAAATTCTTGGTAGTATAGTATAGCTTTTAAAATATAGCTGTACCCTCTCCTACATTGCTGGTGGGAATGTAGACTCATACAGCCCTGAAAAATCAGTATGGAGATTACTCAGCAGTGAAGTTAGAAATCGCACGCGACCCTGCCGTCCCCTGCTCTCTGTCTCCCCAGAGGGCTGAGGTCAGCGTACCCTGTGATAGTGCACACCAGGGTTTATAGAAGCACAATTCATGATAGCTAAATCCGAGGAGCAGCCTCTGTACCGATCAGCGGATGATGGCAAAAAGAAGACGCTCTATCTATGCAATGGAATACTACTCAGCTGTAAAGACGGACAAGTTTGAGGCATTTGTA
Source organism: Octodon degus (assembly GCF_000260255.1). NCBI lineage: Eukaryota > Metazoa > Chordata > Mammalia > Rodentia > Octodontidae > Octodon > Octodon degus. The sequence continues at coordinate 35,366,856 of NW_004524580.1, read as the reverse complement.
GGAAAACCGGTGCAACCTGGAAAGCGTGATGTTGAGTGCAGTCACACACATGAGCTTGGATACTGCAGGGTGCCCTCATGTGAGTGAGGCTAAGGAAAACAAAGAGGAGCTTAGAGGATGGACAGAAGGCGGCAAGGGGACAGGTCTCATCCAGTAAGGAAAGGGCCTACGGGAACAAGGAGAGGCCTGAGGGAGAAGTGAGGGGTATAAAGACGCAGCGCCTACCGGACCCTAATCACCCGGGCTGTGTACACGAGAGCTGCAACTTCCCAGACGCGACGCGCATCACCAGGGCTGAGAAAGGTGACAGGCGCCGGGGGAGAGGACGGGAGGACAGCGGGGTCCTTACGGTAAGGCTGTGATATGCACACAGTTGCTTCCCATGGCCACGAACTTCAGGACTTACAAACATGTACTAATAAAAGCTTTAAAAACCCGAGGCAAGGGCCGGGGAGATGGCTCAGTGGAATAAGCGCTTCCCTGGCAAGCACAAGGGCCTGAGTTCAATTCCCTGTTCAGCAAAAAAAAAAAAAAAAATTAAAAAATCTCCCCACCTCTTAATGGCTGGTAATTGTAAAAATCATTACAAGCTTATCACCTACCACGAGGAGCCCTCTTGTGACCTCTGATGTGTCCTACTGTGACCTCTGACTCTGTCCCCCGCATTTCCAGCAGACCCTTGTCCCTGCCCCAGAAGCAAAGGCGAAGGCCCTGATTGGCCCAGAATGCTCCAGTCGTGGGGGGTGATCTGTAGGCTCAGCGTAGCCCTGTGCGTGGAGGAAGGAGGAGGCGTCCTCGAGGGCTGCCAGCGCCTTGCAGTTCGGGCTGCTATCGTGGCAGCTCTTCTGCACGTGCCACACTTGAAGTAAACTTTCGTTTCACACTAAAAAAGGAAAAAAATGTTTTCCTCAGATTCTAAAAAGGGAGAAAAGGGAGAAGAAGGGCGTGCTGATGGGCCCCAAGGCTTGATTTTCTCCTCTGCAGGAAGGCACTGGGGCGCATGCGCAGACTGAGGGCTTGTGCCGCAGCCGTCCAGGCCATTGCACTTCTGAGCGGGGCCCTGGGGAGCAGAAGCGATCAGCGGGGCGCCCGATCAGGACACCCGATCTGCAGGGCGC
>NW_004524580.1:35350202-35365581 GCF_000260255.1 Octodon degus | reverse complement strand
CAGCAGGGCCCCCCAGCAGCAGGAGGCCTGGGTCAGCAGGGCCCCCCAGCAGCAGGAGGCCTGGGTCAGCAGGGCGCCGCGTGCTTCTCGGGGCTCTCTTCCTCAAGGAGACACCCTGTTGCCCACAGCTCGTCTTAGTTACCTTCTCGCTGTTGAGACTCCTCCCTGGTGGTAGAGGTCTTGGGCCACACTCAGCTGCTCCCAGACAGGGTGGTGTGGCAGAGGAGGGCCAGCTTATGGCAGGGTGGGGAGGAAGCAGAGGGCTGTGAGGGAGGAGGAGGGAGAGAGACCCTTGCCGCCCAAGCCCCGTGAGCGCGCTGGCCAGGCAGGCCTGGCCTCTCCAGCTCACACGTCAGCCACGCGCCCGCAGTGCGGTCACCTCTAGCAGCCCTGTCCGTGAGCTCCAGAGGTGGGGTGGCATCAAGATAGAACCTGCAGGTTTGCATTGCGGCATCTTTGTGACGCCACATCACGCTTTTCTGTATTAACTACAGCTCCTGGTCTTCCGCATGGTACCCTACAGGCTAATTTGCTTTGGGCTGCAAGTAAAAAATATAAAAGGAAATAATCCAAGTAAAAGCAGCTTAATGTGTTTAGCAAACCATCCCTCCTTTCCGGTTGATCAGGTCTGTGGGTCTTGTTGGCGGCCTCACAGTCGCAGGTGGTCACGCAAATCCAGCAGTCAACTCCTCCCAGGACAGTGGGGAGCAGATATCCTGATAGCATGTTCATTCTCTGTCTGTGTCTGTGTCTCCCCCTCCCCTCTCCTTCTCCCCTCCCTCTCTCCACCCCTGCCTTTCTCCTTTCCCTCTTCTCCTCTCCATCTCTCTCTCATTTCCTGTCTGTGGCAAGACTGAGGAGGTGATGGTCCATCTGTGTGCTTCCCATTGGAGGTTGGCATCATGACTCAGGAGAGGCAGCCCAAAGACTCACATTTCTGTAGTTGTCACAAGAGGATGCATAGTTAGGAAGCGGGGAGGATCTGTGTGTGGAAGACGTGTTCTCCTCTTGCTTTGCCTTTCTAACCCTCAGCTTTCGAGCCTCCTTTGGCACTGGGTCCCCATCCCGACCTCCTGAGGTCTGTAGATGTCTGTGAAGTAGCCCAGCCCCGCCAAGGTCAAGGTGGACAGGACACAGCTTGAGTTCCGTGGTCTCAGTGGCACAGGGAACCGGCAGGCCCAGACAGTCTGAAGCCAGCTCTGACAGTAGCTGAGCTGTCCCCTGAGCAGCAGCAGCCCACAGGCAGACCTAGTTTCTAGCTGGGAAGTTGGGGCCACTTCACAGAGTGGGGCTCGGAGCTGGATCTGGGGGGGGGGGGTGGCTTCCAGAAGGGAGGCAGGAAAACAGCAGCAGGGCTGGGAACTTCGTGGCCCATGGTGAGGAAGGGGTACAGAGGACACACAGCGGCGTGCGTCTGGCAGTGGGGACTAATGATGGACCTCGGTCTCCCAGAGGGGAGGATGCCTTGTCCAAGCAACCTGCCCATTATGCTTTGGGGGGGAATTGTGGGGTTCTTAAAACTTTATTTAGTACAGGGTCTACAGGGTCTCACTACATAGGTGTGACTTGAGTGATTCTCCTGTTTTCAGCCTTCCAAGAGCTCGGATTACAGGCGCACACTGCCAAACCCAGTCTCAATCGCTGTCTGGGCGCTCCCCAGGTCCGGCACGCCGGGATCGAACCCCAGCTGCTGCCCTGTGCCCAAGCAGGTGCTTTAGCCCATTGAGCTATCTGGCCGGCCTGCCTGCCCATTACCTGCTGAGACTCGCTGTGAAAGGTGACGTCCTGTGACCACACTTTCTCTCCAGACGAGGACGGAGCGCGCTGCTTTTGTCTGGCTGACAATCCCCCCTCTACAAAGGTGGCCCCCTTTGGCTGCTCGGGGAAATTAATAGACCAAATCCATACGCCCACCCTGGGCTCCTTGGGGTGTCCATAGGAAGAAGATCGGGTTAATCGTCCTGGTTTCCGAGTGCGAGTAGTCAGAATTACACATTGTAATCGGAGTAAGCCGCGCTCAGGCACCTCCTAGACCACACCAGTGCGGAGCTGCCTGTTTGCCCACATGGGCATGGCCAGGAGCGGCCTGGCACAGGCACAGGCAGAGGCTGCAGCCAGCAGGGGAAGAGGGAGGACCTGCAGACCGCACAGTTGCCAAGCGCGCTCACTCGTGTGCAGACCCAGGCTCAGTGTGGCAGCCCTGAGCCGTTCAGTGAGGGAGTCCCACGGGCCAGGCATTGTTCAGCTCCTTCTGAGTGCCAGTTCTCTTGCTTATTGCATAACTTGCAACAGACTGCTGACTTCTTTCCTGTGACCAATAAACTCCTCTGAGGCTCTGGTCCTAAGGTGCTCAGGCTCAGTGACCCGGTGACAGTGTCCCTGCGGAGGACAGGCATGCTAGTGGACTAGTTGAAATGCAAGAAAGAATAAAATTAGTCCGCTTTTTCCAGACAGACCACTGTCCCGTGACACTTCCCAGTGTTTCTGTTAAAAGCCCCTGCATAGACTCCGCCCACCCCTGCGTGGACACGTTGGCATGGTAGATGGCCACTGGCCTGACACAGTATGGACATGTGGTACAGTTCTGGCACCAGCCAGTGAGTCTGTGACCATAGCAAAATGGGGAAACTGAGGAGGGGACAGAAGGAAGTGGGAAGGGAAGCAGTCTCCTGGTCAGCTGCACGTTGACTCAGAGGTGGTCCGTAGGTGGCCGGTGCATGTGTCCAAGCTGCCCAGCTGGAGAGGCCTCCTGCTTCATGTGCTGTCTTCTCCCCTAAATGGTGGCTCTTGAGCATGCCTGCACCTCGCCCTCTGCATACCGGGAGGACTTGTGTCTGGGTGGCTCTACACCCAGTCCTGGAGCTGGCAGAAGCCACCTGCCCGTCTGTGTGTGCGGAACCCATCACAGTGCTCGTGCCTAGTGACACTCCCATGTGGGGCTCAGACTCTGGGACCTGCGCGGAGGTGACAGTGGTTGGGGGAAGCCAGGCAGCATGGGCCTCCAGCACCTGGGCGTGGGCACCTTGGGCTTCATCAGGCTCCCGTGGAGTGTGCGTGCCACAATCCATAGGGAGGACGGACTCTGCCCCCGAGGGGCGGGGCCCAGCTCGTCTCTCCACCCAGAACCGCTTGGGAGATGGGCTTACCGCCCTGGGGACACCCATGGCCGGGCATTTTGGTCTCTAGTGGAGGGCTGGAAAGGGAGCCAGGATCTTCCAGACAACTGAACCCAGAACGCCCATGTTTCACCAATCATATCATGCACCAGCTTGATATTGGGGAAGAGGAGCACACAGGTATCAAAATGTGGATTTCTTTGCTTAAGAATGATGGACAGTGTTTCAAAGCCTGTCTCCATGGGAAAGCCAAAACGTGAACAAGGCCTGGTGGTGTCAGAGTCCCTTGGCCCTGCATAGGTTTTCCTGCAGGACAGAGGTACCTTTTAACTCCACCACTCACCAGCTGTGCAATTTTTGGTTTGTTTTGTGGTGGTGGTTGTTGTTGTTTTCTCTCTTTTTTTTTCTTTATTCTTTTTTTTTTTTTGTATTTACTACAAGGTCTCATTACACAGCTCGAACTTGTAGTGATCCTCCTGTTTTCAGCCTCTCCAGCACTGGGATTGCAGGCATGCACCACCACCCCAGTCTCAGTGGGCAGCTCAGCGCAGGGGTGGGGGGTCAAGTCAAACCCCCGGCCGTGCACTTGCCTAAGCAGGTGCTTACTCTGCTACGCTATCTAGTCGGCCCTTAGCTGTGCGGTTTTGGACTATATTTTTAAATCTTATTCTCTATGCATAAGTGCGAGAGATGATTTTACCTGCTGGATTCATGGGAACATTCAAGAGTCAGATAAATGATAGATGGGAAAGTGCTGTAAGTGAGCCGCGCAGCACAGGTGCCCTCGCTGCGGCCAGCAGCTTCCCCGCGTGCACGCGCCCTCGCCGCGGCCTGCAGCTTACCCTCGTGCACGCGCCCTCACTGGGCCAGCTGCCTCCCCGTGCAGCGCAGGCACCCTCGCCGAGGCCAGCAGATTCCCCTCGTGCACGCGCCCTCGCCGAGGCCAGCAGCTTCCCCTCGTGCACGCGCCCTCGCCACGGCCTGCAGCTTCCCCTCGTGCACGTGCCCTCGCTGCGGCCAGCAGCTTCCCCACGTGCACGAGCCCTCACTGGGCCAGCCGCCGCCCCGCGCAGCGCACGCGCCCTCCCCGCAGCCTGCAGCTTCCCCTCGTGCACGCGCCCTTACCGCGACCAGCAGCTTCCCCTCGTGCACGTGCCCTCACCTTGGCCAGCAACTTCCCCTCGTGCATGCGCCCTCACTGGGCCAGCCGCCTCCCCGTGCAGCGCACGCGCCCTCCCCGCGGCCTGCAGCTTCCCCTCGTGCACGCGCCCTTACCGCGACCAGCAGCTTCCCCTCGTGCACGTGCCCTCACCTTGGCCAGCAACTTCCCCTCGTGCATGCGCCCTCACTGGGCCAGCCGCCTCCCGGTGCAGCGCAGGCACCCTCGCCGCGGCCCGCAGCTTCCCTGCCTCGACTGCCAGCTTCCGGCGTCCTCCCTTGCTGACCTGGTGAACGTCCTCTTGCATACTCATCTCCTTTGCCTAAAAGCTCATCCAACCAGGATGTTTTCATTGGCGTTAACCACTCAGGCGGGCTGAATTCAAGAACCCCAGTGGGGTTTAAATCGGCTCACTACTGGCTAAATAATATGTTTGAAGAGAAAATAGCAAGCCGTGATCAACATCTTATTCAGCGGCGTAATGCGCTGCCGAACTCGGCTCTCCCACTCCCATGATTATTAATATGGAGCTATTGCTTCATGCCCGCGCGGTCCCAGAGCCGCTACTGCCTGACGGCACGCGGACGCGGCACAGAAGCCCTGCCCCCGCCGCCAGCCAGCGATGCGGAGCGCCTGGCTCCACTCCGCTTGTCACGCAACTGCAGGCTCCTCCCACCAAGGTGCAGATTTAGCGCAGAGCACCAAGTGCGAATTCTGCAGCGCCCAGCGCTCGGCGCTTCCCCCTCGGCAGGCCCTTTCCTCTCAGGCAGAACCAGCTGGTGGCCCAGTCCCTGTTGCTCAGCACCAGAGCCTGAGACTCCGGGCAGGCAGTGACCACACCCAGCCGGCTGGTGCTTCCCCCACGGCCCCCTCGCTGCATCCTGCCGTCCCCTTCCAGCGCAGAGGGTGGAATACTGGGGATTGAGAGTGTCCGGTGTGGGCCTTGGTGAGGCTTCTGCAGGCAGCGCTAAGAAGGGCCCGAAGTGATGGTCCCCACTCCTTTGTGCCTCGCCTCCCCACTAGAATTCATGTCCTCAGCTGTGATGGAGCTGGGCCTTGAAAGCACAGAGGAATTCCTTTGCATTGGTGACATAAAATGACACCCAGGAACACGCTGGACATGACCCTTGCTCACACACCTTGTGATCATCAAGCCAAGACAGCCGCGACACAGCCCCTCTCTGGGCGTGTGTGTAGTTCCAGGGTGCAGTCGGAGCTGAGCTGGGCTCCAGTGGGCCCCTCAACAGTGTCCAAGCAGAGCACCCTTGAGGACAGATGTGACCCGCTGCTGTGTACACTGTGGTCACGAGGAGAGCCGCAGCCTTTCCATCTGGGCATGGTTTCTCCTTTGTCTTTTGTTTGAGGTCAGCTTGCCTTCATGGGGTGTTCCTGGCCACCTGCAGCCCTGTGGAGCGGGAGCCTTTCACTGCGAGGAGTTGTGGCCCCTTCTTAGTCGTGGTGAGGATGTTCATTTACGCTCGATGCAAGCTCCATGGTCACCTTCATCTCTTCTGATTCTGTTTCCTGTCAGGCTTTTGCTCCACCACAAAGATTTTAGTAAGAATTTACATGCAGCCTTTACTACCTAACTGTCATTTGGATATCTTATTTAAATCAATTTCTAGAGGATTAACGGTTTTGAAATGAGGCAAATCTGATTTTCAATCCTACCTCCTAAAATTCTGTATAAATGTATAATTTCTTGATATCTGTTCCCCAGGGTTATTGCAGGCATAAGACGATAATATTTGCAAATTGCTTCAGCACGTCTGCTACGTAGCAGGCATCCCACAAATGTGATGTTATTGTTACCGTAGCTATAATAATATATCATCTCCCTTTGCACCGTGATCTCCTAAGCAACGGGAATATGTCACCGTTGCTCCGCTCTGCTTAGTGTCTAGTACAGAACTGGGCAAACACAGTGAGTGTCCCACAGACCCTGGCTTACAACCTCGGAGCCTTAAGCGTGGCTGAGAGCATCAGAAATGCCTCTGGCCAGCGCTGCATCCACAGGCCAGGAGGCGAGGGGCAGTTTGCCCCCGTACCATCCTTCCTAGCACTGTGTAATGTGGACGTTCTTTTCCCTTCTGCATTCTCAGATTTCAGAAATTTTTAATCTAGACAGGGAGATAGCTCTCCTCAGTGTGCGGTTTCCCTGACAACCATCCTATAAATGGAAGGGCCTGCTGCCCAGGGTAAATGTCAGCACAGCCCAGTCTAAGTCGACTGAAGCGAGACTTCAAGGTCAAGGTTATGATACTGGAAAATTAAAAGGAGGGCTTTGGTTGGTGTCTCTGGGTGTCTCACAAGAACCCAGTAAAGGTGCCGACTTTGGGGGCAGCCGCTGAAGAGGTCCGTTTTGGCTGCAGGCTGCCAGGAGCAGGGGTGCCATGGAATCTAGTGCTTCACCTTCCAGGTTTTGTAACGGGAAATAATTTTAAGCCAATCAGAAATTAATTGAGTAGTACTTCTGGTTCAGCCTCCTTCCACCACGAGCTGCCTCCTATGTGTTCAGAGCTCATTCACCTCCAGGAGGATCTCTGCTGCAGACAGAGGTGGCCCGGCGAGGACGTCACCTCCAAAAAGCTGCGAGCCCTGGAGCTGAAGCACCGCGTGCCTCATTATGCAGCGCAGAGTGGCACCTTCTTAATTGCTGCCCTGCCTGGCCCTCTGCAGGGTTCCCTGGGCAGCGGTGGTAGAGTGGAAAGGCAGTGTGAGGAGAGGCATGAGTCGGTGTCCCCCGCCTGCAGGCAACCTGAGCATAGCCTGTGCTTTCTGTTAAACTACCGTCCAGGGTACCCAGGAAGCCGGGGCCTGTGGGCGCGGTTACCACTCTGGAACACGCTCGGGGCCCAGCTCTATGCTGGCCTGGGGTGCTGTGTGCTCAGCTGCTTTGGGATTTCTGCCATCCCTCCACAGCCTTCCAAGACCTTTTGTCCTCACTCTGCTGCTTTTGTGCCATGGGTTTCTAGTGCCGAGCTTTGGGACAGAGGTGACATTTTATTGGCCCACTACAAACATACGCAGTGGCTGAGTTGATGGCGATGGGAAACTAAGTCTTAGCTTTTTCTTGCATTTCATAGGACAGTGATTAGCTCCATGAGCACTCGCAGCAGGAGTCAAGCATAAGTTTATAAATGAATATGCACCAGCCGTCTGTGTAAGACGCACACGTGCACATGACAAGTGCACACATGCAAGACGCGGGGTGCAGTTCAGGGCCCTCAAGCAGCCGTCTCCCTCCGGCCTCCATGGTCCCAGGTCACGTTCAGGTGCGCAGATGACCTGATAAACAGGTCACCGCATGCACAGGCTGCGCCACGGCCTCACACTCAGATACAGAACGGTGCCACCAGGGCCCACAGGAGCGGTCACCGTCCTGCGCCCCACACCCTGGCCCCAGCCCAGCTAAGCCCCTCTCTTCCACACTGTGATGGTGCTTCATGGAATTCCCTGCACCTCCCCGAATGTGTCATTGCTCCCTCAGAGCACAGACCGGAATGCCCAGGGCTCCCATATGCTCCGTGTCATAGCACACGGCTGGGCAGTGCCGGGTGACCATGAGTGCCCCCGTGACCAGTCCCTCAGCTGTGTCCAGGCCAAGGAGCAGACGCCTCTTGCCAGGTGACTGGAGGGGAGGGCTTCAGGCCACCAAGAGGGGAGGGCTGTGTTTGTGTGTGCAGGGGCACATTCCTCTGAGTTCCTGCTATTCTGCCCTTGTAGAGTGACTTGCATTTGTTGATGGCTTCTCGGCAGCCTTTTTTTTTCCTGCAGAACCAGGTAATGAACTGAGGCCCTGCACTTGCAGGGAAGTGCTTATTCTACTGAGCCATCTCGGCGGCTTTCTGAATAGTGGGCTTTTCAGCTGGAAGCCAGCAGACCTTACATTAGCGAGGGTTGTGTGTTGTGTTTGTTGAGGCTTCATGGTGATGGCTGTGGCCAGGAAGGACCAGTTCTAACACCTTGGAAAGTTTCCTTCCAGGCTGCTGGTGTGAGAAGACACGGCAGTGTGACTGGCGCTCCTGCTGGGACTAAGAGTGCCACCGTGGTGAGCGCGAGCTCTGGGCACTGGGGCGGGATTGGTGATGGTAGGAAGTGTGCACCCAGAAGCTCCTGGCTTCACAGCCATGACTCACTTCCCGTGGACAGTACTGCGGGTGCCTGGTCTGCGGCAGAACCTTCCTTTAGGAAGCTTGGAGAAAGGACCCGGGTCTTGTTCCTCCAGAGTGAAGCCTCGGCCAGGGGTGCCTGGAGAAAGGTGCTTCCCGGGTCTCTTGCCTTCACATTTCTTAGCTGTGATTTGAGTTGCAGGGTGTTTAGAAACACAGCCTGCGGGGCCCACCTGGCACCAGGGCTCCCACCCTGGCAGCTGGCTCCCTCCAGGCCTCAGCTGCCTCTCTCAGTCTTTCCTCCTGTCACTGGAGTCTGCTCCAAAACTCTGATTGGGTTGCAGTGCTTGGCTAATGAAAGCCCTCTTGATTTACTGCTGGCTGTAGGGCAGTGTCCGGTTGTATTCTCAAGCCTCAGCCTTTGCCTGTGTTCCCATCTCCTCGCGGTCACGTCCAACTCTAGGCTTTACCATGAAGCCTGTCATTACACGGTGACTTTACACACATGCACACAGGCATGCACACACATGTACACAGGTGCGCATACACACATGCACACAGGTGTACATATACATATGCACACATGCAGGTGTGCAAACATGTGTGTATGCACATACACAGGTATACATGCACACAGATACGCACATATACACAGGCACGCACACAGGTATGTGTAAATGCATAAACATACACAGGTGTACAGACATACACAGGCGTGCACACATGCACATGGGTGTGCACACACATGCATATGCACACATGCAGGTGTGCACACACATGCACACGTGTACACATACACAGATACACATGCATACATGTTGCACACATACACAGGCATGCACACAGGTATCTACGCAAGCATATACATGTATAAAAGTGTGTGTAAACATGCACACAGGTATGTGTAAACACACATAAACATACACAAACAGATGTGCACACATACTCAGGTGTGCACACACATGCACACAGGTGTGTGTACAAACATGTACGTAGGCATACACACGTACAAAGCTATACATGTACACAGGCATGTGTACTCACACATACACACATACACAGGTGTGTGTACACATACACAGGTGTGCATACACATACACACACAGGCATGCACACATACACAGGTGTGCACACAAGTGCATACATGTGTGCACACACGTACATAGGCATACACACATGTACAAAGGTTGTGTACACATGCACTTCAGGTGTGTGTAAACACACATACTTAAACATACATGCACACAGGTATACACATATACCCAGGCATGCACACACATGTGCACAAAGGTGAGTACACACATACACAGGCATACTCACATGTACAAAGGTGTGCATACACACATGCACACAGGCACGTGTACTCACACACACAGGCACGCACACACATGCACACAGGCATGAAGCTCTACCTTCGTCGAGGCTAGTGCTGCGTCTGTCACTTGTTCTCTAGACACTTCCCTCGTGCACTCTGCCCACCTCTTCGCATTCCCCTCCCCCGTCGCTCTGGGAGGTTGCCACGCATGCCGCGAGGCTCGCCACACCCCAGCCAGAGCCCTCTGTAACTGCAGACACGGTAGCGGGCTCCGTGATGGCCTCTGTACTTGCCAGCTATCTCCCCGCTGAGACGTGGTTCCCAATGCCAACAGCTTAAGAGGAGAGTTAACGTGGCCCACAGCTCAGGGTTCCATACAGGGTGGCCAACCTGGGAAGAGCCTGGTGGAGGAAAGCCATTTGTGCTGAGGCCACTAGGAAGCAGGGAGAGCAAGGAGGCGCCAGGGAGGGAGGGGCACCTGCAGAGGTGCCCCCAGGGCTGCCTTCCCAGCCACGCCCACTTCCTGAAGCATGCTTAGCTCTCAGCTCATCAAAAGATCCCCTCACTGCCCAGTCATCCTCTGGACAGGAGGGCCTGCTGGGGAACATTCTAGATGCAGCTTGTAGCAGTCGCCCACCATCCCCATCTACTGTCCATTCCCTTGGCAGTTCCATGCCACATGGAAGCTCATGACCTGCATGGCAGAACACCCTGTGGAGGTGACAGCACGTTACTCCCAAGAGCAGTCCACAGTAGGCATGCCGGCTGCCCACTGTTCTGTGGGCCGCTCCTGTGGGAGCCGCCAGCTGTTGCCAGGTTGCCTGCTGCTTCTGGCTGGTCGGGGTGGGAGGGAGCCGGCTGTCTGTGGACACGTAGCGCCCAGGCTGCAGATGAGCGCCATCCGCAGGACGGACTCCAGCCCCGGCTGACCCTCGGCGCTGCGGCACCAGTGCAGTCCTGGTCCCGACCCACGGAAGCCTGGGGAGGATGGGTCACTGCTGCCCTCAGAAGCTACCGCGCCTCTTGGTGACTTGCTGCTCAGGGGTGGACAGTGGGTGTCCCCAACCCCAGGCCATGGCCCCCGTGAGAGCGAGGCCCCTCACCGTTGAACCGTGCTCCACGGAACCTGGACTGCGTTGCCGCCATCAGGCTTGTGCAAGTGCCCTCCGATGGGCCCAGCTGGAGCTTCGCTCTGCCTCTGCGGGCAGCAGTGAGCACCCACAGGCGCAGATGTCTCCGTGTGACAGATAGGAAGCGTATCTTGCTGCTGCTATAAATGTCACCAATAAAAATAGTACTTAGCAGTCACCAGTGCCGATGTGGAGCCCCTGCGTGCCTCTGAGTGGGCTTTGTGTCTCCATGTCATAGATGGCACGCTGAGGGACCGAGGAGTCTGGCCTTGGTGACCACAGCCCAGACGGGTGTGGGACGCACTGAGAGGCCACCGTGCTTCTGCTGGTCCCCAGCCTCCAGGAATGCAGTGGGTGTCGCGCCTCTTACCGGGTAGGCCTCAGGCTGGAGAGCCCTTGGTGGGCCTGGCTGGACTGGAGTCCTCCTCGGGATCCTCCTGGCTGGCCCGCCCACCGGCCCGCCCCACCTTCCTGGGCACTAAACCTGCAGGCTGGTTGCCAAGGCGACTACCTACCCCAGAAACCTGAGGTCTTCTCAAATATTGTGCAGCTACCATGGCTTCTTTTTAATTTCGAAAATATGTCAAGGTGATTTGTAATTCGCAGCAAAATGTGGATGTGGGTAAGAAATCTATTTTGAACTGTAAACATTTCCAGTGTGATGGGAGAAAGCTTAGAGTACAAAACAGTGACGCCTTCGGAAGCGTGTGCTGCCGCCTCCCCGTGTTACAGGCAGCGCTGGTAAGGGCCAGGGAGGCTTAGCGAGAGTCCAGGGCTGCGTGCTCAGAGACCTGCCTGTGTTCTAACTGCCTGAAAACCTGCAGCTTAGAAAATGGGGATTTGCTGGGGTTGGGGAGCGCTGGGTTCTGAGCCCGCATTAATTCTGAGAGTGACCCGCAGCAGGGGAGGGGACGGGACACGCTCCTTTCCGGCTGTGGGGCTGGAGCCGGGTGCTGCAGTCAGGGGTGACTCAGGCCTCACACCTAAGTGTGGGGGACCGGGTAAATGATGCCCAGCTCTTAAACACAGTAGTGCAGTTCCCTCCCCGACCGCGGCCTGGCCACTAGTCCGCACGGTGTGTCCCGCTGCCCTCCTCCCGGGCACTGGGTATCCCATTGTGTCCTGAAGGTCACTGTCCTCACTTTCTGCCCAGAACGGCCTTTGCCTGTCTGTCCCTTGTGTAGCAGTGGTTGGGGGCTTCACATTCAGGGGGACATCTGTGTCTTAGGACTACTCTGGCCATGTCTCCTGTGCCACTTGCGTGGGACACCAGCATCAGACACCTAGAACCCCTCACTGTGCTTTGCAGAAGGCGGTGAGTGCCGGCCATGGAGCTGCTGGCTTCGGCAATGTGACTGTCCCTTCGCGAGCAGCTTCCGCCCCACCTTGCGGGTGTCCTGAGAGCCTGGGCCGCCTGCACGCCCTTCGGCGTGTGTGGGAGGCCACGGTCTTGGGCACAGTCGTGTTTCTGCTATTAAAGCCTCACCATGCTGCTTAGAGTTATTAACAGCCGTTGCAAACGTAACAGTCTATCCGTTAAGACGAGCCTGGCTTTCATCGTTATGGTCTTTTTAATTACACTAACCCTTTGGCATATTCGTGATGACGACGAGCGTGGTGGGCTGTCGCTCCGCCGTAAGCAACCATCTCTCCAGAATGTCCTCAGGTAGGTATGTGGGCTCGGGCTCTTCAGGATCTCTGACAGAACGCTCCCAGGCTCCCCGCCCAGGGTCCCCTGCAGGGCCCTGGATAGCCTACTTGGTGCTGGGGTCAGAGAGATCGCTGCCCTCCCAGACAGGTGGCTGGGCCCGCCCCCACGTCCTCCTCCGACACCAGAAGGTGCTGCTTGCCTGAGCGCTCCCCAGGGGCCCTGCACTCCAGGGCTTCCTGTGCTTCTGTGAACCTTCTGTACAGAAAACCCTGACCCAACCGAGCAGGACCTCCCAACTCGAATGCCCATACTGTCCGACACTGCACCAAACCCCTAAACCCGAATCAGCCGCGCTCCAGTGGCTCTGGTAGTGCGCACGGGGGCAGGCCGGGGGCTTTGTGCCTTCACCACTGGCTGGCATATCCAGCAAGCAGCAGTGGTTATTTTGGACGGTGGCTTTTGGAGGATTCAGTGCACGGTTGCCAGGCCCAGTGGCAGGATGGGCCTGGTAGCGTAGAGCTGCCCACCTCCTGGTAGCTGGAAACAGAAGGGAAGGGGCCTGGCTCACCAGCCCTGCTCTCAGCCCGCAGGCTTGAGTCGGGTGAGCCCAGCGCCCCAGGCGGTGACTCCCCCGGTGGGACTTGGGCCCAGCCCTGTGCCACGCTCAGGCACATCCACCAGTTTTTTCTGAAAAGAGTCCTTGCTTCTGCCTCAGGGGTTCCAGCTGGACTGACAGGACACTCAAACCGCACGGCAGCCTGCTGGCCTGCAGGGAGAGGGTGACAGCCACTTCCGGGGCCTGGGCAGCCCGAGGGTGTGGGGAGGTGGTGGCCAGACAGGCGGCTTCCCAGCGAGAGCTAGAGAAGGAGCAGAATGTGGTGGCAGTAGAGAGAGCAGAGGGGCCACCTGCGCCCCATGAGTAGCACCTCGAACACGTGTGTGCTTTCCCCAAAGTGTCCCCCAGATCCCACAGTCTTATGTCCTTTCCTGGGGTGCCTTTCACTGTAGCACTTCCTTCCCCTCAAAGTGAACACTTGGCATTAATTGATTATGGATTAAGTTGGGACCAGGGCAGCCTTGGGGCCTGGGCTCATGTTGAGATTAATTTATTCCTGTGGTCCTCCTGGCTCAGGATGTACCTGCCTGCTCACAGGAGTTGAAAATAAAGCCGAGCACCGGGGCAATCTAATTAGATGGCTTAACCCACACACTCCTGTTCCATCTCCGCCAAACTCTCCTGCTTTGATGGTAACCAAAACAGAAGAATAAGTTAATCAGAGGTCTGATTAAATAGCACAGCTCTGCCGTGCACACCGCTGATTGCCAGGCTTCTGTCCAGGCAGCCTCGGGAGGGAGAGCGGAGCCTAGACCAGGGCCAGGCCTGCGGGAGGCAGAGTGGTGTGAGGCGCGGCCTTCTCAGACCTTGGGGGGCGGCTGGCCAGGAATCATTCCCCCAGATGGGTGTCGGGGCTTGGGAACAGGCGTGACGACCACTGTGAACCTGCTCCAGCTCTGGCTACACACAGCGCGCTCTCCCCAGTGTGCGCCTGCCCCTGGTACATGGTCCATGTGGGCTCTGCCGTGGCCGAAAGCGTTCAGTTCGTCCGTGTTAGTGGCATCACTCTGCTGGTGGGGTCAGGCTGGTCCGGCGGGTCCTGCCCACCCTCTGTGCCCCTGAGGGTGATGGGTAAAGGGCCTGCCACCTTTCTTCTGCCTCCTGGAAAGGTGCTGCAGCTTCCAGTCCTGCCCTGCATTGCCAGGGTGGCCCCTGTGTCTGTACTCTGGACCCCACAGTGGCTGTTTGGCCTTGCAGTCTTCAGCATGCCCTCTGTTTTGTCCCTCCCTCATTCTGCATACAGACTGGCAAGGCTTCCTGTCCCTGAGCATCCCCTGTGCCCTGGTGGGACAGGGGCTCTGTGAAGGAGCCACCCCTTGCCCATGCCAGGAGCTCAGAGAGGCTGAGAAGCCTGTCCAAAGTAAGGCAGTGAGGATACCCAAGTGCCAGGACAAAGGGAGGGGGGCAGGTGCAGGGGGCGCAGTTGGGTTTCCCAGTGTCTGTCACAAAGCAGCATCCACTTGAGTCCCCCACTGCATGTGACACGGGTGCCACCTTGCTTACAGGCAGCGGAGGTTCTGATGGCTCTGCAGGCTGGACCAGGTGTGTCTCGTTTCCTGTCCTCCCTGCTGCCCAGGTGTGAGCTGGCTGGGACGACAGATGCGGGGGTCATTCTTGTCCTGGAGGTGGACACACAGTGAAGCGCTCAGCCCACCAGCGCTTCCTTTATTTCTGGTCAGAACTGTACTCATTTAAGCAAAGGGCCACTGCACCGCTGAGAACAGGAAGGAGCCGAAATGATGTTTCCATGTTGTCTGAGGAGCACCACCACTGTGGTTTCTAACTTGCTTTTTATTGTCATATACAGCGTTGTTTCACATTGCATCTTAATCTGTGCTGTTTGGAGCCGAGGCACCTGCACGGTGTGATGACCTTGGAGCACGTTCCAGTCGCCTGCTTGATCGGGGAGTGGGGGCTAGATGGTGGCTGCGTCTTTGCTTATATATCATGGTGATGAGTATCTCTGAGAGTAAGATGGGGGTTTTGTCTTTCAGTTTGATTTTTCTTAAAGAACATCGGCCTCTAGGTGGAGTATAAGTACAAAGGACATGTGTGAGTTTTCGGCTTCTTGAGTGTGGCCCCCATTCCTGTAAATAGAAAGGAGGTATGTGCTGTGGCTTCCGGGAGCCAGGGTCCTCCCTCCACATCCCGGCTTCCAAGGTGACCAGAGCACGGAGCTTCGTGTCCCTGAGAGGTCTGGTGTTCAGTCTTCTGCCCAGCTTCCCCGGGGCCCAAAGCACAGGCTTCCTGCTGACCCCAGCCACCTGTGGGGCCCGAAGC
>NW_004524580.1:35304448-35349464 GCF_000260255.1 Octodon degus | reverse complement strand
CTTCCTGCTGACCCCAGCCACCTATGGCTTTGGATGCTCTGTTTTGGGCCATGGGGGTCACGGGGTGGACATCCTGGCATGCCCTTTACTCCCCTTCTTGTGACCCTGTTCTGTCCGGGGGAGAGTGTCGTATGGGTTATGACAGGGCCCTCCTGGTGCATTTGCCTCAGAGCAGAAAGACAGCTGGGGGATTCCCATCCAGCGTGGCTTTGCGGTAATGATAAACATCAGCAGGGAGACGCCGTCGACGGCGGGCTTCGTCTTGCTGGATGCCCTGTCTGCAGAACAACGTGGACTTGGGCCGCAGGACATGCGAGGCAGCAGCCTGGTGGTGACTTCTGCAGCACAGCACTGTGGCCGTGGCCAGGTGGCCATGTGCGTGTCGTGCGGCCCCACCGTCTGCCCCGTCAGGCGTCACTGTGCCGCCTGGGGAGTTAGGGAGATAAATAAGGCAAGCAAGGTGGAGGCTGCTTTGCCCACTCCTTTGTTCCGAGCACGGCGACGTGCGCACGACACGCAGGGCCGCCTCAGGTGGCCAGCCCGTCTAGCAGCCTAGTCCTGGGACAGACGCCGTCATTAAGCCAGGGCTCTCTGTGACCTCTGCCGACCGGACAGAATGTAACTGAGGGAAGTGCACCCACCTGGGAACACGCAGGTCCTAGTTGCAGAAGGCGCCCCCAGTGTGGCCCAAAGCTTGTGCCTGGTGTCGTCTCCATGCGAATCTGCTTTTCTCCAGTGGCGCTGCGTGAGTTCCTCTAATAGTTCTTTTAAGTCACAGCTTGAGCTTTGCTTGTGTGTGATAATTTATTTCATAACTGTTACTTTTCGTCCCCTTGAATCAGATACATTTTCTTCCCCAAAATTTCATATGAACAAATCTTGTTTATTGAATACATCTGCGCTGGATACTTTTTAGATCTATAATGGTGGTTTACTATGGTGCAGCTGAGATTAACAGCGATTTCCCTTCTCTCCACTCCCTCCCGGCCCTGCCCGCCAGTCGGAAGTGTCCTGGATCCCCAACAAGCACTACTCCGGGATCTACGGCCTCATGAAACTCGTCCTCACCAAGACGCTGCCTGCCAGCCTGGAGCGAGTCATCGTCCTGGACACCGACATCACCTTTGCCACAGATGTGGCGGAGCTGTGGGCCGTGTTCCACAAGTTCAAAGGTGAGGACGGCTCCTTTTGTCAGGGTCAGCGTGCCAGCCACGGCGGTTGTGTGTTTTTTAGAGATGAGTTCAGTCAAAATTCAGAAAAGTCAGCAGGGAATTGCAAATATGGTTAGATGCCAGCTCTGCTTCAATTTGCAGCAAGTTAGAGTCAAAGTGGAATTTGTGCTTCTGCAGTGAGTGAAGGGATCAGGTCTCGGCCGTATGGGGAGCCCAGCTGAAGATCCTTTGTAGCCAGTGAACATCAAATGTGTATGTTTTGTTTGCATCTGACTGAGTGTTGGCGCACTTGTGTGCATTTATTGGTTTTCTTTTTTTATCTGATTGCCAAGAACGCCTCTGAGGTAGGAGAAATGGGTATTGATTCTGGAGGGCTGCAGATGCTCTTGGCTCTTGCTTTCATTAGCATTCTGGATTGTTGTTCCACTGAGGCACCTATGTGTGGCTCCAAGGGACGTTTCTTAGCCATTACTGTAGCGCCTGCCACTGCTGCACGCTGCGTGACAGCGACCTGCGGAGGCCGTGAGTCGGCTGGTGGGCTGGATCCCCGCGCACACAGGCCGATTTAGAAGGTCGTTTGGACTATAAAGAAATAAGCCTCCTTGTCTTATGAGGGTAACATACCGCTCACTAATTTTCAAAAATCGCACAATACTCCTGCCAGCCGCCTGTGTGTCCTGCCTCCCCAGGTCACTGCCTGCGTCTCCCTGGGGTCTTCTTAGCTCTGGACTCGGGGAGAAATTTGCCAGCAGCCAGGCGATGATGCTGGGACCCCAGGACCGCTCCATGGTCAGCAGCAGGCGAGCATTCCTTGTTCAGCCGGATAAAGATGTGATGAAGGCGCCGTTTAGCGTCCAGAGGCGAGCGTGTCCTCACCGAGTCCCGGGTCAGCCCTTTGATTCCGCCTCAGAGATGCCGGGCTGACCCAGGCTCTGGCAGCAGCCTGTGCTCCTTCCCTGCGGGCGCTTCAGCTTCCATCTCTCATTCTAATCATGCTGAGCTCACTGGAGACAGTTTTTCTTTAATTACGTGGGATTTTATTCACACTGTATGCTGATATTCAGTGCTTGATGGTGCGTTTCCTGAGCAGGTGTTTACAGCAAACCTCCTGGGTGTTGGGCACTGGCTCCGGCTCTGAGGGACCAGGGGATGGGAGCATTGGCTCCCGTCCTGGA
Source organism: Octodon degus (assembly GCF_000260255.1). NCBI lineage: Eukaryota > Metazoa > Chordata > Mammalia > Rodentia > Octodontidae > Octodon > Octodon degus. The sequence continues at coordinate 35,347,117 of NW_004524580.1, read as the reverse complement.
GGGGCGACGCCACCACAAGACAGCCCGAGCTCCCTTGGGAGTAGGGAGGCTGTGCTCTGGGAGAAAGAGGCCCACTATTCTCGGACAAGTCGCCTTCCTCAGGTGCCCCTGCTGTGCTTGGAGGGTGACCAGCAGGACCTTGGGCGTCCATCCCAGCTCCCCGGGGCACTGCCTCGGCCCGGTGTCCCCGCAGCGGGGTCCTGTTTCTGCCTCTCCTTCCCCAGCTGCTGTTGCCCTAAGGTGCCCTTGTAAACTTCATGGGCTGAGGCGGCACCGGCAGCCCGTGCCCCGCGCACTCAGTCTCCCTGGTGACTACCACTCAGCAGAACCGCGAGGCCATGCGCGGCCTGGCAGCAGCAGCTGTAAACCTTTCCCACTCTGCTGCCAGCAGTGCTGGTGGGCTGTGTGGCCGACAGCAGCAACACCAGCGGCCATGGCTGTACCCCCGTATCATGGAAGGAGTAGGCGGGGTCAGGGCTCGTGCTGCTCGGCGGCGGGCCCAGCCTCCTGCACTGGGGCACCCTGAGGCTGAGCGAGTGTGCTAAGGTCAGGGCAGTGACCTTGCTCGAATGCAGGCAGCCGCAGTAGCGTGCTGTGTGGAGTGCTGGCTGCAGCTTGTGTCCAGATGTCTGTGTGCCGTCGCAGGTGGCTTTCCCAGGGGCTGCTGGACCTCAAGTGCGCTTGAATGCAATGCTAGGATTAAGGCTGTGGGCTTAAGGGTGAATGGTTACCGAGTCAGTTCGACTGGACTGGCACCGCCCCAATCCTGTAGCCTGGACGCAGCATAAGGGACAGAGAGAGGGTCACCTTGTCCCCTGTGTGTGCTGTGCTGCTTCCTGCCCACCATGAACGTCTCCCCTCTGCAGTGCCCGGCCCTGCCTTGGTGCCGACCGAATGATGGGACTGAAAACGCTGCAGACTGTGAGCCAAACTAAGCTTTCACCTCTTTAACTTTAGGAGTCAGATATTTTGTCTCTGCGATGAGAGAAAAGTAGCTAAGACGGTGCTCATTTTTCTAGATGTTTATTTCCACCACATTTGAGGCCCCACAAAGCGGGGGAATATATTAGATGCTGTTTTACCTAAAATTGTGTGAATGCAGCCCCTGCCAGACAAGGTAGGTAGACCCCAGCAGACCTCACAGGAAGCTGATGCAGCCGTTTTCAGCAGCAGCAAACATCCGGTGGTGTTCCCGTGCCCACGCTCATGTTTCTGAGAAAACAGATGAAAAGAACGGAGGTTACGCTTTCCAGTCTCTGTCTATTCCATACCTCCCCTCAACCAGAATGCCAGAGCACATCCTGGCTGGAGGGAGGCTTCTGATCTGTAGGGACAGAGGCTTCCCTGGAAGAAGAGCGTGTGCGTGGCATCCGGTGCTGGTCCTGTGCAGGTGTGGCGCGGCCACCTCACAGCCATGCACTGGGCCTTCGGGCCAGCGGGACTCTTGGGGCCAGATGGCTCGCTGCAGCGAATCCTGGCTAGTGGCCAGTCTCTGCGCCAGCCACTCCGCCGAACACCCTGTGAACAAGCTCATGTCATCCTCGTGGCCTGGCAGGGAGCATCCGCTGCTCGGGTGGGCTCCTCCTAGGCCGTCACTCTGGGACAAGGTCGAGGGGGCAGCGCAGCTCCGAGTTGCACAGCTCTTGAGGATGGGCGCAGCGTCTTCTGAGCAGGAGGAGCAAAGGCAGCAACCGTGGGTGGCCTGTGAGCAGGGCAAGGGGAAGTGGGCCCTGGGTCACAGGTGTTCTGAGGACAGAGGCCAAGGCTAGAGGGGCTTCCCAGGAGTGAGAAGCAGGAGTTCCAGCCCCGCTCAGTGCTGTCACCTGGAGGGCAGGTGTGCGGAGCCGCCCAGCACTGTCACCTGGAGGGCAGGTGTGCGGAGCCGCTAAGCACTGTCACCTGGAGGGCAGGTGTGTGGAGCTGCCCAGCACTGTCACCTGGAGGGCAGGTGTGTGGAGCCACCCAGTGCTCCACAGTGCCTCCAAAGGCCCACAGGCCTGTCCCGTGGCTTGGCTGCAGTTGCCCAGTGTGGTGATAACAGACCCAGAGTCCACACTGCTGAGCCCTCGACTCCACTTGGGCCTCTGGACACCATACACAGCCCCACTGGTGGTCTGGGTAAGGGGAGCCTAGGGGAGGTCAGGCTGGCCAGGGTGCCGTTGGGGACATCTTTTGACAGAGAAGTAGGGAGGTGCAGCCCTGAGTCTGTCCCCGCCTGGGGTCCAGTGAGGACAGTAAGGGCAGCTCTGAAGGGAGCGTCACTCTGGTGGCCTCTGCCCCAGTCCTACAGGCTGAGGTCCCCACTCCCTGATCACCAGTCCCACACCTCCATGTGCAGACGTAAAGCCCTTGTCTTTCCCCACCTCTGCTGTGAGCGAGACAGGTCCGTGTAACCGGCAGCCTGAGTGGCCCTCGTCACGCTCACTTGCTCTGAGGTTGCCTCTCAGCAGCGCTGGTCCCCTTCTCCTCCTCTTCCCCTGCAAGCACTGAGGAGGCAGGCTGTGCTGGGGACCACGGGCTGCACCTAGCCCCGCGTGTCCTGCCTGCTGTACCTGTGCTTCATGAGGTGAGACAGGTGGGCCACACCTGAGCCAAGGCCTGGTAGGGCCTCACATGGAGCCCACCAGGTACAAAGGAAACTGCGCGTGCTGAGTCAGCTAATTCAAGCCACGCAGCTCGTCACACTTAAAAATGTAAATGCCAACACAGGAAGAAGGATAAAAGGGCACAAATGCACAGATGAGAACCGTGCCTCCCGGAAAGAGACTTGCCGACTCAGTGTGGTGGTTGATGGCTCCGTCTGTCTACCTTTGGGCTGGACTGGGGCATCTTAAACATAAAGAATAACTACTTTCCTTTAAACTCGATTTCCTCTGAACTTGGCCTCTGCCGTACAAAGCCTGAACCCCAAATGGTCATTCTAAACCTGCGTAAAGTAAGTCTCAGTGCTCTACTTATCCTTAAGACCAAAACAAAGCAGCGCCCGAACCCACTTTCAGAGCCCCCTCCTGGAAGGCGGAGCTGATTTCCTTGTTTCCTCTCAGTGTGTCCCTCACTTCCTCCTCCTGCCCTCCACTCACACGTCCTCCTGGTAAGAAGGTGAGCACACGCTCCTTGGTCTGGGACAAGTGCTGTGTCGCTGGGTGGTGGCCTGGAAAATCGGGGCTCAGGGTAAGGCAGAGGGAGGCAGCCAGAGGACCGGGCGGCCCCAGGGACCCTGGCTTCAGGTTTCTCCCCACGGTGGTTGGAGGGCAAGTTGGGCGCCAGGTGATGTGCCAGCTTCTCCGTTCTCCTCCGCTGTGAGTGGAGGTGGGCTCCCCACGGTGGTTGGAGGGCAAGTTGGGCGCCAGGTGATGTGCCAGCTTCTCCGTTCTCCTCCGCTGTGAGTGGAGGTGGGACCCGCAAGCCCCTCCCCGTTGCAGGCTCCTGAGATCCCATGGAGTGCCTGGAGCCGCACCTCGTCCTGGGCCCGCACTGCTGTCCTTCCCCACACACCTGGGGTGGTGGTGGCCAGCCGGCCCCCGAGGGCTGTTTGCATCATTGCAAAGTCTGGGTGGCTCGTGGGCCCTGGCGTGTGGCCACATGTGATGTACGAAGTAGACATAGACATTAACAGCAGCCGCGAATTAGGGCAGCCCCAGCGTGCGCAGCCCTGCCCTGGGCGTCGCGTGGACGTAGCCCTTCCTCAGGGCCCCGATGGGCTCGCACCTTCGCCCCAGCTGCCTCCAGAGGCGCAGCGTGGCATGCCATCCAGACGTGGGCACTGCCGAGCGCTGGAACTTCTGGGCCACAGTTGCCGCTGTGGGGTGACTGAACCCGCAGGGTGGAGGCGGGGCCAGGGAGGCGGTGTGCCCGAAGGGGCCTGGGGCAGAGCGGGAGCAGCAGCGGCGGGTGCTGGCTTGGGGGTGCGCAGCACAGCGGAGGAGCGGCCAGAGGAGCGGCCGGCAAGGGCGTCTGGGACGGTGGAGGCCCTGCAGATCGCAGCCTCTGGGGAGCGTCTGGGCTGGGGGTGTCTCCCTGGGGTTCCTTTCCATGAAAAAGGGGCAGCTTTTCCGTATAAAAATAGCTTCCGCCCTGGTTTCCTTTCCAGGCCTCCAGTGTTCTCTCCCCCATTGAAATCACCCCTCCCCCAGCCTCTGCTCCCCTCTGGTATCGGGGCCTCTTGGGACCTGGGCAGAGGAGGGAGCTGGCTGGCTGTCACCAGGCTTCAGCCCAGTGTGCCTCCGTCAGGCGCATGGCCCTCTGGAGGCCACAGGCCAGGCCCCGGGAGAGGAGCCTGAGCGTGTGTGTGCAGGCTCACTGCCAAGTGGGGTGGGCATGACCCCTCCTAGCCAGGTGTCCACACCAGGGGCTGGCAGGGGGCACCTGGGTGACCAAGCATCAGAGTAGCCTTGGGCTGTGCGTCCATCCACTCTCTGAAGTTTGACTTGCTCTGAACAGTTGCTTGCAGAGAAAGGCAGTTCGTGCAGCACACAGGAGGTGCAGTACTGGCAGCGCCACCCCTGAACCACAGTAGCTAGAGCACATGAGGATCGAGCGACTGTCTCCAGCCGGGAGCAGCAGAAGTTGGGCTGGGACAGGCTGTACCTAGCTGGCCTCCGAGAGGAGACACAAGTCAGGGACTTCCGGGGAGCTGCCTCCAGGAGCTGCCGGGGGACCTCCCTGGAGGCCTCTTCAAGGGTCCCCCATGTCCCTACCCTGGGCCCCAAGGCTTTCATCAGGTGGACCCTCCACACACAGCACTGAGTATATGAAATGTGGCCAGACAGGCCTGGGCCAGGCAAGCGCCACGCGGAGTCACCTGCTGCCATTCACATCCCAGTCACCTTGTCCCCACCCACCATGGTCTCCACACCCACAAGATTCAGGGTGGGGCATCTGGGGAGCAGCCAGGAAGGGTTCCCTGGGAACGTGGGGTGGGGACCCAGTCCTAACAGGACGTGCTGGACTCTGGAGGCCCAGGTCTGCGGAGCCCTCTGCTGCCACCCCGTCATTCTCATTCTCCGTGGGGTTGGGGGAGTAAGATGTGGAGCTCACATCAGCCTCGCCAGGGGCTGGCATGCATCATCTCATTCTGTACTGTAGTGTTTCCCACATCTTCCCATGGCTGAAGTCCAGACCTGACTTACAAAAGCGACCTGACAGCTGGGCTCTCTCCTGAAAGTGTTTTGATGGATCTACAATCAGCAGCCTCGCAGGTGCCAGAGGACGGTATTATTTCATTAGCATTACTCTGTGAGCTTTTCCTTTCATCCCTGAGCTGGGGAAGGGAGAGGCGCCTGCCCTCGGGCTCTGGAGCACTGGGAGGGCTGGATGGGGGGAAGGGTCTCGGCCTCCACGGCCCGCGCCTCAGGCTGTGTGACGCAGGGTCCCTGCATCCCTGCTGCTGCCGTAGATGCTCTTGGTAGACGCCTTGCTGTGTCTGGGCCGTTGGCTGAGGTGAGCAGGAAGTGTTTGGCGCATCCTTGAGAATTTCAGGAAGAGATAATGAAAGCCAGAGCGCTAAATCCAGAGCACCAGGTGTCTGCTGTGCCGTAGGTCTTCTGCTCGCTGTCGGCGGTACACTTGTGCAGAGTTGTGCTCTGTAGGGTGCTGACCTCCCGAGGCTCCTGTGACCTGCTCGCCCTTCTGTGAGAAATGCACATGACTCTGGCAAGGTTAGAGTCGCGAACCTTCCTTGCAGATTGCTGCTGGAATGCTTCTCTAACGTTTGTCTGCTGTCTGCTCCTTGAATTGGGGGGTTCTTGTGGTATACAGCTCCTGTGGATGCTGGGAGGGGTGGATGCTGGGTCATCCTGGGGAGGTGGGGTGAGGAGCCGGGGACCAGAGGAAGGCCTGGGCAGGAAACAAACTGCAGAGCCCCAGGTCCGGGAAGAAGCCTGTTTCCTTTCTTGTCTACTCTGCAAAGTCTTGGCTGACGGCGCTGGCCCGCAGGCTGGTTCCGCCCTGCTTGGATTGGCGCCACGCCTAGGGGGAGCTGATTGGTGCTTTGGTCACTTTGTTGGCCCTGTGGTGCTCGTGCTGAGGGGCTGGCTGGGTGGCCTGGGTCCTGGAACACCCTGTAGGGACTCCCTGGGGCAGAAGGAACACTGCCCCCCCCCCCCCCGTGGAGGGACGGACTTGACTGGACACCGTGGCTGGACAGATCCTTGCTATGTGGACGGCGTGGTTGCAGGCACTGTAGGACGCTGTGCTGTGTCCCGCTGCCTGCCTTGAGATACCGGTGGCTGCCTCGCCACGTTCCCACAGCTGGGCCGGCAGAGCTGAGCCATGCACTGCCAGAGGCCTGGTGTCCTTCCCCGCTGAGAACCAGTTCCTTGGTGGCCCTTGTGCTGGGACAGGAGCATGTGGTAGCCACGATGCCTTTAGTGGTTTGTGGAACATGCCCTGTGCCACTTAGCCATGTGCTCTGACATGGGCCACTGTCCACACTTGAGAGGCTTCTGGCTGAGCTCTATGCAGAACCCCCTGGAACACTTCCTTTTCCTTCTTGTTTAAACTCAGCTTGAACTGCAGCATTCCCTTCTAAGTCTGCAGGGTTGGCGAGGCAGTGGCAGATTTCCTCTTTCAAGGATAAGCAAATAGACACTCCCTTGGACCTGGAAGGTCCCCTGTGCCCAGGGAAAGTGGAAGAAAGGCATCCATGCGCACCAAGCCCTCAGCTCTCGCCGGAGCCCCTGGCGGTCCTGCTCTTCCCGGAAATTACAGGAGGACCCGCTCGCACTGAGGGGTGTGTGTGTGTTTCCTCCTGTGACGGTCACAGGCCGCAGCCTCTGTCCCTGCTCAGTGCACAGCAGTCGTCAGCGGCACTGAGTATGGGACAAGCAAGGACGTGGCCCATTGGGAAGACTGATGTGCCGGTCTCCTTCCTACGTGGTGGAAGACTGCGGCAGGCGGTCAGACGTGTGTGCAGAGCCCTCGTGGGCTGGGGTGGGCCGGGCTGGCTTTGACAGGCGAAGGTCACCGGGGACGTGGTGCTTCCGGAGCTCAGGGGAGGTCGGTGTTCTGTACGCAAGCAGTGTGTGTGACAACGGAGATGACGTAGACATACTGTGTGCGCGTGTGTGTGTGTGCACTTAGCATGCGTGTGCACACACACACACTCCTGGTTTGCCTTTTGCTCTTGGGGACTGACAGGCCCGGCGGCTTGGCCTTCTCTTCTTTAAGGCGAGGTGTCAGAGTGCAGGCCTCACCCAGGATAGCAAGCCCTGTCACAAGATGACAGAGAGGACTTCCTAAGTCCGCAGTAGTCCTCTTTCTACATTTTGTTTCTGAGTCTGTAATAGGGTGCACAAGGGAGACAGCCCCTGAAGCCCTGCCACACACGGGAAGGCAAGGACAACTTGCTAGTGATGGGCTTTAATTTTTTTTAATAAACTTTATTTTGAAGCAGTTTTAGATTTGCAGACAAGCTGTGCGGGCTGCACCGACAGCTCCGGGGCAGCGTGCCCAGGTTTTCTCTTAGCATCGGACGGTGGTCTGGCGCACTCAGCCACACGCCTGCTCACCAACCATCCAGTTTCTACGTACGAGGAGAAACACTAGTACTCGAGAAGTGAACACTCATGCACAGTGTCCCTGCGGTTGGTGGCGCAGCCAAGGTGGCTGCTGGCTTTCTGTCCACTTATCCCTCCCACAGGGTTTTGGGTCCTCCTCATCTGTGTCTGCACTGAATCTGTTAGGCTGGGAGGACAGCCCCCCTGCTGCCGGGGAGCCTATCTCCCTGAGAGTCAGGAGGGACAGAGATAACAGAAGAGCGAGGCCTGCATACCCAGCATGGCACCCTTTGGAGAGGATCACCTACAGCCTGAGATAAAGGGATCCCAGGCATCGGCTGGCAGCCTCTCTGTGGGGCAAGGGGGCTCCCGACCCCAGAAGCAGGGAAGCCAGTGTGGACTGAAGGCACGAAGGCCCGCAAGAGCGTGGCTGGCGTTCTCAGATGTCTGGCCCAACAGGCAGTGCAGAGAGGCGGGATGGGAAGCTGGTGCAGAAGGTGATCAGAGGCCGAGGGCCGGCAGGCGCAGGGGTGGTGTGGTGGTGGGGCTGGCCACACCAAGGAGGGTGAGAGCGCCGCAGTCTCTGAAGAACACAGACCCAGGAGGCCGGCTGTCAGCTTGCCACCATCACTGGGCTGCTACTGTGAGGACCGCGGGCTGTGGGGTGCAGAGCCTGGGCAGAGTCCAGTCAGGAGCCCTCGCCTGAACCCAGGGTGGGGGCAGGACAGAGCCGCTTCTAGCTGACCCAGGGCTGGATGGGCGTGTGGGTGGGAACCCCTGGTGGGGAGTGTGCGGGGCGGGGGGGTCTGAGACCCTGGCTCCCCGACTCCTGAGTGGCCTGTGTTGAGTGGCCTGTGTTGCTAGCCTCGTGGTGGCATCTGCCTCGTCACCTTTGCCAGAGCTGTGCTCTGCAGTAGTCGGCATGTCCGCTACATGTGCAGGACGTGCCTGTCCTCGGGAAACCTGCACACCTCTCCGTGGGGTCGAGGTCCCAGCCCATCCTGGCTGCGGCGACAGTGGGGTTGACGGTCCGCAGGCAGGTCTGAGAGCTCGCAGAGCAGCACAGGCCCCAGAGGAGGCTGCTTCGCGGCCCTCGGCTCCCCTGAAGTGCCTTTAGCCAGTGTCATTTCTGTCCCATGTACCCAGAAGCAGACTGCTGAGCTGAAACATGCTCAACAAGCAGCACATTCAGAGCCATCTAGGGATCATGACACTGGGTGCAGAAGGCAGACTCTAGCCTGCTCAGCCGCCGCTGCGTGGCCTGAATTGTAGCCTGTGCCCAGCCGCGCGGCCCTTCACCCTGCTGAGAGAGGGCGGTGTGCTGGGGCTGTGGGCACCCGCGCCCCCAGGCGTCCCTCCCTGTTGCGCCTAATGGACACAGCCGTCAGTCAAGTGGGTTAGGTGCAGCTTTGCTGGGAGATCAGTTCTGAACCTCGAAGGGGAATTTTCTCTCCAGTCTCTCTGGGAACTCGTTGAGGACCCAGTTGGTTCATGGTGGCTTCACTCACACCAAGGCGAGGATCACACAGGAGGAAAGCGTACACAGGGCAACTTGGAAAGCAGCTGGACGAGTGGCACTGTCCACAGCCGAGGCAAAGGCCAGCATCCTGACCCCTGCCCGGGCTGTTGTCCTCTCACACAAGGGACGGGTGACCCAGAAATCAGCTGGGACGTTGCTCGGCATCTCCTTCTGTTCTGGATCGCACGCAGGGTAGTGGGCCGGCTCTGGGCCCTCCCAGCAGCAGTTACAGCGTGCCAGGCCCAGAAGTGTGCTCCTGACCCGGGCTTCAGGGATGCCCGCTCCCTATGGCACTGGCTCTCCTTTTTTTTTAATTTTGGGAAGGGCACGTGTTTTCTCTGTAGATTGGATACAAGGTTGCTCCTGCTGGCTGCAGGCCATCAGCTCAGATTCTCCCTGGGACGGGGCCGGAGTGCATCCCAGGACAGAACCCAATTAGTCGACCTCACTGGAACTGACTGTGCCGTTTTGGGTGTTACTGGGGGCCTCTCACTGACCACATCTGGGATTCTGGTGGGACACGAGCCACCCAGATCTATGGCGGCTCCTCGCATGGCATGAGAAGCGGCCCGGGCTGAGGTTCCCTGCCACGTTGCTGACCTGAGCTCCGTGCGGCTGCTGGGAGGGGATGGTGTGTCTTGGGTGTTCTGCTGGGGCACAGCAGCAGGCAAGGGTCGGGAACAGTGCTCGGAGCCAGGTTTGACACCCTCATGCAGGAGCCTCCCAGGGAACAGTGCCATCCTGTTTGTTTAATGTCAAGAGCTCAAACAGTGGTCAGAATCCCATCCAGCATCGTAAATACCAGAGAAGGTCAGGGCCTGGCTGGGTGTCAGACGCAGCACGCTCAGCAGGCTGGGCTGGCCTGGTACCGGGGCAGCTTCCGGCTCTGCTGGAGCAGTGTGGCTGGGCCCAGCGGCCGGCCAGCTGGCCGGCCAGCAGCACTACCTCAGAATGAGGCTGGTGTGGCCCTTATTTTGCTCAGGGGAGAGGTACGGTCCCTCAGCAGCCACCCTGGGACTCATCAGTGGGGTGGGCATTGCTGGGTTTCTAGCTTCTTCACAGATTCCAGGGAAGACGCCTGGGGCGGTGAGAGGCCCCGATGCGAACCGAGCTCCCTCTCAGCCCAGGCCCCGGCTCCTGGCACGAGGCCCGCGCCTGGGGTACAGGTGGCAGGGACCATGGTCGGCGGGGCAGAGCCAGTGTGCTGTGCTCACCAGGGGAGGGAAGATACGTCTCCTGGGAATCTGATCCTGGGCTGCCCCATGCTTGCCGGCCAGGCGAGGTAGACAGGCACCTGGCCTGGCGCTGGCCCGAATCTGAGCTCCCGCGGCCTCCGTGGTGACAGCCCTGTGTCCGGGCGCCCGGGGCTGCCAGCCTGCCCGCCAGGTCTGGCTCTGTGTCCTGGGCAGTACAGGCGTCAGCCTGTGTGCGGGCTCGTGCCTTGGACTGCATCCCATAGTGAGAAACACCCCACGCGTCACAACCTAGAAAACAAGTGTGTGCAGCCCTGCACGCGTCTCACATGTGCACACACGCGTGCGGGCACCACACGCAAACACGCCACTCGGGGTGTCCACACGGCAATCTCAGGCCACACACAGCGAATTTTGTGTTTCTCTTGTAGGCTGTTCAGTGTGTTTTAATGTTTCAGTGCTTGTGTGGATCCAGTGAACTGCCCTCACTCGCTGCAAACATGCCTCGAGTCCTCGCTCACACGGATGCTGCCCTGGGCCACCCGTGGGCACCCCGCCCCAGCCTTGGCCTCCCAGAGCTTGTGGCCAAGACGGTCCCTGGCTGTGGCCGTGTAGGACTCCGGCTACCACAGCAGCAGCGGCGCAGGTCCTAGGCTCGCTGCTCCCAGGGAGGCACCACACGGTCCCCAGCTCTGAGTCCTAGCTGTTGGCATGAGGCTGTGTGGGCTCAGGGAATCTGTGGGGTCAGAGAAGCGGTTCAGTTCTCCCCATCTTCATCTTTCTCTTTTAACCTTTAGGGAAGACCTCATGATCTGCCCTCATGACACTACTGTGAGTCTTAGACCTGGCATCCCTGTTACACAGCGACCCGCCCGAGGGCCTCCTATGAGCCAGGATGGAGTGAACAAGAAGAAGGGGCTGTGCTGGGGAGCTCCCGAGCCAGCGGTGTGGTGGTACACACTCAGGGCGGAGGCAGCAGGGTCACAAGTTCAAGCCCAGCCTGGACAGTTAGTGGGACTCTCTTAAAATAAGGGGCTGGGGACATAGCTCGGAGCAGAGGCCCTGTGCTCAGCCCCTAGGACCACAAAAAAAGAGGAAGCAGGAATCATGCAAAGGACAGGGGGACAGAAGGGTCACGAGGAAATAGAGGAGCAGGGAGAGGTAGGAACAGCCCTGGTGACCAGGCCTTTCCTCCTGAGGCTTATGGAGAGGGAGAGGTGTGGGACAGGAGCCTGGTTCCACACAGGCAGCAGCCTTGGAGCTGGCTCTACAGGCCCGTGAGGAGCTCAGGCCGTCTGTGATGGGCTGCAGGCCCACCGCGGCAGCGTGCATCTTCTCCCTGACAACAGGAAGGTGTCGCAGCAGCGCCAGGCTGACAGGAGAGCGTCCCGGGGGGACACATCCTCCCAGGAAGGACAGGGCCACCCGGCAGCTGACACTGTTAATAACGTTGTCAGACAGCTATTAGCTAACTCTGGATCACCTGATGCTCACAGCCCTAAAGCAGCCAGCAGTGCCTGCCTGTGCGCACAGCAGACAGCTGTCAGCAGTTGGTCCCCACCGCCCCCAGCAGTTCCTGTCTCCCGGCCGGTTGGTCCCTGTCACCCCGGCCTGTCCCAGTCCCTGCCAGCTGGCTGCCGGGCAGGAGGTGACCCTCTGGCCTGCTTCTCTGGAGCAGGTGGCTGAGGACGCCTCATGTGACTTCCACCAGTTCAGCGTGCACCACGCGTGTGGCTGTGGGCACCATTGAGGCTCGGGCCAAGGGCAGGGCAGGAGCCGGGGAGGACGCAAGCGTGGCAGGCGCTGGCCACATGTCCGTGTCCTCTGCAGAGGAAGGCAGAAGCGGGTCACCTGTCTGAGGTCACAGTCCATCCTGGCGTGCTTCCAGGTCCTCATCCTCCGCGTGAGCCGGCTCTGCAGTCCCAGGCTCTGTGCTGGGGACAGGGGCCGGAGGCCTGGCTTCGCCCTGCGCACATGGGTCTCGGGAGCTGAGGGGAACCAGAGCACCACAGGAGGAGGGCGGCTCTTGTGGGGCGAGCCTGTGCACCCTGACAAAGAGCCGGCCCAGCAGGCTGTGGGGTCGCGGCTGCAGGCAGGCAGCTCGCGTTTCCTCTGGTCTGCAGTGAGGTGCTGTCTGACCTCAGCAAGAACTGGCGGAAGTAACCGCCTTAGCCGTCAGAGGTGAGTGCCGAGCGCTGGAGGGCCTGTCGCAGCTCACTGGTGCCCCCGATCTTTCTGTGCTTTTCCATTCTTAGTGCATTGGTGGTTCTTTATCTTCGTGCTTCTTACCTGATGGCCACAAACTGGCTGTCACAGCACCAGCATCTCCCTTCGCTCTCTTCCCAGGAAGGATCAAAGCCTAAGCTCTTCTCAGGAGGCTTTGTCTTTTGTGCCAAGGAAGAAGATTCGAGAGCCGATGTCTGTGTCATAGATTAGAAGTCATTGGCAAGCTGAGCCCTGGGCCCTGACCCTGTCGTTGCCTATAGGGAGGTGGATTATCATGAAGGGTTGGTAGGGATTAGGAGTAACCCCGGAGAGAGCCCGACCTGACTTGGGGACCACACTGCTGCCCAGGGGAGCACTTGGCTCTGCCAGTCCAGAGGCAGGAAGGCGCTTGGTGGCTGAGGGCTGCGGCTTCCTGGGGCTGGGGAGGGTGATTGGCTTTCGGGGGAACCCGGCCAGCAGAGAGGAACAGGGCCCTGGATGGAGGCTGCAGGCTTCCTGTTTCCCAGCATGCCCTTGGTGATGGCCCTGCTGCTGGGGCCGCAGAAGGACTGCGTGTGTCTGTCAGGCACCACCTCCTCCACCCTGTAGCAGCACCTGCACCCTTCCTCGGCTCTTTTCCCAGGCATCCAGCTTCCAGCACCCTTGGGCACTTTGAGCAACAGCACTCGGCTCCTCCAGTCCCTGGGGAGGAGCCGCCCTGCAGTCAGGAGGGGGTGGGCAGTGGTTCCGCCCCTGCACTGTGGGAGACTGGAGGCCCCGTGTGTGGGTGTCAGCACTGACCCTGAGGCAGGATCTCCTGGGTGCAAGGGCCTGGCCAGGACCTCAGGTTCCTGCAGTCCGTGCCCCTCTGACCTCTCAGCAGCCCGTTGGCCGCCTGGCAGCTCTGGGTTTCCAGGCCGACAGCCTGCGGAGCCTAAAACTGATTGCAGGCCTCAGCATCACCACTGTGCCGTCCCCACTGTAGGGCTGTCCATCTGCAAGTCCACTGGAGCCCCGGTGGCCTGCTGCAGGACCACTGGCCCCACTTCCCGCTGCCCCCAAGGCCACTGCCCAGCCCTTCCTTCGTTGTGTCCAGCCTGGCCCAGAGCCCAGAGGTTTTTGGTCTGCCCTGTGGCTGCTTGGTCCCAAGGTCCAAGCCCCTCCTGAGATGCAGCGCTGTCTGAGACCTGAGACCCCCCGCCGGGACTCCCAGGGGCACGGCTGAAACCCATCGCTTCTCTTGCAGCACTACACCTGGTGTATTTTAATTGAATGGTGGATTAATTATGTATTTGGTTAATTTGTGTCCAGAGAACAGAAGCAAAGCCAGGCATTGAGAAGCTCTGGCTTCCCAAGGGGGAAAGAGAAGCAAATCTGAGGGAGTTGCCCTGGCAGCCTTTGTTCTATGAGCCCTCTGCCAGGTCTGGGGCTCAGTCACTTCCTGCCGAGCCCGGAAGGCGAATGTCCCCAAGTCCTGCCCAGCCACTGCTCCTGGGCTCCACACCTGGGCCAGGGAGCGTCTGCCTCCGCAGCTGACCTCCCCTGAAAGCCCAGGCCCCATCCTGTACCTGTACCTTTCTCTAGGACAGGTGTCCAGGGAGAGTTGTACGGTCCCGCCCCTTCCCCGAGTGGCACAGAGCTCCTGCAGTGGGAGGGGGCACAGCACCCCTGCATGCCTCCTGGCAGGCCCATATGCTGCACCACTGTGCTTCCTGGGAATTGATCTCCCTGCATCTGAAGTTTCTCAGTGTCAGAAAATCAGTGATTGCTCTTGGGTGTTGCCATGGGAGAGAAGAGGCCAGGCGATGCTCAAAGGGCTTTCATCCAGGGTCACACCAGTGCAGGGACAGTTGTCTGGGCTTTTCCTCTGAGTGGTGAAAAATTAGTTAACTTTGCTTTCATTTTTTTCCTTCCCCTAGAGCTAATTTTCCAGCAGGCTCTGATCGACTGAGTCTTTCTGCAGGTTTTCTATGGGATAAGCTGTGCCTTTTTATCTTGTTTACTTCTTTAAGACCTTTATTGAAATACAGTTCACACACCATAAAATCACTTTTAAATTTTGAAGTTCAGTAATTTTTAGTATATCCAGATACTCCAAGGGTGGTGCACCGGCAGCACCGGCACGTCTTAAAGCCTTGCTGTCAGCCCTGACGCGATGCCCTTCCCCACCAGACACACTCCCCATTGGCCTGCTTTCCCTGCGGTGGCAGCTGCCAGTCCCCTCCTGTCTCTGCGAGTCCACAGCCTGAGTCACGCACGGTGTGATCTTCCTGATGTCGTCCTCCTGGCTGGCCCCTCTCATGTTCGTCCGCAGAGCCTGCACCTCGCTCTCTGCAGCCAATCGGATTCTGCTTTGTTCAGAGACTGCCCTCCTAGTAGACCTCGGGTGGTTCCGCCTTCTGGCTGTTGCGAATGATGGCACCCCGAATACTTGCACTCAGTGTCTCGGTGTGGAGAGACATCCAGTTCTGCAGGAGTGCAACCGCAGGGCCACGTGGTGACGCCAACATTTGAGGAGTTGCCGAGCCGGTCCCCACATGACTGCATGCCTCGGAGCCTGCCTGCGCCTCTGCTGCTGAGCCCACCGGCCCCCAGCCTTTCTTCAGGCCAGCTAAAGGGACAGGTGCTCTCAGTGAGGGGTGTGGCCAGGGGACCCCACCCATCCTGTCACCACTCTGAGCACCAGGCCATAAGGACCCAGTCCGGTGATCTGTGGGAGGGTCCAGGCATGGGGTCACTGAAGGCGGCCAGGCTTCAGGAGACCCGTGTTCCCGAGCAGGGCCTGTGCATGGGTCTAGGTGACCTCACCGCCCTGTTTCCCCGATTCTCAGTGGCATGCAGCGGTGGTGTTTAGGGCCGTTGCCCCAGCATCCTGGGTGCCTCTGTCCCTCTTCTTACCTTCCCACTGGCTGCAGTCCCTGCTGCCTACACGTCCTCACATGACTGCGCTTTTCATCCTGCGGACCATTTGGAAAGCACATCTTTGTCAGCAGCAGCAGACCTGGCCTTCAGACAGGGCTCCCCAGGGTCCCTCTTGCCTGGTTTTTTTCCTATGAGAGATTATTTCTGCCCACCAGTGTAATTCAGTCTGCAATCACAGACAAAATCCAGCCCTCTTGTCCAGCCTGCGCTCAGCAGCTCCCGATTGGTTTAGGGTTCTGAGTGTGCGTGTTTGGTGGGTCTTTGGCTAGTGACTTTGGGTCAACTGTGACATTAGTGGCAGAAGAAGGACTCAGCTTCCTGATGCCAGGAGGGCCGTTCTGTCCTGACACACCCAGATCTGGTGGGAAACGAGGCTCAAGTGCCCTGGGGTGAGGACAGGTGTCCAGGAAGGGGCAGGTGGGTGACAAGGAGAACTGGAAGAGCAGGTGGAGAGGAGCCGGGCAGCCAGGACTAGGGCAGGGCGCTTGGGGGACTGACATTCCCATCTGGCCCTAAGAACACAACTGGGTCTGGAGAGGACAGAGGGAAGGGAAGCCAAATCTTGTGGTGGTGCCCAGCTCTATCTTAAGCACTGTGGTAGGTACAGGGAAAGCAGGCAAGGGGACAATCCTCTGCTGTCGGGTTTCAGGGCAGACCTGTAAGTCTGGGGACACTTCTGGTGACATCACTCCATTTTGGACAAGCACTGTTTGCACTGTCCTGGGAGCAGATCTCCAAAGGAGGGCACTTAGCTGGTCTTGTGCAATGCCTGGGTGGCCGTGGGCACAGACACAGGCAGCAGCACCAGCACTTCTCACCCGGGCTCCACACGCCCGCCCTCCTGGGACCCGGGGCCCCGTGGGATGCGCAGTTGCCGTGCAGATGATTACGGGTGGACAAGGTTAGTGGAGCGGGGAGGTGGAAGGGGAAGGCTGCAGGGTCCCCCAGGTGACGCAGACAAGTGCGGGTGGACGCAGGATGTTAGAGCTCCACACTGTGCTTCAGAGATACAGATGTGCCCAGCCATGCCGTCTTCCTCTTGTGTGGGGCAGTGTCGCCATCAGCCGCAATTCCTGCTGGACCACGTCCACCAGAGGAGGCCAAACTGAGGCAGCCGAGCCAGCCATGGAGAGGCAGCCTGTGCTGCCTGCAAGGCCGGGCCAGTGGGCGGAGCTGAGCGTGCTCCCTGCCTGCCCCAGGCCTGCTAAGATCAGAAGCCCGCGGCCCTAGGACATGGGTCTCAGGAGCCGATGCCACCCCGAGGCTCGCAGCCTTCACGCTCACTGAGCCACGTGGGGAGAAACCAGGTGAGCAGACTTCCCACCCAGGGGAAGAGAATACACGGTTAAACATGAGCTAGTGGGAAGAAAGCCGCCCCTTGCCTTGAGAATGCTACTGCCAATGGCCTGTCCTCTGCCTGACGGGACACGGCAGTGGCTGGCGCCATGCAGACCAGCCTCTGCCAGGGGAGCCCGACAGCTCCGCTCATTGCCCCCTTCTCCACCTGTCCTTTACTTTGGAATGGGAAATTTAGTGTTGGTTAAAGGAGGCAGGGAGGGTGCGGGCACAGCAGGGAGCCGGGGGCAGCCGGGCTCTGGCTTCGCTCTGGCCCTTAGCTGAGCTCAGGCTTAGGGTACCTGGCACCTGGCACCTGGCTGTTGTGCCCACTGCGGCTGGCGAGTCCGGGGGATACTGCCCCTCCTAGTGAGAGCAAGGAGAGCGGGTCTTGGGGTGCTCACCTCCCACTGTCTCTAGCCCTCTCCGCACCCTGCCAGCCAGGCCTCCTCAGCCCTGACTTGGGTCTTCCCACCCACCCGGAGTGTGCCCGCGAGTGCCCCACTTTGCTCTGCCCATTTCATGTACAGTCTGCCGTTGTCCAGGGCGTGGTGCCCAGTAGCCTGTGGAACTGGGTGGGATTGTGTTTCTGTGTTCAGATTGTGTGCATGGGGCTGCTGTTTCTGTCTTTCCTTCCTTCATTCTTTCTGTTGTTTTGTTTTTTAATTTTGAGACAAGGTCTTGCTGTACAGCTCCAACTGGCCCTGCACTCAGCAGTCCTCCTGCCACCTCCCATGCCAGCCGAGGCTCTGCCCCCTGCCCACCCTACAGCCCCTGAGGTACACGGGCCCCCACCCTCTGGCTCCTCCCGTGAATGCTCCTCCACTGGAAGACGCCTGTCTTGAGGCTGCCGCATGCTGTGCTGGGCCAGGAGGGTGACCTCAGCGGGCGGCTTCCCTGGCTCGGGCCTGGGCTCCCATGTGAGGCGCCTCAGCACACCGTGCTGCAGCTGTGTTCAGCGCCTGCCCTCCTTGCGAGCTGCTGCCCTCGCATCGCTGACGGGCACGGCAGGGGCTGTCTTCGCGGCCATCTCCCCAAGTCCCATCTGAGTCCCTGCCGGGGAGAGCGGCCTCCATGGGGTGGAAGCTATGCGGAGGCAGCAGAGTGCCCCTTGCTGCACACACCTGCAGTGCATGGTGCCGACTCGCTGGCGCGCTCGGGGCCTGGACACCGCGGGCCTCGGCCCTTGTCCATCCCCTCTCCCTGCCACCCCGGCCCTCTGTTCAGCCCTTGGCCCCCTTCCCGTCTGAGGAGGCTCAGGCTCCCTCTTCCTGGTTTCTATCCTTTATTTTGTTCTTCATTTTTCCTTAGGCTTTCTCCTAAGAGGAACCATGTTTATGTGTCTGAGCTACTTCACAGGAGGTCAGGGTCTCAAGGTTTATATACCACTTTAAGGCAAGGAGCATTTCATTGCCATTATCAGGTTCCTTTCTTCATCCATCTGTTGGCGGGCAGAGGCTGCTTCCAAGGTTCAGCTGTCATTCATCGCGTGCCGCTGTGACCTGGGTGTGCCTATGTCACTGTGAACAGTGGCTAGAAGGGAGATAGCCAGGCCAAGTGGATTTCTCGAGGAAGCTTCTGAGGAGTCTCCGTACTGACTTCCGTAGTTCCCGCCACCAACAGCGAAGGGCTGCGCTCTCCCGCAGCCTGCCAGCGTTCGCTGTTTCTTGACTCCTTGAGGACGGCCACCGTTTCTAGGTTGAAAGGGAGCCTCAGGGCTGCTCTACCTCCCCCTCCGCACACCTGCAGCAGCGCACGGTCCTTTGGCCGTCTGAACTCCTCCCGGGAAGCGCCTGTTCATCTCGCCTGCCCGGGCTGGGATTGGGTCTTTTGGGGACCTAATTGGTTTGAATTCCTCTTAATGTATTCTCAATATTGGCCAGCTGAGGAGTACCCCAGCACATTCTGAAGGCCAGCTTTCCACTTGGTTGGTGGTTTCCTTTGCTGTGCAGAGGATTTGTAGTTTGGTGAGCAAGGTCCCTTGTTGATCCTGCACCGTGGCCCGTGCAGCCAGCTCTGCTCCACTCCTTCCTATGCCTCTGACTTCAACACTTTCACTGATTTTCTCTTCCAGCTGTGTGGGTCTTTCTGTTTTAACAGTTCTTCAATCCATTTTGATTTGAGTGCAATATACATGGTAAGCGGATGGGCCTGGGTTCAGTCTCCTGTTGGGGGTAGTCACCCTTTGCTAGCAAGGCTGTCCTCCTCCAGTGTGTGTTGCTGGCCCCTCTGCCAAAGGCCAAGCTGCTGAATGTGCTTTGGGTGGCTTCTGCCTCCATTCTGATCCGCTGTCTTCGTGTCTGCTTCTGCACCCGTGTCATGTCATTTTTATCACTGCAGCTTCGTAGCGTGACCTCAAGCCTGAGATTGTGAGGCCTCGTTGCTCTTGTTACCTTGACTGCTTTTGCTGTTCTGGGCCTCTTCTGGTTCCGTACTGATCTCAGGTTTGTTTGCTCCAGTTCTGTGAGGAATTCTGTCGGCGTTTTGGCTGATATTGTGCTAAGTCTCTGTTCTGACCACTGGCGTCCACTGGCCTCACCTGCTGAAGAACAGTGGATATCTTTCTATTTTCTGATGTCTTCAGTTTTCTTTTCCAGAGTACTGTAATATTCATTACAGAGCTCCTTCACTTTCTTACTGAGGTTAATTGACATTTAATTTTCCTTGGTGTTACTGTGAACGGCATTGCTTTCCCAGTGTCGTTCTCGGTGGCTTTGTTGTGTTATAACCTGACCAAAGCGCCGCCATCCTGTTCTGTGTGCGCCG
Source organism: Octodon degus (assembly GCF_000260255.1). Classification (NCBI taxonomy): domain Eukaryota; kingdom Metazoa; phylum Chordata; class Mammalia; order Rodentia; family Octodontidae; genus Octodon; species Octodon degus. Next base: position 35,327,681 of record NW_004524580.1, on the reverse strand, counting down.
TCTTAGTGAACCATGTCAGCTGCTGTAAAATGTGACTTCCTGCTTCCCAAGCCCCCATCCATCCTTGAGTTCCGATATGCGCTTTGTCTCACAGAACACCTGTCTCCTGAAGCCCCCAGCCCACCCTTGAGTTCCAGTGTGACTTCTGTTTCCCAAGCCCTCCCCAGACCTATAACCATTTAGTCTCAACAGACGCCATGACTTTTTGTACTTCCCGAGCTGTCCCCCAACCCTGCCTGCTTTGTGGTTTTAAGCTTTATAAACCCCACGCTCCCCCCCTTCAGCGCGCACTTAGGCACTTTGTGCTGGGTGTTGCTGCTGGGCACCAGCTAAAATAAAGCGCTTTTTAAACTTTTGAGCCTGCCTCATTTTTGAGTTACAACAATTGTTGATGCGCGGGAGCACCATTGATCTTTGTACGTTTATTTCATATCCCGGTACACTGATGAACTTGCTTATTAATTTGGGGAGTCTTTTGGTGGAATTTGGGGGGAGGTCTTCTATGCAGAGAATCTTACCAGCTGCAAGCAGTGATATTTGGCCCTTTTCCTGCAAGTGTCTCTTACATTTAGCTTGTCTAACTGGCTGTGAAAGTATTTCCGGCACTGTGCTGAGCAGGGCAGTGACAGCGGACTGCCGCGTCTTGCTCCTGATCGCAGGGAAGCCTTCAGGTTTTCCTCACTCAGTATGATCTCACCAGTAGCTTTGTCATCATGGTATTTACCTGATTTAGTTAGTGATTTTGTTAAAAAGCATGTTGAGTTCTGCCAAAGGCCTTCTCTGCACCTGTCGAGGTGGCCGTGTGGCTTTGTCCTTGCTCCCGTTTAGGCGCAGCAGCTCAGAGGTGTGCGCGCCACGTGATGGGCTCCCAGATTCTTGTTTGTTGAACTGTCCTTGCATCCCATGGACGAAGCCCACTCAGGCACCATCTGTGATCTTTCTGACTCGCGACATTCACTTTGCCAGTCTCTCGCTGAGGATTTTTGTACCTATATTCATTAAAGGGATTGTTCTTTGATTTTCTGTTTGGGCTGAGCCCTGCACTCGTGGCTTCCAGCAGTGCCCCGAGGGAGTATTCCTTCCCTTTCGTTTCCATTAAAGAGCTTGAAGAGTTGTGGTCAGATCTTCCCTGAAGTAGAATCCAGCAGTGAATCTATCCAGACCTAAGCTTTTCTTAGTTGGTAGGTGGTTTGGTTGGTTGGTTTTGGTTTTGGGGCTTTGTTTTGTTTTTTTACAAATTCCCTTTCACTACCTGTTACTAAATGATTCAGAGTTTTTAGATCTTCTTGGTTTGGTAATGCCTGTGTGTATCTAGACATCTCCCATTTCTTCTGAACGCTCCAGCTCCTTGGTGTGCGGGTTTGTGAGGTAGCTGTTAATAGTCTTCTTCATTTTGGCAGCGAGTGGGCAAGGCATTTCTGACCTCATTTAGTTCTGCTTAGCCTCCAGGCCTTGCTCATGGGAGTCCCATTGTGCAGGCTGATTCTCCAGATGCCGCTTTGACTACCCCAAACTGCCCTTCCTCCCGCAGGGCGCCCTGTTTTCCTGGTGTATGGGTTAGGGGCCGGTTGCTGCCTTGCTGTGCCCCTCCCCCCAGTCAGAGGCTCTCGCCTGGGCTTTGGTGGCTGCTGGGGGCTCTGAGGCCCTCTCGGGGATTGTGCTTTGCCCGCAGACAGGCTTGACGGACTCAACGGCGCTGCTGATGGGTAAACTGCTGGTGCGGCTCCAGGAGCCCAGGCTCCTGTCAGGCCCGACATTCAGGAAAGGATAGTCAGCCTTGTTCTGTTCCTGTCAGGAACCATTCATTTAGCAAACTCCAGGGGCTACCACGATGCCTACTGTGCATCTAGACCTCGAAGCGCCTCTGCGCCCCCTTCTGGAGCCGCCTGTGTACTGAGGGCCAGGAGGAACAAGGTCCCTGTGGATGTTTGCCATCCAGCCGGCCTGTGTCAGCCCTAGTAAGGCCACTCGGAATTAAATAGAAGAAGGATCGCTTGCACCCCAACCAAGGGACCTGGGCCGTGAGGTCAGTACCTGGCCCGACAAGGTGGCGTGGGCTCCAGAGTTGGTGGTGCGGCCCTGGGCGGGTGCAGGTGCTGTATCGCGTCTTCCTTTCCCCTGTGGAGTGGGGCAGGAGCCAGGCTGAGGGAGAAAAGGTCACAGGACGGCCCTGTACAGTGCTGGTTCTACCTCAGGACCTGCCGCCTGGCCAGCTACTGCCAGGTTCCCTCCTCTAAAACGAGGAGCTGTCTCGACCCTGTGGCGGTCTGGGCTTCTGCTCCGTCTCAGAACCCCACTGATGGTACCTCACTGACATGCAGCCTGATCAGCTGGGACGAGCTATGCATGTTCAGCCATGTGTGTGCACGATACGTGTACGTGTGCACGATACGTGTGCACGATACGTGCACACGTGCATCCACGTGTGCGCAGCTGCCACACTCTTAACTGAAATGCAGACGTCAGCTCTTAAGCCCCTGGAGCCCTCTGCCTCTGTGGAGCAGTCTCGGTCAGCGGCCTCCTCCACGACGTCGCTTTGTCACAGGCCCGGCAGTGTGGAGCCCCCACCCCCCCAGGCGTGGTCACCCTGTTGCAGTCTGGCAGGTTTTACTTTCCTCTTTTGCAGTATTTGTTTTCTTCCTGATTGCCTGGGAGAATAGTATCCCTCTCCTACGCCTGGTCCACCTGCGTGTCACTGGCTCTCGGGAGTGTCTGCTAGCTGTTCTGCAGCGCTCCAGCTGTCGTCTGGCGCTCAGGACCCTGGCCAGGGAGTGGTGACTGGGTTTCTCTGTGCTCCTATGCTCCATGACGCAGAGTTCACCAGGATCGGCGCACTTAGCAAACGGCGAAAACTCAGCCAGATTCAGATGTGGGCAGCTTTTCGTATTACCTTGAAATTAGCCTCGATTACCCCTAAATTATTTAAGACTGACCACCATGCAGAGTGCTTTCTCCTTTCATTAATCTTCCTAACTGCTGCATTCATTCCAAACCTTTTTCCCAGCAAGCACAAGAGTTCTCCTTCTCAGAAAGCCTTCTCCTGCAGCGCCTTTCTTCGCCAGCCCTTACTTTTTCTCATCTGGTTAGTGGCCACCCGTGCACAGCTGGGCCGCGGGCCTGTGGGTGTGCGCCTCACGCAGCGGGACCCTCTCTGTAGAAGACACGGTCTGGGAGATGCGGCACACCGGGCTCAGGCATTTATGAGTCATACAGGAAGCATTCGGTGTATTCCATTTTGGACAGCATGTGCCCCGCAGGGTGCTGGGAACTAGAGGAGGCCGGGGTGGAGACCGAAGTCCCCTCGCTCCTTCTGCCTAGCGCTCACCGCGGCTCGAGTGGTGACTTCCGATCTGCTGCTCCGCATGGTTGTTGAAGCGTTCCCTTTCCTTCCACATGTTGTGGTGCCTCGTTTTTGGTTCCCTTTTAACACTATTTGTCTTCACAACTACCACATTCACTAATGAGGAAATCGCCTCGTGACGAATCCAGCTCTTCTGAAGGCTTGGCCTATTTTGGGCCGGTGGGAATGTTTCTTCATTTTCGAAGGCTTAATTAAGACTTTGTTAAATTTCTTTAGCATACCCTATTTATTTCAGCTTCATTTTTTAGTAAAGATTAGCACTGTGTGATTTCTGGGCAGATGACTGGGTCTTCTATGAGTTCTGACTGGTGTGGCCACCTCCTTCCTGGGAGGACCGGGAGAGCCCGGAGGGGCAGAGCCGCCCCAGCTGAGGGAGCCAGGCTCACTGCAAGGGCCTGCCCACTGCTTAGACTTGCTGCAGTCCTTTTTTTGTTAAGAACAGGAGAAGTACAGTCAGAAACATTACTTGTATGACCAGCCGACGGATACCAGTTCCCTTTCTGGGCCTCAGTTGTCTTTAAGGAGACCAGACAGGATGGTATACTCTGGCTCCAGCCACGAGTACTGGTGGCCGCTGCAGGTGGACAGCTCCACCTGGGCTTCTCTTGTGGAACGGAAGGCAGAAGGCTGGCCGCTAAGCTGGCCTGTCTCCTGGGCTGCAGTGGGCAGAAGCTGCCTGAAGCGGCATGGGTGGCAGTGGAGGGGCCCGAGGGGAGAAGCCAGGCAGGTGCCTGCACACTGGGTGGCGGCTGCCCCTCCACCCTCTCTGCCAGGTCCTCCCCATCCCTGTCACAGGACCTTGCAAATCTCGCGCTTTTCTAGGGGCTTCGCTCTGGGTTCATGCTGCCCCACTGGGCTCAGCCTCAGGCGTGGAGCAGCTTGCCTCCTGGGGACTCTGGGAACCTTTGGAACTGCGATTCCACCCGGAAGTGCCCTGTGGTGGGTGGAGCCACACTGGCCTCAGTGTCTGCAGGGGCAGCACTCTTAGAGCCCCACTGTCTGTCAGAGATGGCTGGTCTCAGCAGTCGAAAGGGTGCTTAGCAGACACGAGCACAGCGGCACGCGCTTCGGGACCCTATCGCAGCTCACGGAGGTGCAGACACAGCTCACCTCACACCGTGGCATCAGGACGTGGAGCTCTAGTGGCATCACAGCTGATGTGAGTCCCAGGCACAGCGCTGCCTGTGGAAACGTCTGTCCAGATGGGAGCAGGCTGGCCACCCCAGATTGGCCTCATTAGCCATGGAGTATTCTGTTCCCGAAGACAGCCATGGCCAACTGCGTGACAGCTGGCCTGACATCTGACACTGCCACGCGTGTGGCATCTCCAGCTGGAACCCTGCTCCGTGTCTGTGTGGCTTCCATCTCTGGAGCTTGGGCTGCCTGCGTGCAGAACTCGGGCTTCAGCAGTGGAGGCAAAGTCAGTTTCTAGCCTGAGGTCTTCTTATCTGTGACATGCCCTGGTGCCACATAGAGGTCGAGGGCGACAGGCGCCTGGCACGGTTCTTACCACCAGCTCTTACTAGTTGAGTGACATCAGCCAAGCTATTGCCCTTTCTGTGCCTCAGTTTCCTCATCTGCAGCGTCTGCCCAACAGGGCTGCTGTTGGAAGTAAGAGTCACAAATATGACGTGCTTAGAGGAGGTGTGAGGCCCGGTAGTCACCTGCGGCAGCCACCTACGGGCACCACCTCGGGCCACTGCCTGCGGTCCCCAGCACCCTTCCTGGAGGCTGTCAGGGTCAGGACCCGTGTCAATGCTTCTTAGCATGGGGTCGGGGTGAGCCCTGAGGGCTTGGTCTTCCCTGCCAAACTGTCCCAGCAGCTGGAGCCCGAGGAGGCATGGGCGCTGCCCCGCTGTGACCATCCCCTGACCCTCCTGAGAGTCCTAGCTGTTGGGATAAGAACAGGACGGTCACGTGGTGCTTGTTGGACACAGGGAGAACACTACCCAGCCCTTAATCACCGTGTCCTGCGTTGGGGGACCACACTCCCCAGTCAACCTGCACCTAGCAGACAGCTGGCCAAGTGCCCCTCCGTGACACCGATGGGGCCAGGCCCTCAGCACCACTTGCCTAGCTCACACCCAGCTGGAGGACCAGCTCCTGGGCCCCACTCAGCCCCTCAGGAGCCAGGGGGAGCTTGGGCCCCGGGAGGCTAGGTGCCCTGAGCCCCTCGCAGGCTGAGTGACACACCTGCTCCTTTTCCTGCTCCCCTTGCAGCCATCTACCTGTGACCACACAATCAGAGCAGTAAATTGAAGGCAATTAGCAGCTAAGTAACTGCCAGCACTTGTCACTGGGGTGGTGGTTAGTAATCAACACTAATGACTAGCGAGGAAAACAGTCGTGGCTCACAAACACCCCACCATTTGAGCTTACCCTGGGCCTTTTCCACGTTCCTCTGCCGTATTTTTCTCTTCTGTGCAAGCACACGGTGCTCAGATACAGGGTTCTCTTCCACACCTCCAGCCTCCTGAGTGAGGCCGCCCTGTGTTCAGTGCCCCCAGGAGGGGCCGGCTGGGCTGGAAGTCAGCCTGGGTGACCTGTGTCACACCTGCAGGTCGGCAAGTGTGTGTAGCGCCCCCTCTGGGAGGCAGCGAGGAGCTGATGGGGGGTCTTGGGGCGAGCCTTCTAAAGCCAGGGAAATAGGAGAATCAAAGACACTAAGCAGCGAAGGCGCTCCGGGGCATCCGCAGGGTGGGTTCCCGCACTCCTCTCACCTGCCTACCCAGGGACACAGGGCTGCTCCGGGTCTTGGCCTGCTCTGGCAGGGGTGCATCACGGTCAGTGCTGGCCCCGGCTTGTGGGGGCCTCGCGTTGCCCAGGATGGCACTGTCTGCAGAGCCCTGGGCTGATGTGGGCTCGGGCGCTCACCGCCTGACTTGGGCTGCGTGACATTTCCCGCTCAGCCTAGACTCTGCCTGCCCACCATGATCAAAGCCGTTCTGTGGAAGTTTTGACACGGGCAGCTGCTTAGCTGAGCGGGGTCTTGTTAATTAAGGGAGAGAGCAAGTTATCAAAGGAAAGTGGGGCTGTTTCAGCTGTTTCCTTTCTGCAACCCAGAAACATAGAATTAGGGATGTTTGTCAGGAGCATGGGGGGGCGTCTTTTAGAGGCATTGCCACCCATCACTCTGTGACACCTCACCCACCCTCCCATGGCCCCCGGGGACCCCTGCTTGGCTCTGTCTCTGGTGCTCAATTCATCCTACGCACCCATGTGAAAGGAGCTACGCCGACTTCAACCTTGATGTGTGGCATCTGCCACACAGCGCCACGGCATCACGTGGATCTGTGGTGTGGGATTGCCTCCTCAGGGCACACAGCTAGCTCCCTTGTGCCGAGGCCCTGCGCAGGGTTCACTTCCGGGACCTGAGGCCTTGCAGGCGATGGTGCTGTGTCTGTCGCCTGCTGACCACACAGCTCACCTGTACCCAGGCCCCGTTGTTGCTGTCCCATAGCTGCCCTTCCTGGGGACTGCCACCCCCTCAGCTGCTCAAGTGCAGCTCATCCACAAGGCTGCCTCAGCGGTCACTGAGGCGGGGTACGTGTGTGCTTGGGTCCTGGCATCGACTCTGGTGACCACGGCTCTCCGTCTGGGCCTAACTTCCTGTTCTTGTCCCCTTCGCCTCAGAGCCCAGAGGGCAGACTGTCTCACTCCTGGGTGGCCCTGCATCTGCCTCAGGGTGCTACCTGCTGTGTGGCTTTGCCCCCAAATCATTCTCATGGATTGTAAGGGCTGTGAGTAGGCTGCGAAGCCAGAGCCAGGGAAGCTGGAATTGGAACTAAAGGAGACGAAGCTGTGGCACGCAGACTCTCCGCCCAGCTCCCTCACCCTCTCAGCTGCCCTCAGATGGAATTGTGCAGAGAGCACCTTCCGCAGCACACAGCAGCCCTGTGTCCCCGAGCCAGCCTTGCCTGGTCAGTGCAGTCCCTGGCTCTGGAGGCACCAGGCCACTGGGCCCGTCCAGAGGTGTCCTTGCTGCATTAATTGGGAAATTGCTTCAGGAGCGACAGCAGCCTCGTGGCCCTGAGTGGGAAGAATGTGTCTTTTGCTGAGTTTGAACAAGTAAATAAATAGCCATGGTGCACTCAGAGCCGCCTCTGTGGAAGGTTTGACTTGAGACCCGGCCCTGCCTTCAAGGACGATCTCCAGAGGGGAGCCCAGGTACCTGGGACCATGGTGACACGAGAGCAAGGGCTGCCGCATCCTCTGCAAGTGCTGTCACCTCTGGGTGCCCAGGATGGCGGCGGGGCGCATGCTGACCAGCCCTGCATGAGATGTTGGGTCCAGAGGGACGTGGGAGCTGGGGTTTCTGCTTCTCACTTTGGAACATTTGCACAGCCCTGGAGACACACAAGGTTAGGGCCCACGGCTGGACACGAGCTACGTGTGCTCCACCATGCTGCTGTTCACATCACCAATGGGGGTTGTGCCACTTTTAGTAATCATGTGCATGAAATTTTCACTGTGGGATTTTCCCCTTGGTGGTGCCAAGTAGGCACTCAGAACACTGTAGCTGCAGAGCTGTTGGAGGCAGAAGGGGTTCAGCGGGTCCCCCTGTGTCCTCTCATCCTTGCTGTGACAAAGGCATCAGCCGTTCCCCAAATCTATATTCACAGCCTGGGGAGCCTTCATAACCAGACCAGGAAAGAGTGCCAGGCCCCCGGCAGCGTGGCTGTGACCTGTAGGGTGGCCCCAGCTCTGGAGTGCTGCCCACTGCTTCAGAGATCTCTGCATCCAAGGAAGGCATTCATTAATGGTTCTGCTCAGTTCTTAAATGTGGCCCTCTTGTGGCAGATGTGCCACTGACTCCCCCAGGACACAGGGCATCGGGTGGCGGTGGGACATGTCGGACCCCGGTGGCTGGTGCTGGGCAGCAGTGAGCAGGGCTGGCCTTGGAAGCCCCATCTCTGGGCTGCAAAGTGTGAACTTGTAGTCACTGCGGTCTTCTTGGAGGACATGCTGTATGTGTCAGAAAATCCCCCCACTTGCAGTGTGCAGCTCGCTGACTTTTAGTGCACTCAGAGCTGTGCAGCCATCACCACCATCCGGCCACCACGTGAGCATGTCCTGTCCTCCCAAAGGGACCCTGGGGCCAGGAGCGGCCGTGCCTCTGTCCCTACCCTAGCCACAGATCCTTCTGCACGTTGGTGGAGCCCTGTGTCCTGGACACTGACTGCGGTGCCGTGAGCTGGGGTGTGACCGCCTGGCGGCTCCTTGGTGTGGCTCGCCGTCCCCTGGGTCCCCACGTGGCAGCCGTGTGCCTGGCTCGCTGCACTACAGCTGGAACACGTGCTGTTGCCCACGTCTGGTGGACATCGAGGCGCCCTGTGTTGGCTGCTGTTCTGTGCATGTCCTGTGCCCAGGACAGAATTGCAGGGCGCCTTGGTAACTCCGCAGGCAGCATTTGCCAAAGCCACCTCGTCATTTCTTGGTTGCCTTCCTGGCTGGTTCTTAGAGGAAAGCGGCCTGGTCTTGGTGTTCCAGGTGAACCCCTCCCTTGCATCCCAGCTCATCACCTCACTGGGTGGAGTTGGACCATCCCGCGCCAAGCCGCTGGGCTCTGTGGTTTCTGGGTGGCTTTTTTTGGTACCAGGAATCGAACACAGGACCTTGCCCTGCCAAGCAGGTGCTTATGACACTGAGCTACATCCTGGCCCTGCTGTGTGCTTTCTGAAGCAACCCAGTCAGATCCCAGCCAGCACCCAGCTACAGGGCCGTGGTGTAGCTCCTGCCCTTAGCTGCTGGTGGCAGCTTGTCCTGCCAAGGGCTGTGTCTCCCGCGAAGCCACGTGAGCGGCTACGAGGATGACCACACTGTCTTTTTGCCGACAGTGCCTCTCTACAGACTGACCCTCGTGTGTGTCTCCAAGTATCGCGTGGCCTGGTGCCATGAGACCGCGTTCAGGACGAGGACACAGACGTGGAAAAGTGGTGAAGCTGGCCCAGAGCCACCATCAGCACGGACAGAGGCTGCTGGTGAGGCCAGCAGCAGGGATCAGCCCTGTACCCGAGCTGTTCGGTCGGCCTAGTCCTTTCCTGCTAGTCTGGTCCTGGCATGAAAGCCCCGCGTGGCAGCTTCCGCCCTGGTGTGGCACTTTCTTTTGGCCCTAGTTGTCAACATCCTGGGCCACAAAGCTGTTCGTGCCTGTAATTGCACAGGTAGGACTGGGGGCTTTTGGAGGTCGAGATGAGCTAGTACTTGGCTGAGTTCGTCATGGCCCGAGATGCCCTAGAACTTGGCTCAGTGGCCTTGGAGAGAAGCACTGGCCACCGAGCACCTTGCTGTCGGGAAGCCGTGCGAGCGACCTGGGACATCAGGGTGAGGGAGCCATCGCTGCTCGTGCCCACGTGCGGGAAGCGTGTCAGCACACTTGCACGTCGCCCTGCCTGCAGGCACTTGTGCGTGCGGTGACTTGCGTGCAACACGTTTGTGACATAAACATGTCTTGCCTGATTCCTGCTGCGACTTGACTGCATGAGCCGGAGGCATGAGGTGGCCTTGTGCTGCAGTGGGGAAGCTTCCCGGCAGCCTGGCCTCAGCAGGGGCAGCCTGGCCTCAGCAGGGGCAGGCCGGGGCTGCGCAGAGCTGAGGTGGGCGGGGCGCAAGGCCCGGGCCCTGGCTGGCTCTCCTCGCTCCCTGCGGGGCTGTCTCTGGTCACTCTGTGGGCGCCCTCTCCTGTCTGGAGGAGGAGTCCTGCACTCTGCTCTAACGTGTGCCTGCCCCTCAGCAGTCCTGACAGCCGACTAATGGGTGATGCCAGTCACCCTCATCAGCAAGGCCTCCTGGGGGCGGGGCGGGGCGGGGCGGGGCGGGGCAGGCACGGGCCCACCCCAACCTGTCCAGGAACAGAAGGGAGCAGTGCATGGAGGAAGCCACGCACACATGCCGTCCAGTGTGCCACCCGGCCCCCTTAGCCGCACCCGGGGGGAGCCCTGAGCTTAGGGTCCGCTCCAGCCAGAGCCACCCTGCTGCAAAGCACTGGCCTCCCCAGGAGGACAGCAGGTCAGACGCAGTGAGGAGCAGCTGTTCGGGCGTCTGTCACCCTGAGAGCATATGCAGAACCGTGGTTAAAACTTTGCCAGCCTCTGTTTTATAGTCGGTTTTATTTTTGAAGAAGAGCAAACCCTAATTATGTTCGTCTGTACCTATGTTATGTACAAGATTTGGAAGTACGTGGGATTCTTGGCTTTCTCTGAAAATCAGACTCCACTGGAAAGCTACACGAGTCCTTGGATGTCGAGAGGAATGTTTCTAGGTCAGGAGGGCCACTCCAAGATGCTGCCAGCACTCTGAAAGCCACAGCCAGTTGCTGGCCCATGCACCCGCCTCCCTGGGGCAGAGGCTGCACCCCAGCGCTTGCTTGCTCTACCCTGTTGCCTCTCGCTCTGCAGTCCCGGCCACGTCTGTTTCTGCCCTCGCCTCTCTGTCCACAGCCTCACCCAGGATAGGCCAGGTGTTCCAGCCCCACTGCAGCACTGCAAGGTGGCGAGAGGGGTGGTTGTTAGCTGGAGTTCTCGACCGCATCTTCACTGGTCGGCGAAGCTCGAGCGCAAAGGCAAACGCAGCTATCAATGACATGTCTGCGTTGCTCTTCATACCTTGCCCTTGAGCCTGTTGTGGACCTGCTGTGTGACAGGTGACTCTGAGAAGCCAAGGAGACTGGCCCTGTGCTTTAGCTGGCACTGCATTTGAATCTTGCCCACTGAAGCACAAGGCTGATCACAGTGGCAGCCCTGCGAGACACCGGGCCGCGCTGTGTAGCGAGCCCACTGCATCGCTTCGCTCGCGTGAAGTGCAGTGGGACCCATGCTGGGCTCCCCAGTCCTGCTCCTATGTCTGGGACATGGCCCTGCCCAGCAAACCCCGGGCGCCACAGGCCACCTGGAAGCAAGAGCCTCTTCTCACCAGCAAGAGCAGAAACAAACAGAAAAGAAAGCCAAGTTGAGCGCACCGTTTACTTCCTTACCAGCAGGAAAGAGGCCCTGCCAGGGTGTGCATCTGAGGACGCTGGATGTTTCGAAGCTGCAGAACATGGAAGCAGAGTGGGGCACAGGGCTTGAAAATCACCCCTGCAGGACGGGGCGCCTCCAAGGCCCAGGAAGCTCACAGCTGAAGCAGCCGCGCTTTCTTAGTGCTGTCTTACCTGTCCAGGCAGCTGGCCTGGTACCATCAAAGAGCAGCTTAAGCAGCAGACATGTACTTCTCACCATTCTGGAGACCGGAAGTGCGGGATCCCGGGGCTGGCAGACACCATGCTGCTGAAGTCCACCGTCGGCTCACAGATCGGCGCAGACCCCACCCATGAGGGCCCACAGCATGGCTCTGTCACCCTGGGAACTAGGGCTCCTTGTCACTCTGGAAACACATTCGCACCATGGCAGGCCCCATGAGAGCTGGGGTGGCCATGGCCCTTGATGGCCCAGCCTGCTCTGAGCTGGTTCTTCAGCTCTGCCTCGCTGCAGTGCAGGCGCTCTTGGGGGCGGGACGCTTAGTCTCACACCCCACATAGGTGCTGCAGCCCTTACCAAAGTATGGGGACCAGAAGATTCTGGGTTCTTTGGGTCTGGGGGTATTTGAGTGTGCATAACAAGATATTGTGCAGGTGAGGCCCAGGAACATGCCCTGTCTTGAGGGTTCAGGCGTGGAATCATCTACTTGTGACATCAGTGCCCAAAATGTTCAGCTTTTGGAGACTTTTGGATTTGCAGCCCCACAGATGCTCACTTTGAGCCTGTACTGCATAAAGTGACCAAGATAGCTGAGGGGGCTCAACACAAGTACTGTGACCAGTGTAGGGGCAGAACATAGGTAGTATCACAATCCCAACAGAGTCCGAGGCGTAGGCGCAGGAGATGCCAAGGCAGGTGGGGCTGTGAAACTCAGGAGGATGAGGAGGTTCGGCCCAGCAGATATGGAGGAGGAGGAGGCTTCTCAGCAGGGGAGCCAGGAAGCAGAAGCAGGAGCGCCTGTGGGTCCGGAGCAGGGAAGCCTGTGTGCCCGACGGTGGTGGGTGCCAGTGGGGCCAGGGTGGGACTGGAAGCCCTACAAATGGCTGCAGGCACTGGGCAGACAGAAAGCACACAGTGACTGCTCCAGACCTGGTCTGGGGCATGTGACTAGTGGAGAACAGAGTTGTCCTGAAACCCAGGCTACAGGTACCACCTAGAAGCAGCACCCAGAGAGGAGAGTGCCTCAGGACAGAACGGGACAGGACAGTCCCCCGCCCTCCCTCAGGCCCCAGGGGATCCTAGACAAAGCCCATTGTCTGTCCCCACTGTAATTGTGCAAAACCTGGCAGTTTTTTTGGAAGCAGCTGTGGCAGAGGAGCAGCCTGGCGGTCAGCTGTAGCAGATTCCAGCAGGTCAGGGCTTTGAAGAGGCCCTCATCACCTGACCTACCACTCTCACCTGCACCGTGGGTTTGGTACCTATGGGGAGTTGAGGGGGAAAAATGCAAAATTTGCTGGAAAGTAGTTTGAAAATGCTTAGAAGGTGCAGATGTGTAAGGCCTGGGCATTGCTGATTGGCAGTTAAGGCATGGAGGCGCACCACTAACGCGGTAGCAGAGTTGTCGCCCCGCCATCAGCCGCCACTGCCAGAGCCAGCTGAGTCTGCGCCGCCAGCGCGTGCACGCAGAAGCTTGCGCAGCGTTTCCGCAGCAGCCCCGTTGCTTCTTGGCTGGCCCTGCTGTCCGGGGGCCCAGTCTGGGAAACTCCTCTTGGGTAATCACCCACCGCAGCAGGTCCACTAGGCAGGCCGCGGTGTCCATCACCCAGGCAGGGAGCTGAGGTCCAGCGCTGAGATGGGTGTCCAGACTCGGACACCTGAAGCGGAAGGGCCTGGGACTCAGGCCCACTCTAGGGCGCCCCGCTCGTCACCTGACCGCCGAGTGCCGCTGCCTCCTTGAGAAGGATCAGCGCCAACCGGGCTGCAGGATGAAAAGCACATCGCGCTCGGCCATTTATCCTGCACGCGTGTTAGCCAGAGTCCGCGTCATGTTGGGTAAGAGCACTGAGTTTTACACGCGCTCGAGTCGCACATCTGCTGACTGATCGGAAGATGGACCCAGGCTGGGGCCCCCGGAGGCCTGGCATGGATGCCGGCCGGCTGTGGGCGGTGCAGATGTAGACCGTCATATGCTGGGCTGCCCAGCACCCTGTGAAGTAAGGGCTCTGCTGTGCATGGCCGTGGGTAGGAATCTCTGCCCCAGGAAGTCCCAGCTAGTTCTCCTTGGACAACTGGCCCAAGCCTGTCATCAGCTTTCCCACCTGAAGAGTGGGTGCAGCTGTGCTACCCAGTGCCTGTGGTTTTGGGAGCAGCTAAGAGGGCACCAGGGAGACCAAGGCCAGGCCTGGTCACCACCGCAATGACCGATATGACCTGGCCCTGGGGGCCTCCGTCTGGGCAGAGATGACTTTTAGCAGGAAAGTGGCACGAATGGGTTCTTTCTCAATCCTGGGCACCAGGTTGGTGACCCTTCTCACGTACCTGCTGTTAAGCACAGCTGCAGAATGGGGACTTCAGGGGGTAATTAATCTCCACCTGGGCCTGGAAACAGCAGCTGGGAGGCAGCGGCCCGCCCCGCGCAGGGGCCGCCTCCCAGCGGCTGCATGAGCCCTCGTCGTGCTCTTTGTCCCCACAGGCTCCTTGGGGTGGAAGGCCCTGTCCAAAGCCCTCCGACACAGCCTGGCCTTCCAAAGGGCACAGAATTTAAAACATTTTTTTAGTTATAACAAACAGCTCCACGTATTACAAGGTAAAATGAAACGTGCACAAGCGATTAACACACAGAGATTCCATCTGGCCCAGCTGTCCCCCGTGCAGCTCTTCTCCCCTAAGAGTTAAACCATCAGCTTACAGCGCTCCGCACAACCGTGTTTGTAGCAGCCCCACTCCTGGGAGCTTGGGAGCAGCCCGTGTCCATCCACCGGTGAACAGATAAAGGAAACATGGTGCTTACACGCAGCAGAGTGCTGGTTCCGCAAAGAAAGATAAATTCAAGTCATTTGTAGGAAAACGGGTGCACCTCGAGGTTGTAACACCGGGTGAAATAAGACGCAGGCGCTTACATATCACACGGCTTCTCTGTATAAGAAACAGGGATGTAGATTTCAGAGCAGACGAAGGGTGTGCGGGCAGCGAGGAGACAGCTCTTGGGCTTGGCGCTGGGTCTGGAGGCGCACGGCGGGGAGTGAAGCGACGAGAGGAGCCCAGCTGTGCGGCATGTGTGCCGGCCCCTCACAAGGGGGGCTTTGCCCCTTCTGCAGGCAGGTTTGGTCCGCATCCTCCTGGAGGTGCTCAGGTGCCCAGAGGGAGAGAATCCAGCTGCAGAGCCCACGAGCAAGTGCCCAGCATGTGGTTGAAAGCCTGCGCTGCGCCCTCCCTCCGCCTCCTGGAGGCTCAGCTTCAGCGTCCCCCTGGGAGGGTCTGGGGCGATCAAAGGCAACCAGGCGTGGCGGGGAGCACAGTGCAGTGCCTGAGCCAGGGCCCCTGGTGGCTGCTGTCCTTGGGGACCTGCAGCCCGTCCTGGCCCTGAGCCCCTCCTGCCTGCCAGGCTTGGGCCCCAAGAGTCACGTGCCCTATGGCTTTTCCTGGCCCCTCCCTCCATGGTACATTGGCTCATCTGTCTCCTGCCATGTCTGACCAGGCGCCATCAGTCTTGTCACCTGTGTTTGTACCCGCATTGTCTTTTCTGCCATTGGTCGGCCATGCAGCACTGCTCCCAGGACCATCTCCCATCTCCCATCTCCGTGACCCGGCCTGGAGACACATCTCCAAGGAAGCTTCTAGAATGCTTTTTTGGAGGCTCTGGAATGCTTTGCTTTTGCTCCTGAGCTTGTCTGCACTTCAGGGTATGCAGGCTGGCATGAACCCACCTCTTTTCTATTAAAATTCAGTTTGGGTCACTTCCACCCAGCAAGGCAACTTCATCCTACGAGCTCTCAGCACCTGCCCAGTCCTGGGCACAAGGTGGGACTGGAATTTACAGCTCGTTTCAAGTTTCACATTAAGTGATTTGTTACATAGACATAGCCCCTGGCGAGTTCCCTGCATGAGCAGGGCTGAGGCTCGGGAGGAGCGCAGCCAACCAACACTTCAATGAAAAGGAAGGTTCAAGAAGGTTCTCTCATGCCTGGATTTTCTGTCCCTTGGAATGAACACCCAGCATTGTCTTTTAAATTATTGCATCCTGACCAGGTGGATGGCACAGCGGAAAATGCGCGTTCCTCTTACAAACAGCCTTCATCCAACCTCCTCAGAGGAGGGTCTGGTTATCAGCTCTTCTGAGCCACGTCCAGCTCAAGCCTAGAAATCGTTCCCCAGCCCATCACACACATCACCCATGCTGGGCTCTGCTCGGTCAGCTGCAGAATGGGGGCAGACACCAAACACCAGCACCAAGAACCACCAGTGCTGCGCTCACAGCAGGGTCAGGAGGTGCAGTGACAAGCACCTCACAGCCAGGACGCCTGTGGGCCGCCACAGGGCCATGCTGTGCAGTGCTGCTGCTGCCCCCGGCGGTGACCTTGTGGGCTGGGATGAAACTCACTGAAAACTGGAAAACTGCGTATTTCCTGGCCTGGTGTTCTGCAAACCCCAGATGGCCCTACTCGAGGCAAGGAACCTGCCCACTGCTCGCTGGCTGCAGCAGCATCTTGGGCAGTGGGTTTCCCTATCTGCAGAGTGGAGATGGCGGTATCTCCCCTCAGGCCTGGCTGGGGGCTGAGTGGACGCCACCATTCGTGGAGCACCTGGATGCCGACACAGACACTCACCTGCCCAGCTGTGCCGCACTGTCCGCTGTGGAGGAGAGCTCCACTGACGGTCTCGGGACCTTTCTGTCGCCAAGGGAAGCAGGGACTTCTGGGCGACTAAGATAGCTCTGTGCCCTGGTGGGTCAAGAGAGCACAGAAGACGCGGAGAAGCCTGGGAGCTGCCAGAATGTCTCGAGTCTGCTGTGCAGTGCGACAGTCACAAGCCACGGCCAGCCACTTCCGTACAAATTAGCCACTGTGAGGAGAGAGCAGTCTCCTCTGCGTGGTCACAGTAGCCACATCTGCAGCTCAGTGACCACACGGCCTCGTGGGTGTCCCGTGAAACGGTGCAGTATTGAACATCTCCACTGGAGGGGCCGGGGAGATGGCCCAGGAACGTAAGCGCTTGTCTGGCAAGCACGAGGGTCCCAGTTCAATCCCCGGTTCCATAAATAAATATCTCCACTGGGACAGAAAGTGGGTAGAGGCTGCATGCAGGACAATCAAATGTAGACGAACAAACGACAAGCAAGTCAGCAGGGAGGCCAATGGCTAATTCCGTGCAGCGCTGTGCAGTTCTGACCTCACTTCAGTAAATTCTCAGAGCTGGTCAGATGCTGTCCCAGTGCTTCCTGGGTGTGCTTCCTGGGCGTGCTTCCTGGGCGTGCTTCCTGGGCGTGCTTCCTGGGCGTGCTTCCTGGGTGTGCTTCCTGGGTGTTGGCAGCATTCGCTACTGCAGGCTGTTCAGGGGCATGACGCTGTCATGTCTAGTGAAGATGAAGGCGTTTTTAAAGGATCTGCGGAACCCGCTGCCTCGAGGACAACAGAGGCAAAGCCTCCTAACCCGGGAATGTGCGGAGCCGCCTGCCAGGGCAACCTAAGGCTGTGACCTGTCCCTTCCCGCAGGCCGCGCCACGTGCTCCAGGTTCAACTTCAAGGCTCCTCACGGTCCTCCTGTGCTGGAGTCTCCCAGGGCCACAGCTTGGGACCAGGCCCTCCCGCACCCTCTGCACTCCCGCAGCTGCAGTGGACCCCACTCTGTTGGTCCTCCCGCGCAGCCTCATTCGTTCAATAACCATCCACACAGCACGGCAGGTGTGCAGTGTCACAGTAGACACAGTGGTGGGGCACAGGCAGGGAGACAGCAGAAAACAAGGGCAGATTGATCCTGCACTTCACGGAGCTAGACCTCAGCGTGGGAGGACAAGAGAGAAGTAGACATTTAGGCCCACAGCAGAGACGGGCCCACAGGGGCCCACAGTGGGCGGAAATAGGGAAGTGGGACCTGTTTCTACTTAGGTCTTACCTTACTTTTCTTTTGAAAGTGAACATTTGATATATTTTTATTGAACATTTACTGTGTGCCATGTTGTAATGGGGTGAGTGCAATGAACCCCAAAGGGACCTGGTCCAGGAAAGCTGGGGTTCCAGGGGCAGGGTAGCAACAGACCAGGTCAGGGTGGGAGGGAGGTTGGCCAAGGAGGGCCACTTGGGGAAGGGTGGGAGTGCTGGCCCGGTGTGCACCTGCCCACCTGAGGGCAGGGCTGGACTTGCCTCGCCGCACCTGCACCTCCCACCAAGCTCCAGCCAGGGCACTGCTTCCAGGGCTGTAATGTGCACCCTGGTCAGGACTGCTTGCTCCCCACCTGGTGGCCCTGCAGTGCATGCAATTCTGGGCCACGCTTGTTGTGTGGGTGTGACTGACCCTGGCGTCCACAGTCCTACAGAATTTCACTCCAGATGCTTTGGGGACCCCTAGGCAGCACAGAGGAAAATGAGGGTGCTGCCTGCGTGGGGCACCACTCAGCACACACAGGGCCTGGCTCTCCCTGGCACCACAATAAAATCCCAAAACAGACCACAGTGGAGCCCCTGCCATCTCTGAGTCCTTATTTGAGGATGTGCTTTGCCTCCCACCACAGAAGACCGAGGTGACATTGAAACAGGACATCACAGGGCAGGGGTCTAGAACCGCACTGCCTCACTTTCGGCCTGCATGCCCCCAAAGCACTGCCACAGCATTCCCTGTGATGGCCCACAGGTGTCCTGGCCTTGAGGTGGCAAGCCACCTTTTCTTCATTGCCCCACTTGGGCTGAAGAGGAAAAGGCCTCAGAAACTGAGTGCTGTCCGAGGTGCTGATCTGAGCCACTAGGGAGCCCAAGAAGCAGCCAGTGGGCCTTATGCTGAGGGGGAATATGCCACACTCATGGGGTGCAAAAATCATGGACGATGTGACCACAACAGAAGAATGGGTGATCTCTGTCACCCATGTGGAGTAGAACCCAGGAAAGTCAATCCCCAGGTGAGGGTAGGGGCAGATCTCTCCTTTCCAGTACTGCTGAGTTTCATCTTCTCTCCAGAGCTCCCTTCCCCATCCCCTGGATCAGTGTCTTGTGGACAGCACATGCTCAGCACCTTCCTGCCAGGTGGATGAGCAGGTGAATGGATGAGCAGTTCCCTGCTCAGCACCTTCCTGCCAGGTGGATGAGCAGGTGAATGGATGAGCAGTTCCCTGCTCAGCACCTTCCTGCCAGGTGGATGAGCAGGTGAATGAATGAATAGTTCCCTGATCAGCAGCTTCCTGCCAGGTGGATGAGCAGGTGAATGGATGAGCAATTCTACAAGCATAAGCTTGCCATTATTACCCTGAAATGTTCTTGCCTTTAAACACTGCATGCTCCTCAGGACTTGCAGCAGTCTAGGACTGGAAACTACAGCCGGGACCACAGCCACTCAGCCACAGAGAAGGCAAGAAGAAATACGTGTATCTGCAGTTTAAATCTAGCCTTTTGGTAAACGTCACAGAATTATAGCCAGAGCAGTTATATAACCTGGTAAACCAGACAGGAATTGCTGTCGGGTCCCCTCAGCAGGCCACAGAGGCTTCGGCGGCAGCAGCTTTCCCAGGCTCTGCAGCAGCCAGGCCGAGTGCAGTTGCAGCTGAAGAGGCCCACCGGTGGGGTCTGCGCTGCCCATCAGGGTGAGGAGGAAGCATCAGGAGGCTGGTGAGACCGTGAGGTGGGCGCCGCTGCTGCCCTCAGGAGTGCTGAGGTCAGATTCAGATGGATTCTGTGAAACGCACTCTTGCCTCTTGGGGTGCTTCCTTCCCACTCCCTGATGTCGCCTTCATCTCACAGCTTCCTGAGGCCACCTCCCCGCCTGCCCTGTTTCCTTCTGTGGCTCCGTCATGCATGTTAGTGCATCCCCAGCTTGACGCGCATGCTCTGTTGGAGGGTCTTGGGCTGTGTAGCCAGTAGATAAAATTAATGCAGTCACCTAAGCAGAAGCACTTTGCAAACGGTCAAGCAGTGTTTGTGCAGGAGGGGGTACAAGCTCAGACGCCAGTTTTGGCTACTTAGGGCCACAGGAATCCCGTGTTTTCCTGGTACTCTGCATGATGTCACAGAACAGAGATGGAAGAGCCCTTGTGTCTCTCTTAGCCCCAGCCCTGCCGTTCACATGTGGGAGCTGAGACTTGGGGTGACAGGCCCCATCTCCAGGAGCTGCAGAGCCCACACTCAGCCCAGCATCACCCTCTCACTCCTGCCCTCCTTTCTGTCTGCAGAAGAGTCCACAAGGCCATGGCCCACCAGTAGCCCCTTTTACAGTACATGTTGAAGGACTCTGTCATTTTGGTGACCAGAACAGTTCAGGTTTCAGGATTTTGGATCAGAGATACTCAGCCTAATTTTTTGCACTATTAAAAAGATGAACATTTTCTTGGGATAAGCAGGACTTATTTCTCCATCAGCTATTTGGCCTTGGACTGCAAGGATATAGTGGTCAGCACAACAAACTCCAGCCTCAGGCAGCCCGGCTCTCCCTGAGAAGCCTATACTTGTATCTGTTTGTGTTGGGGGAGGGGTGCTAGATCAGAGTGACATGTGCTAGATTTCTCAGCCTTCCCATTGCCAGGACAAATCATCTGATATCCCCACAACCTAAAGGAGAACAGATTTAGTTTGGTTCACAGTTTTCAGAGGGTCTGTCCATGGTAAGCTGGCTCTAAGACAACATGCAGGAAGGGCCTGGTGGAACTGTTTGACTCATGTCTGAAAGGCCAGAGAGGGAGAGGTTAGAGACCAGATCCTGGTGCCAAGGTCGTGTACCTTGACCCCCCACTCCACTTAGGCCCCGCCTCCTTCCCCCTAGGCCCCGCCTCCTAGTTGCTGACTGCACTTGTGACTTAGCTCACCCCAGAGATTGGCACACTCACGGCCACCAGTTGTGTCCCCAGGGGTCTCAGCCCCATCAAGATAATCAAGCTTAACTGGCATATGTGCCTTGGTGGAATCCCAGGCAGAGGAAGGAAGGACTTAAGTCCCAGATGCAAAGTGTCGATTAGGCAGAAGAGGGACAACACTTTACATTTTTTAAAGGGAATAAAGAAGAACATAGAAATAGTATAGAATTTCACTAAAGGAAACAATAGGAATTCAGTAGTTATATTACATATTGTTGTCTTCAAATTAATAATAAGCATGCAAAATTGGTTTAAAAATGGTCCAAAAGTGCCAGCCAGATAGCTTAGCGGACTAATTGCCTGCTTAGGCGGAGCGCAGGGGCCAGGGTTGGATCCCCAGCACCACGTGCCGTGCCAGCCCCGCCCCTGGAGCGCACTGAGAGGGCGACTGAGATGGCGTGGTGGCCCGTGCCTGTGATCCCAGCGCTTGGGAGGCCAAACAGGAGGATCGCTAGACCCTGCACTAAATAATAATAGTAATAGTAATAATAATAATGGGTCAAAAAATAGAGAACAAAGTGAAAAATAATTTAAGCACCAACTGTTCCTTTCCCTAGAGCAGTAGAAATCAGCAGTACAATTGAGAAGTATGTATTCAACTCAGATGCCATTTTTTGATTGGGTCTTTGAAGTTTGAGGGCCTGATTTTTTAAAAAAATTCTTTATATGTTCTAGATAGAAGGACACTTTGAAGACAAATACCTCACTATGCTGTTGACAGGAAGTCATCGAATATCCACTAAAATATAATCAATTTCTAGTGAATGGGTTCATAATTTCTAGTCTGTATGTTTTTATTTCCCTAAATTCCTACAAGCAATATAAATTTTTGTACAAAAATCCATCAACCAGCGTCACATGGGCTCCTTGGGATGAGGGACCTCAGCGTGACAGGGACCTGCTGTGAGAGGACAGAGGGGAAGACCGGCCAGAACCACAGCTGGCCGCGACTCCTGCCGCTGCGCTGTTCGCAGATTGCACTGAAGAACAGGAGGGAAAGAACGCAGAAGGCCAAGCGCATAACTGCCGCAGTCTGCGCCCGAGCCTCGGCCCTGCTGGCGCAGCCTGGCCCTGGTGCTTGACTGCTGCGAGCATTGAGAGGCAGGCAGGCGGGGAAAAGTACACTCAGCACGCTCAGCGCTCGGTTTCCAGAAACCCTGTCCTCTCCCCAAGTGTGACTCGCAGCAAGATTCACTGGCCAAGTCCTGAGCGTGCATCTAAGTTGTTATCACATCAGTTCTGGAAAAGGAAGCCCCTGTGCAGTCAGGGAGTCAAACCTCCCGTGGCGGGAGACGGGCTTGTTTTCTGCGTCACCCCAGCCCCGGCCCCGGCTCCATAAATGTGTATAGTCACATTAAGGAGGGTGGTGTGAGAGAGGGCAAGGAACATCAGAACTGTAGCTCGCTAATTTTTTAAGCAGAGACATGGGATCTCCTGAGGGCCCGTGGGTGTCCATTGTCTCAGCTTCTTGTGCAGTGGCCAGAAGCATTTGTCAAAGGGGTCCCGTGGAGGGTCCTGTGGGTGGCTGGGCTTGGAAGGCAGCTCGGGGGCCAGCTCAGGTCATGGTGTGTACCTGCGTGGCGAAGATGAGCCGATCTCGGCCTCCAGCCAGCTCGGACACGGGGCCCACCTCGGGGCAGCAGACTGGAGCAGGGCCGCAGGCATCTGTGACCTGTCCACTCACTGGCCATCGCCCCTGTGCCGTCCCTGCTCTGAAGAAGACCCTAAAGGCCAGCGGCGTCAGGTTAACAGAGTGGAGGTGACTTAATTGCCCTTTAGTGGGGCAGCAGCAGTGGTGCCGCAGTGGCCATCCCAGCACCGTCCTCTTGGCCCGACCCTCCATAGCACTCTTGGCTGCTGCTGGCCTCGCTCGCCCCAGCCCAGCTTGGTCTCAGCTGAGCTGCTGGCTGCAGTTCCCAAGCTCCAGCCTTCTGGCCCTCATCTGTTCTCGGCGCCTGGTCTCTTGGCCAGAGAGCAGGCTGACTGCCTGGCCCAACCCCCTACCCCACCTCAGCCCCCGAGCTCCGTGGAGCTTCCGAGCACTTCTTACTGTGAGGAAACTTGAAGCCCTGGGGCTCTGCATGAAGCTTCCTCCACAAAGCGCCCAAGGGAGGAAAGGCCCTGAGTTCAGCCTCCCTGGGCCTCTCTGTCAGAACACAGACCATAAGAGCCCCGGAGCCACCCTAAAGTCAGAGACCGTGCAGGTCCAGGTGCGGCCTGCCAGGAGGCTTCGTGAGTCGGGTCCTGCCTGCCTGGCTCCCGCCAAGGGCCGCTGTCCTTGACTCCGTGCAGAGCTGCTCTGTGCCACGGCCTGTTGTTGGCATCGCCAGGAGCCATGGGGCCAGGGCTCTGTTTCCCTTCGGGGCCCTTCTTTCCTCCTGGTTCCTGTTGTAAGGACAAGTCTCCTTGGGAAGCGATCCACTGCCTCGTGGCTCCCTGCCAGTGAGACCTTCCATTGGCACCGCAGGAAACCATCGTATAGGCCCAGAAACTCAGCCTGGAGGACGCTGTGCGGTTTGTGTGACCTGGAGCTCCAGACCCGTCATGGCCTGGTGCAGAGCACCCTGGGTGGACCTGTGGGCAGGTGAGAAATGCAAGCATGGACGTAAGAACAAGGGCTGCACAGGAGGGCAGTGTGGCAGCTGGAGGCAGCAGCATCGTCAGGGTCCCCGGCTGCTCGCCCTGCCTGCAGTCCGCATCTGGCCCAGATGAGAAATACGACAAGTGATAGCAGTAACCTTGGGCCCTGGGGTGGGGGGTCACCTTTGGGAGCCACAGGAGCTGCCGAGCAGCAGGGGATGTGGGCTTCTGGTGTGCGTGGGTAGGTGGCTTTGGGGCTGGGCTCAGAGTCGGAGCCTCCGCATGCCC
>NW_004524580.1:35302790-35303653 GCF_000260255.1 Octodon degus | reverse complement strand
TCCATCTTGTGCCTAACGTGCGCAGGAAGAGGAGCGCAATGATTTCGCCAAGATGCTGACAGCCGTAGTGCTGCTTGTAAGGAAAATACTTTGGAAAGCATCCCAGCTGGCTGGCCAGAGACTTGTGAGCATTGTACTGCCTGTGTGACAGGGCCACGAGCAAGGGAACGAAATGCTGAACACTGGTAGAGGAAGCGCCGGCTGCGTATTGATGTATCAGCTATAAAAGTAGGTAAAAACAGGACAGGAATGTTCCCATCATCCTGCTATTATCAAAACAACGTCTGTGCAGGTCGACATGGAGTGAAGGCCACAGTGGCACGCGACAGTCGCCCTGAGGAGCACTACTGCAGGTCACTGAGGCCTCGAGCCTGCCTCTGGCTTTCCTGGTCCACAAAAGAGTTGCTTTTTGTTTAGCCATCCGAGGTAAGGATTAAACATACCCAAAGTTATTAGAAGCGCGGCTTTGGCCTCCTGAGAGGAGGAAGGTGGCGTGGCAGGCAGGCCGGCCTGGCCGTGCGGGCTGGACACGGGCTGCATTCTGGAAAGCACTCCTGAGGTACAGGAACCACTGCACGTTCAGGGTGTGCCCGCAGCGGCGCCGGGCCCCTGGGCGAGAGCCAGGGAGTGGGGCAGGAGACTTACACCCACTTGACTTCCTGTTCTTATCCTTTGTGATTAAAAAAATACCTCAAGACGTGAGAAAGATGGAAGAATCCATAAAAATTGTTTTACTGTGTCATAAAAGGCTTACATTTCTGACATCGGGATCAGAGAGGGATTAATTGATGCTGTTGCTCTGTGGCTGGGGTACAGGGCCCTGCTCCACAGCCTGTGAGAAGCCTCTGCGGATGCCTGTTCCT
>NW_004524580.1:35299719-35300800 GCF_000260255.1 Octodon degus | reverse complement strand
AGCAGGTGCCCCGGCCCCTCCCTTCCTCCTCCCCCACGAACAGAGCCGCTCCAGGGCTGCAGTGGGCAGCTGGGCGTGGGCACAGGGCCGTTTCGTCTTGCTGACAGCTGAGCTCTCTCTGGGGACCTCAGCAAGCCCACAGCACCCTGCTGTTTTCTGCACTCCATATTTTCCTGAAAGCTTCGCATGGTTTTCCCTTGTGACCACAAATGAATCTAAAAGAGAGCTGTTTCTTGGTTATTCCTTATTATCGCAAAGTGGATGCTCAAGGCGGCACTTGGGACCGCCTGTGCAGAACTTGCAGGGGATTTGTGTCCTGACAGAGCAAGACCTGGAGCTTGTGTTCACAGTGGGAGCGGGGACTGTCCCTGTGCAAGGCTGGCCAGGTGTGGGAAGGGCTGCGTCTCTCGCATTGCACCTGGATGCGGCACCTGCCAGATTATGTTCCCAAATGCAGCAGCCGCAGTACATGGCTGGAGGCCCTTCTGGTAAAGGCCTACCAACTCAGTGACCTCAGTGTGTCCTTCATGCCTGGGACCTGTGCTGTGGGGACTTCCCTTCAGAAGCCAGGCCCACGACCTTTCCCTCCAGAGCTATGCTAGCGAAGTACATTGCAGCAATCTCCAAGAGCATGAGAGAGCCTCAGACCTCAGGGTGATGACTCTCGCATGAATTTCTAGGGAGGAGCGGGAGCACAATGGAGTTAGTAGGTCTCATCCTAAGAACATGCCTCCTCTTTCCGCCCTCCCTCCCCTCCATTGTCAGAGCGCTTATGTGCCAGGGGGTGCCATGGGAGCGCAGGAGCCGACCTGGCTGCAAGCTTTCCGTGTGCCCAGCTGTGTGACGGAGTGCCGTGGGACCGCAGGGGCCGACCTGGCTGTGGCTGCTGCCCAGTGTGCTGAGCGACTCACCTCAGATTCCCAGGCGCTGTCCCTGCTTTAGCTTTGAAGGCCCTGTGTCCTGGCTTCTGCTCAGCCCCATGCAGGCCAAGGCTGCTTGCTCGTCCCAGTGCCCCGCCCTGGAGGCTGAGTCCTGCCCTGACATCCACAGGCTGCACTCCCTGTGTGTGACAGCTGTGGAC
>NW_004524580.1:35293187-35294653 GCF_000260255.1 Octodon degus | reverse complement strand
AGGCAGCATGGGCTTTGATCTGGTAGTCCCCTGAATTGTCCTTTCCTGCGGAGGAAGATGTCAGCACCAGGCGCCTGGACGCAAGACAGCAGCGGCTGAGTGATGGAGACAGGCAGGAAGGGCGCCACCCCCACTACACCCAGCGCTTTCCTTGGAGTTGGTGTCTGCTCAGGGGGAACTAAAGCCACGGAAACAGAGGTCGCTCCTCTGGCAACAGTGGGACAGTGCGATGCACACGGAAGAGATAACGCTGAACGCCGTGAGTGTGCAGCATCCGGAGATCAGAGAAAAGCCAGGGAGAGTGGTTGCTGCCTGGGCCAGCAGTGCCGTGTGTGTGGAGGGATCAGAAAAGGAGGAAAAATGTCTGAGATCACAGGAGAGGTCCCAGCTCATCGGAGGAGTGACTCTGAGCAGCCGCCCATGCACCCTTCCATGAGCACGGGTCCCTCAGCACGTATCTTCTGCACACAAACTGCACTGCAGAGGGGCCCCAGAAAGAATGCAGTCAGTAAATCACAGGCTTCTGTCAGCAGCATGTGTTCAAGTATGCACAGAGGCGCGTGTGTGAGTGCATGTGTGTGCACGTGTGTGCATGTGTCCATGTTGTGCACATGTGCGTGCACGTGTGTGTCCATGTGTGCAGTGTGTGCGTGTGTCCATGTGTGTGTTCATGTGTGTACAGTGTGTCCATGTATGGGCACTGTGTGTCCATGTGTGTATGTGTGTGCATGTGTGTGTGTGTGCATGTGTGTGTGTGCTGTATGTAAACATCTTGGATGCTGTGAAGGGCACAGGGTGGCGCAAGGCATGGGACAGTCCTGGGAGCGATGCGGAGGAAGGCGCGTGCGTCTGCGCTTCGTCACTGTACTGCACCAGCTGTCGATCCCCTGGCTAGGAGTGCAGCCTGCTGAGCCCACAGTCTTGGACACAGGGCACGGCACCTGCCAGCGCAGGCCGGGAGCAGCCAGGGCCACCTAGCTGGGTCCCTTCCTGCGGATGGCAGTGACATATTGCTCGGGGAGGTGACACTTGCCTGGAGAAAGCCAGAGCACTGGCAAAGTAGCGCTCCGGCTCACAGAACAGTCTCCTCCCAAGAGCCTCCTTAAATCCCCTCCAAGCTCCATGCCACAAGGACTGGGGCCTCCGGAGCCACCAACTCCCAGGCCCATCATCCTGAGGACCAGGAAGGCACAAAGCAAGTCCAGGTGGAGCGAGAACCTTCCGCTGAGAGAGTGGCGGGGAGCAGGCCCTGGGCAGACTCACAGTATCAGCTGATGGCCCAGAGGGGCACAGCCCAGCATGGCAGAGGGTGGGTGGCTGCCGTGTTGGGAGGCAGCAAAGGGAGGGAGGACAGGAGAGGAACTGGCTTGGGTGGGGACCCTGGGCCGCCGTGGTACATTTGGTATTTTTTTAGATGGGTCCTGAAGGCAGGGAACTGGGGGCAGAGGATCCAGCTGTGTGGTAAG
>NW_004524580.1:35260370-35292312 GCF_000260255.1 Octodon degus | reverse complement strand
TCGCACCCGCGAGGGAGTTTTCTTCAGTGACCACCCAGGGGAGTGAATGTGCGCACACTCACACACACGCGCGCACACACCCCGCCATCAGTGGCGGCCAGTGGTACTCCACAACAGATATTCCAGGTCACCCCCACCCTAGTGACAGCCCCCATCACCGCCTGCCATAACCAGCACTTACATGTCATTGTCCTAGAGACCCTGCCACCCTGGGGTGGGGCTCGGTGCCCAGCTGTGGTTGGTCACGTGTGCCGGCCTCTTGGTCACCAGGGCGCGCGCTCTGCCGCGGCCTCCTTGG
Organism: Octodon degus; assembly: GCF_000260255.1. Classification (NCBI taxonomy): domain Eukaryota; kingdom Metazoa; phylum Chordata; class Mammalia; order Rodentia; family Octodontidae; genus Octodon; species Octodon degus. Next base: position 35,292,014 of record NW_004524580.1, on the reverse strand, counting down.
CTGTGTCTCCTCCGAGAAAACCTGCAGCGACTTTTACCCAGTTGTCAGTTGAGTGACTTAGCTTTTCTCATTGATGTGTAGGCACTTTGCATGTTCTGGACACTGGGCTTTCACCAGTTTTATGTGCTACGAACAGTATCTCTCAGGTTTTGTCGCATGCCTTTACGGCGTCCTGAGATTCTGAACTGCAGTGTAGTTGACTTTGCCAACTATCTTTATATTTTTTATATTGTTCTTATATTCAGTTTAAGAAAATAACCTTTAACCTGGCTTAGTAAAATAACTATTTTATTCTACATTTTTGAAAGCTTCGCCTTTCACAATTAATTTCTGCGTCCCATGGAACGGATTCGCGTAGGAAGCGCGGATTAGGGCGACAGGCTCGCTGCGTGGCGACCACGTGCTCCCGCGGGGGCGCCCGGTTCTTGGGGTTGGTTGTTGGGCCCCCGCCCCCGCCCCGCAACCCCGCGCGGGACCACGCGCCTGTAGCTTGCTGCACCCTGCGCGAAGCCTTAGGGGGGCTGCTGGTGCTGCTCCCCTCACCCGTTCTCCTCTAAGAGTTTGGTTAATAGAGGAAACAGGATCACAATGCGTGGTAAATGTTTCACAGTTTTAAAAATTGCTTCCACTAGTAGACACGTGGCCGTTCTTCTTAAGTCCTCGGTGATCTCCTCGCGCAGCGCGCAGCTCACCGAAGCGGGCTCTTTCTGAGGCGGTTTTCGAAAGCTTCACAATCTTCCTGCGAAGGTGCGCCGAGCGCTCGGGGCTGCGGGGCCTGGCGCTGCCCGAGGCCACGTGTTCGCTCCTCTTGCCTTACCACCTTTGGGTTGTCCAGACTTTCATTCCTCGTTTCGGGTTCAGCCTCTACTAGGTTAAAAGTGACGTGCGAGGAGTCTCGGCCTGCACCCGGCAGGTCTGAAGTTCGTGTCTCCACTTCTTCAGCTCTAGCGTGCTGCCTGTGATCGCTTTTGCCAAGTGGCTGCCCATTATCTGAAGTGTCCTCTTCCTAGTCTATCTTTCTCATAATTTAATTAATGAGATGCACTGCTACGTTCTACTTCTCATGTTCCAAGTTTCCATCTGTGTCCTTGCCCTTTTCTGTTTCTTTCTCACCTCTGGTGCTTGCTTCCCCAGGATTACGTTCCCTCTTCCTGATCAAAGCTTCCAAAGTCTCCCTGGCAAGCGCCTGTCACTAGTAAATCTGGTTTGGATACAATGAAAATGTCCTTATTTTTCCGTGCTGAAGGTGGTTTTCCCGGGGCCTGGACTTGGACAGTTCTGTCCCCAGGAGCACAGCAGTGTTGTGCCACTGTGCTGAAGCCCACGTATTCCTGCAGAAGAGTCAGCTGAGAGCTGGTCCCGCTTCTGCTGCTTGCTCTCCTTTTCAAGTGTACCCAGTCACTTCGGACCGTTCCGTCGTACTTTCGCTGTATTTTTGTATGCCCTATGCAGTTACCTGTGTGTGCTTAATAAATGACAGTGAAATGTGATGGCTTCGAATACGTTGCTGGTTAGCCCCACTCCAGCGCGAGGAGCTGGCCAGTCTGGTGTGTGCTTTGGCCTGGATACTGGGGTTTTCGGTGGTTCGTCCCCTTCGCTGGCAGGTTAGTGGCTGCTGGAGCCCAGCCCTGGGCCGTTGTGCGTGCCCAACGGGGCCTCCCCAGTGTCGAGGCATACTTCCAGTAGGGAGCCTGGCTTCTTCCCACAAACAACAGAGAGAAGCAGAGAGAGGGAGAAAAGGCAGGTGTGAGGAAGAGGCGGCGGAGGAGACACTGACCAGAAGTCACGCGGCGTCATTCTCTCTCCATCTGTTCCTTGGAAACAAGTCACTGAAACAAATCCTTCAGCAGGAAGAGAGCCCTGCTTTTCAGAGGGGAAAGAAAAATTCAGAGCCGAATTTTAAAGTCATATTTCTTTCAATACTGAGCAGATTTTCCTGAGTTCTGCGCCCTGTACAATCCTAACAAGGCTTTTGGATCTCGTTCTCATTCCTTGTAACTCCCACCCTGTAGACTGCAGCTGCTGCTGTTACGCATACGTGCTCCCTGGACGCTTACTTCTGGGGATTCCTGGAGGTCCAGCCACTTCTTTGTCTTTGCTTTTGCCAGGGGAAGACCCCACAGTGGTTTCCAGGCTGACAGCCTTGCCACGAATTCTGGCCCACGACTAGCTGAGGGTGGCGTGGAGCTCTGAAGTCTTGGCCAGGACCGGGCCATGCCCCAGGATGCAGGGCCGACTCGGAGGAGCCTCCCGTCTCCCTGTGAGACTGGCTCTTCCTTCCCACCCACAGGGCTGTCCCCAGGTCTCCTCTCCATGCTGCTGTCCTCTTCTGTGCTTTCCTTGTGGAAACCAGTGTCCGTGCCACTAGACAACGGGCTGCTCCACTTGCCGCCCTTGTCACCCTGTTGCTGTTCCTGTGGCCAGGCGGGTCCCCTCTCTGCCCAGCCCCCTGCACCCTCCCACGCACACACGCTTCTGCAGACCTGCCTGCTTATGACTGAAGCAGCATGTTAGGTTTTCCATGACAGGCTTTTTTTTTTCTGGATTCTTGTCCTCTGGAGTGCCAGACACGGAGATGCCCAGAGAGCTCTTTACAATTCTGAGTTCCCTGGTCCACCCTAGAGTTGGGAAACTGGCAAATGGGACACGCCTGAGATTGAGCCAGGTGCACACATTTCTCTAAAGCCTCCCCAGAGGCCCCCAATGCTGCGTGTTCAGAGCTAATTATTGTAATGAAAACGTGGTCTGGAAGCAGTGCAAACTCAGCAGGAGAGCTGAGTCGGCCCACAGAGTGGGGACGGCGTGGTGGCAGAGGCAGTGGTGTTTCGTCTTCTCAAGCCCTCCCTTTTGCCCTCCGCGGCTGTGCACAGCTTTATGGAGTGGGAGTGTCAGTTGCCCGCGTCGCTCCGTGCCTGCAAGGCCCACTCCTGCACAGTCATGAGCTCCCCCGAAGCCCGGGGCATCCAGAGAGCTTGGCGTGACCTCAGAAGACCCGCATGGGTCGCAGCCCCGTGTGCCCCCTGGGAGCAAGTGAGGCTGGCACCACCAGTCCAGCAGGCCAGGTTTGAGCCCTGGTTCCAGAGCACATCTGCTGTGTCCACAGGCAGCAGGGTGCAGCTTCCCCTGCCTCGATTTCCTCCTCTGTTGACAGAAGGTAATAGTTCCTACCCTCTCTGGCCCTCGAATGCCTTGGCCGGCACCTGGCCCTGGGGGACATTTCTAGTTTTCATCTTTGCCGCCCTGCTGTGGCTCTTGAAAGCACGAAGGGTGAATAGGGCGAGGGGTGTTGTCCTGTCCTTCTGCCCAGCATGTTTGATGTCCTGGCCTCCGAGTACTCGTGGAGGGTGGACTTCAAGCTCGAGCCCCCCATCCTCTCTAGATTTAGCTCCCAGTAGTGAGAGTAAAGCTTCACAACTCTCTGGGCGACTGGAAAGCATCTGGCGCCGAACTGGACCCAATCCAGACGTGCCCTCGTCCTTGTGCTGTGCTGCAGGGTTCATCAGCCCCATGCAACAGAAAGTGAACTGGAGCTCAGAGAGCCGAGGACGAGGACCCTGCAGGACTGTCCAGGTGACTGGGACCACGTCCCTCTGTCTACGCGGTCACCCTCTTCCAGGGCATTCTCTGCAGGGACTGCTGCTCAGCCTGGCCCAGGTGGCTGGCCACCGCCTGCTCTGCCTGCCAAGCTCTTCCTCATCCCTTAAGACGCGACACAAGGACCAGGCCCAGGGTGGCCTCCTGGGCCCTCCACCAAGGAGAGCTGTTCTGCCGCAGCGCCTCCACTGGGCATTGTGTGGGGTTCTTCTTGGCGCCCTGGTCGCCCCCACTCATTTCACACCCCTGAGCCTTCTGTGCTTCCCTGTACTGTGCCTGGGGCCCGCAGCTGGTCGTGTTCAGTCCACACAGCCCACTGCACGGCCTAGAGGCTGGTTGAGGTGCGCTGACTTAACAGCAGAGGTTGCGTCCAGAAGGGCTGCAATTGGCACATCGCTAAGCGTGTGTGCCTTAAATCTAGTGACACTGCGCGGGTGACTTTCTTCCACTCGTGGAGGGGAAGCGTGTGAGCACACCTTCAGCCCGACGCCTGGCTGTCGTGTAGCTATAACTCCCAGAGCACGGTGCGCAAGTCCACGCGCTGCTGGACACCAAAGTCTCGTGAATCGCCGAGGTCCGCCTCCGGCAGATCCTGGTCCCCAGGCCGGGCCGCCCTGTGTGGCTGCTTCTGCTTCGTTCACACCTGGCACGAGATTTGAAAATCAGCAGAGGTGCCGGATTGCACGAGGAGTCCTGCTAGCTCAGGGCTGCAGTGGCCCAGGAACAAGCTCTGCAAAACGATCCCCCAGGAGGAGGCTTCGTCCCAGGTGACCGCCCAGTTGCCGTCAGCCAGGAGAAGCACCCGCGAGGTGGAGCCAGCCGCTGCCGGGGCTGCGTTCCAGCAGGCTCTGCATTTCCGTGATGCCTTTTCATCCTGTGACACGCAGCAGAAAGTTAATTGAGGCGGAACAGATCAGGCACGAGGTAAAAGCAGAAGAGGACATATTACACGACGCTGAGGGTTAGTCCACACTGGGAAGAAGCACAGAGCTAGAAGCCCAGGCATGCCGGAAATTTATTTTGAAGCTGCTTGAACAAGGCTGTGCCCCAGATCTGCCTGTCCCTAAGAAAACTGGAGAACAGAGGCAGTTAGGCTGCTCCAAGTCCTTGTGTCTAGGGGGATGTTCGGAACTCACGGGAGTGGCGATCGCGTTTACGTCTTGATCAGCCGTGGCATCCTTGTAAATGACAGCCAGCTGTAGAACCCTAGCATGTCCACGCTCGGAGGCCGTCAGGTCATCGTGTGGGAATATCCCCCAGAAGCGCGGGGCTGGCGCTCAGGTTTCTGTTGGATGATCGTGCTGCTGTCTGTGTGCACCGTGCAGGCTGTCACGTGGCTGGCCGTGGCGTTGGGGGAGAATGCAGATGACACAGGGCGCCCGCACAGGAAGTGTGGGTGCAGCTTCGGGCCAGGGTCCGAGTCGTGAGCCCTGCTTCCTGCTAAGCCACACCGATTTCACCGGCCCAACACCGCCTCCCGAGAGCAGAGCTGGTGCTCGTTCTCCGGAAGAGCAGGAGCACGGATGGCCACCACATGTGGGCTGCCTCTCCTGGCTGTCCCACCAGGTGGCAGTTCTTTAGCAGCTCACACTGCTGAATCTTTCTAGAGACTCCAACTTAGCCATCAGAGAAACAACTCTTTCCATATGCTCAGTGTATCTAACACTTACATAGAGCCCGGGACTGCAACAAGGAGAAGAAATGACCTAGCTGGGCTTGGGAACAGCCCACCACCGCCCTGGAGAGCCGGAGGTCCAACCGGTGGCTGCAAGGCTGTGCGGACATGGGCAGCCACAGGGAGCCCCCCCTGCCGTGCGTCCATCCACCCATGTGACCAAACTCCCGCAGAGCCAGGAAGTGTCCGTCGGCACCAGCCCTCGATGTCGCAGTCCCCTTTATGGACTTGGTCCTACAAAATGTATTTGTGCTGCTTGACACATAGCAATCACACGTACTCGTGGGGTGCAGTGTGACGTTTTGGTCTAACTGTACAACCTGTGATATCGTAAGCCACCAGGAGAACGCGTGTGCGTCACCTTGGACCCTTCGCTCTCAGTTGGGCTCATTCGGAACCCTCTCCCAGCCATTCTGGAGTGTGCAGTTGCTCTTGTGGCCAGGTTAGCTGCTGTGCTGTCGTCTGAGATGCTCTGACGATCTTTACTGGAGGCGGGCTTGTCTCTGGCTGGATCTCAGCAGTGTGCGCCTCTGGTAGGATCGCCAGGTGAGCACGTCTGTGATCACTGCATTTCCAGGACCCGATGCCGCAGCAAAGAACACAGAATAGAGGGCCGGGGAGATGGCTCAGTGGAATAAGCGCTTCCCTGGCAAGTGCAAGGGCCTGAGTTCAATGCCCAAAAAAAAAAAAAAAAAAAAAAGAGTAAGGTAGTACTCGGTGGGCCTGATAGTTCAGTGGACTAAAGGACCTGCTCAGGCAGAGGGCAGGGACCACGGTTCGATCCCCAGTGTGCTGTGTGGGCCCTGCCCCCAGGGTGTGCTGAAAGGGTGAATGAGACTGGGCATGGTGGCGCATGCCTATAATCCCAGTGCTTGGGAGGCTGTAAACAGGAGGGTCACTACGAGTCTGAGCTATGTAGTGAGACCCTGTAGGGCCTGTACTTATGAAACACTTTAAAAAGAAAAAGAATGAGGAAGTACCCATTGGGATGTGAACTGGGAACTTTCGTGGCTGGCGTCCGCAGCACACGTAGCTCAGCCCAGGTGTGCGCTTGGGTCAGAACACATTTCTGGGGGCAGGTGCTGGGGTGGTGCTGGGGTGCTGGGCTCCTCTCTGCCTCGACGGAGGGTGGCTTGTTAGTGGGTCTGATTTCTGACTTGTGAATCGGATCTGTTGCACTATCTCAGCTGCTACGGTTCATTGATTAAACATAATTCAGTTTAAAGCACCGCCACTATGTGCTCAACGCTGAGCAGGAGTGACATGGGGTGCCTGGTGCTTGTGCTTCCCAGAAAGGATTCAGAACGGTCCAGGCTCTTGGGCTTTGGGAGAACCTGGGGGGAGCTCCAGGAGGCGAAATGGTCAGAGGAACCAGAAGGCCAAAGTCAGTCTGGGTGATCTTAGCCGGAGCCCAGCAACGCCCAGGCGCCGGACGGGAGACAGCAGGGTGCCAGCCTCGTGGTCACGGCGCAGTGGAGGGCCTGGCTCTCAGGGTGGGACTCTCTTTTCCCTGGCTATCGTCGATTCCCTTCACTGCTGTAGCTTTGTAAACCCTGCTGCTGTGGGCCAAGATGGCGGGTAACTCGGTCGCTCTGGGGAGACTACAGAGATAGGAGCCCTCGAAGAGGAGACCAGCGGCAGAACACGTGCAGGTGCTTTCAGCAGCCGGAGGCAGCCTGGCCCTGGCCCACCGTGAGGCTGGAGAAGGGAGAAGGGTTTTTAAAAGCTCTCAGCCTGCAACAAACCACAGCTGGAGATCACACAAGAAGAAAAATCGAACAGCCCTGTGTTTACAACTGTTGTATTTATCAACGCATGCCTGCTGTATCTAAAGAGTTTCAAGCAACCTGTGGGGAGAAAGGTTAACAAGGATTCTTGAATTCTACATGATTTTTAAAGTTGAACTCTGAGCTTCCTGGAAGCCAACATTAAAAAAAGGTCTACTTGGTCAGTTGGGAAATTTTTGTTCCAAAAATGACAAGTTAAAGATCCTTTATAGAAAACTCAGACCTTTAAGGGTTTTATGCGTGGAACAAAACGTTGTGGTGTGGATTTCCCACCTGTGGCGGTACCCTGTTGATGCTCCGAAGGCCTCAGACTCCGGAGCAGTTCTGAGCCGGTGTTCGAATGCAGGTCAGTCACCCTGCTTTGTGTCCTCTCTGTCCTGTGGAGCCGTGGCTTCACTTGGGCTTTGAAGGAACCGAACCAGGACTCCTAAGGGTGTCGGCCCAGTGTCCGCTGGACAATGTCCTCTGCCACTTTCCCACAAACAAAGCTGGTGTGTCAAATCTGCAACAGACCTTCCCCGGCCCAGCTTCCCCGTGAGTTCCCCGCTTCCATGTGCAGCCTCCCCACCGGCCCTTGCTCAGCCGTGGGAAGAGGTCTGGGCTAACTTCTTGAAGCAAGAGAAATGAGGCTCCGGTGAGCAAAGGCAGGGCCCACTGACCTCAGCCACCATTGGCCAGCGCCTGCCTGCCCTCCTGGGGTCCACGAGGAACTACCTCATCCCAGGCAGCCTTTCCCTGCCACGCTGCTGACCCAGGGCCTTTCCCACATCTGGCAGTGACAGCAGCATTCGCACACAGCCCGCCCCTGCAACAGGAGCGCTGGGCCTGCCCAGTCCTGTGCCCAGGCCTCTGTCCAGCTGCCACTCCTCGGCTGCATTCTCCGAGCAAGGGAGGGCGTCCGTCGTCCACAGACGTTGCCACGGCCATGCAGCCACCAGGCCCTGCCCCTGTGCCGTCACCTCTGTCTGCCCGTCCTGCACACTGCCCCCGTGGCTCTGCATGGCCTGGCCACAAGACGGACTTGGGAGTGGGTGTTTGGTTCTTTTTCTGTTTTGCTGCAGCTCTCAAAGCAGCACTCAGCACATGAGCAGCACCTGTCAGTAGCTGCCAGGTAGACAGTATATGACCACTTACGGCATTTTGTTTTCACCTTTTAATAAAGATTAAATACCACCCTCTTCACTTTCAAGCACCCTACTTCTATAGAAAAATAAAACAGCATAATTGGAGAATACCAGTACTTGGTGCTTCACATACCAGTACTTGGTGCACGGCCTTCACACACTCACAAGAACAGCCAGAACGTTAGACACCTTGGTCTGAGGCAAGACTCTGACAGAGGAGGAGCAATCAAATAAAATGACAGAAGTTTTCAATGAAAATCAAAGAAACTCATAGCATAAGTGAAAACAACACACATCTTAAGATTTTTTTGAAACAATGGAACAGATGCTCCCAACCTCCAGATAGAAAGCTGATACGTTATCCAGTGCAAAGAACTAAAACCTAAAGCTCAGAAACCAAGTGGCTGGGCGCAGCGTACACGTGTAAGGCTAGAAAAGTGAATCCTGAGTGCAGCCCTGGCCCCCCTCCAGAGCTTGTGCACCTCGGCAGAAGGGCCTGGGCTCCCTGGGCCTGGGTGGGAGGAGGCGGCCTGGGAGTGGCATGGGTGAAAACTGTCCCCAGAGTGCATCTTTAAGAAGAGCCAAACCCAGGGCTGGCCAGGTAGCTCCTTGGGTTAAAGCGCCAGACACAGGGGCCAGGTTCAATCCCTGGCATGCCATGCCAGCCCCGCCCCCAGGGCATGCTGAGACGGCAACTGAGACTGGGCGTGGTGGCACTCGCCTGTGATCCCAGCTCTTGGAAGGCTGAACACAGGCGGATCACCACAGTCGGACCTAGTAGTGAGAACCTATAGACCCTGTACTAAAGTACAAAGAGCCCAACCCAAAGTACTCAGAGAGGCGGTACCTCTGCCCAGAAGAGGCCATGTGAGGGAGAAGTGGCGGCCGCCACGCATCTGTGTGTCCCGGGACGCAGCGGCCTCAGGTGGCAGCGTGGAAGCTCTGCCCTTCTCTGTGATCTCTTCCTGTTTCCCAATATCAGAGACTGAGAAGGAGAAAGCAAAGACTCACAGGTGGACTCAGCAGGAGTCTGCAGGGCAGGGCTCCAGCCCATCTGGGGCATCTCAGGCAGACGGGGCCGTGGCTGGGGCCCCTGGACGGTCTCCAGGTCCCTGCAAGCCCAGCCTTGCTGCTCTGCCCCCTAGTGCCCTGGGCAGGATGTGCCCTCGCCCGCTCCTGGAGGCGCTCCCACGGCACCAGCGGCCATCTCCTTGGGGACAGGAGCACTTTGCTTCTGACATATTCCTAACCCTGAGTGCGCTCGCTAAACTTGAGGGTTCAAAGGAGCAGTTTATTTTCACCGGTGTAAGTCACAGCACATACTGACTACCCTCCTCAGGTATGCCCCGAGTGGGGCTCTCGAAGGGATTCTGGGGTCCCCATGTTTACCTGGGAAGATGGGGAGCCCTATTCTCAGGCCTTTGGACAGAAGCAGGCTCGAGCTTTGTGCTACCAGGCTGGGAGCCATTTCCTTGTTGCTCTGTGGCTTTGTGCAGTGGCTCCCTGGGGCGCCACCCACTGAGCTGCATCCCCGGCCGTGCCTAGTTGTTTGCTGAGGCGCAGTCCTGCTGAATTGACTGGGCACTGCCCCCAGCCTCAGTGAGCCACTGGGATTCCAGGTGTGCGCCAGCCCCGTGTCCTCGTTCACTGTTCTCCCTGCTCGTGGCTGGGATGGGGAACAGGCAGCAGAGTGGCCCCCCTCCTGGGTCCTGCCCTTCCCTTCCAAAGCAGCAGCTGCCTTGAGCTGAACCACAGGAGAGGGACTGGCAGGAGCCGGGAGAGGGGCGGCTCCAGCCTGGAGGTCTGGGTAGTGACACCCGGTGAGTGTGCGGGCTCTGTGGGCTGCGGTGGTGTGTGAGTAGGCAGAGGAGACGGCTTCATTTCCCTAAGCTAGCAGAGCCTGGGGACAAGGGTACCGAGATTCATGAGCCAGGCATCGTGGACAGCGGGCACAGAGCCGTTCGTGCTGCCACAGAGCCTGTGCAGTGACTGCGGAAGGTGAGGCGTGCAGCACTCTGAGCAAGGCCCCAGGGTCCCCGATTCCCTGGTGCCACCTCCCCAGGGGTCCCCGAGGTTGCCGCCCAGTAGCTGCCGGGTGGGAGGAACTGCTGCATGGGTCTGGCTGGGCTTGGCTAGGACCTTGGCAGGTACCTGCCTCGCAGAGGCCTTCACCAGGAGCACGGGGACTTCTGGGGAGGAGGCAGGATGCGACGGGGGTGGGGTGTGCACCCATGCACCCCGTGGAACAGGTTCTTCTGGGCCATCCCTTGAGCGGGGACACGTGGCCCATGGCTGTGTCTCCTCCCCTCACCAGCTGCCTCCACCCGCCTGACTGTGTGTTCCCCCAGGAACATGTTCTAGAAGGTCTGCTTCCTGTGTGGGGCTCCCACACCGCACCGCTCGGCTCCGTCCCTCCCAAGCCCGCCAGGCCAGGCACTCGGAAGAGCTGCCCCTGCACTGGCCCCCGCGTGTGAGGTCACTCAGCGTGAGAGAGCAGTCTGCTGAGCTCACCGATGTCAAGGCAGAGAGGGCTGAGGGACGCGCTCAGGGCCGCAGGAAGGCTGCGGGCGGGCGTTGGAGCTGCTCTGGCCCTGGCCCTGGACGCAGACATCTGCAGGAGGCAGCGCATTGGGCAGGGAGCCCGGCCAGTTGTCATGCCCATGCAGGGGGCCAACCCTGCCCGAGAGCAAGCCCCACCCCACCCGGTGCAACGGCAGGGAGCCCACTGTGGAGACCACAGGGGCCCTGTAGCTGCTGCTTTGTGCTCTCCCCACCAGCGGGGACCGGAAGTGCCGTGATCACCGTGCAGGCTGCGGAGCTGCACAGCTTCCAAAGAGCAGTGGCTGAAAGGATCCAGCCGCCACAAGGAAGGCAGCCCAGTGCAACTCAAGAGAAGGCTCAGAGTCTTTGTCTTAGGGTGCCGTGGTCCCCGAAAGCCTTCCTTCTCACCTGGAGTTAGCAGAGCACACAGGCCAGGACAGCCCAGTGTCCACTTTGAGGCCAGCTGCATGGGACTCGATTGTCCCCATGGTCCCCGCTGGGTGGCCCTTTTGGCTGAGGGATTCTGGGCTGTGGACGGGACTGTGCACAGCAGGAAAGTGGGCAGTGGCAGAGTCTCTCTGAGGTCTACATTATGTATTTGTGCTGGAGTGATGATTTTAAAAGGAGCTCAAAAATTGATCAAATCAGTCACACCAGTCCATGTGCCATCCTTTTGGGGATTGTTATCACCCCGAGGCCACCTTGCATCACCCAGCAGGTGTGCGAGGCCGCCTCTGGCTTTCCTTGCCCGCCACTGCACTTGGGGTTGGTCTGGAAGTCTTTTTTTATTCTGAAGGGCTCTGGCTGCAGAGCGGACCCCAGGGCTGAGGGCAGGATGCGTAGTTGTGAGTCTCGGCAAGCAAAATGTCGGCCTCCTTTCCCTGTATGTGAAATGCTGGTTTATAGTGCCTGCCTCATGGTGTTGCGGTCAGCGTACGCGGTGTGTGTCCAGGCAGTGGAAAGAGCCTGGTGTCAGCCGATGGGAATTCACTCCCTAGAGTCAGGCAAACCCTGACCCTGCAGGAGTCTTGGCTCCTGGCGGCGAATGCCACTGTGGCATCCCAGGAGAATACCTGCCACAAGCTGTGTGCCTCGGTGGCCCATAGGAGGCCATGGGATCTGACGCTGTGTCAGGGAGACCCGAAGGCCACGGTGCCACTCACCTGAGATGCCAAGAGACGAGGCAGCATCGCAGCCCTGGGAGGCCGGAGGAGACCTCCCCTCTTCCAGCCCATATCCCGGGCAGCAAGAGTGTTGGCACAACGCCATGGGCACAGGATAAGCACAGTTCAGAGGGAAACGTGGTGCAGGGAGCAGGCGCATTTTGAGCCGCTGGGCAGGGGTGGCTGTCCCGTGGGTCTCGCCTCGTCCGTGCAGGTCACTGCTCCCCTCTGACATGAGAAGGAAACCTCACAAAGCCAGTCAGTGAGCACAGAGTGGGAAGCACTGGGACCAGGCCCTTGAGGAGGAGCCTCCCGAGTCCTGGGGCTGGCCCTGCGGAGCGGGGGCGGGACGCGCGAGAATGTGGTAAGCTCGTGCAGGGCACACGGGGCCAGGCCCGGGCACTCAGCGTGCGGGCCTGGGTGCCAGCGTGGGACTGCCACCGTCCCTGCTGTGCTGATCCCGTTTCTGGGCTGCTGCTAAGACTGCACTCTCTACTTCACAGGGCAGCAGGTCCTGGGCTTGGTGGAGAACCAGAGTGACTGGTACCTGGGAAACCTGTGGAAAAATCACCGCCCATGGCCGGCGCTCGGAAGGGGCTACAACACAGGTAAATCCAAGGTGCTGCGGGCAGGGGGTGAGTTGTGACAGGGCCAGACGTGCCTTGCCTTGGAGAGAAGGTGGGCGACATCGAGGTCCTTTCCTAGCTGGAGCTGGCACGTTGGCGAGCCCTGGCCCCTTTGCCTGTGGTTTCTTTGACCGTTGATGTGCGTTGCACAGGCGGCAAAGCAGCCACGGCTGTCCCGTTGTCCCAGCAGCGTCGGCTGATTCTCCTCAGCCCGCTCCTGTGTGCTCTGGTCTATTGGGATCAGGCTCCTCCCATGTGGGTCCCAAGAGTGTGCTGGGGACACGACAGTCCCCAGGGCTCCTAAATCTCCAGCTCCTTCTTCACCGGCTGAGGTCACGTGGCCATGTGCCTTCCAGCCCCAAAGGCACTGGGCGCCAGCACCCCACCACATGCCCGTCGGAGCAAGGGCAGCACCTTTGGCAGAGCTCTTGGCCCTTCCGACACACGGCCCTCAGACACCCTGTGTCTGCGCAGGGTCCTGTATTCCGCTTGCTGCGGGTCCCTTCTCTCATCTCCACCTGCTTTCCAAGTGCTCTGCCCAAAGGCTGTCCGGTGGCCACACCGCACTGTGAATGGCCACTAGAGCAATGTGGCCTCTGCCCCCACGGCCACATCCCTGCTTGCTGGTCTCTTGAGGCCTCTGGGTCACTCGCCCCCCTTCCAGCCTCATTGCCGTGCAGGGGAGCTCTGTTCTCCAGGGAAGCAGTCTCAGGGTCTCATCAGGGTTCTAACCTGGAGCCCAGGAGCTGTGGGGAAGCCAGGGACGGCGGGGCCTGGGCCTGGGGACAGCAGCCATGAGATGCTGTGAAGGCCAGTTCTGGGAGCTGGTGGTCAGAGCCCAGAGAGCTCAGGCATGAGCACAGCGGCCCCGAGACCACAGAAGGAGGCGGTGGCCGTGCTGTCTGAGCGGAGCGCTCAGAGAGGCCACATGAGATCAAGGAAAGGAAGCCCAGGGCCCGTCCCACACAGCCAGCCGAGGCAGCAGGAGCCTGTGTGACACTACCCTGGGAGGGGACAGTGCTCCACGGATGGTAGTGGGCGACCCCGCCATGTGGAAACTGCACATCCCAGCGCTTCTGCTGGCCCCACTGTGTCTGGAGTCTGAGGGGTCCCGGGGAACCCCGCGGGGGCAGCTGAGCAGGGCAGAGGCTGAGCTCCCTGGCAGGGAGGGAGGCAGCACTGCGGTCACAGGGCGGCGCCTGTGGCCGGCGCATGTCACCCAGGCACCAGGCCCCTTGTGGGGCAGCATCAACCTCGCGTGACCCCGTGAAGCAGGCGCTGTGCTCTCTTGGACCAGTGGACACAAGCCCTGAGAGCAATGGCCTCGCCTCGTGAGTGAGGCAGCCTGCATCTCTCCCCAGAGCTCCCTCTTGAATGGTCGCAGCTTCTGGCTTCAGCTCTTTCAACAAGGCGCCTGGCTCCGTGGTGGTTCTGGAGCAGTCTCCAGGGCTGAGTGAGGCACAGGTGGGCCCGCAGGGTGCAGACACGGGGAGCTATCTCCCAGTGTGCGTTAGGCAGGCCCTGGAGAGCCCGCGGTGGCCAGAGCGAGTGGCAAAGCTCATGGCCCCCACGTGGCAGGGCTGGCCACCCAGGCTTGGGAGGTGAAGGGACGCCTCAGAGAAACCCACTGCATGCATCCGGCCTCTGTCTCAGCTTGCAGAATAACAGGAAAAGCGCACACAGCGCCCTGAGGAGCCGGAGCCAGCACCACGGTCACCAGCCTGTGAGGGTAACTGTGCTGCTCCCTCTGGCTGCAAGCCGGGGGATGGAAGGCCTCCAGCTCCAGCTGGACGCCCAGGGCTGCAAGCGGCTCCGCCTGCCGCTAGAGGAGCAGTGGACAGGCCAGCAGCACCGAGTGACCGTCGCGACACTGGAGCACGTGGCTCTCGTGTCAGGCTTGGCTATTTTAGGCCCAGCCTTGGGCCACACATGGGCAGATGAGTCACCAGACCTTAAGACCCGAGGACTCTGCCGGAGGGAGGGACCCTGCCATGCCAAGCCCAGCCACATGAGTGTCTGAGAGGGCTCTTCCACAGACCCCTGCGCCTTCCATGCCCTCCAGGGAGGCCAGGGCACAGGCAGGAGCAGCTGCCCTGGCCACGGGCCGTTGCCTGTTCAGCTGTGGCTCGTCCCCTCATGAAGCTGATGACATTCAGTGGGGACAAGCAGTGAGCAAGTTCGCTTGCCTGCTCCTCCTCATGTCTTGGTCTCAGACCCCCACACTTTCATACCACGAATTCAGGCTGGAATTGGATCCAGCCTCCTCAACAAGCTCTGTGTGCCCAGCCTTGCTGAACTCACCTTAGCCCAGGGGTCAGAAAGATCCAGGAAGTTGTTCTTTTTTACCTGTGTAGAATGCAGCCATCTCTTCCACTACTGGGAATAAAAGTTGCCTTTTCATATTACTTAGGAGAACCCGCCTGCTTTAGTTCACGTGTCAGCATCCCGGCCGTGCCTTACCTGGACAATCCCAGGAAGCATGCGCTACGCAGGGAGCTGCGTGCCCTGAGCCCTGACCCTGGCGCTGACCTCTGTGCCTGCTGGGAGCCCCGCTGTGGGGCACGGGAGCCGGGCGCAGCTTGTGCTTCTCTTCCTGTGTGCAGCGGTCTGCACGCAGGTCAGACCCCACCGTGGGCACAAGCACCCGCTGAGCAGCGGCATCCTGCCGCCCGCACCCCCTGCTGCCCGCGCCCCCTGCTGCCCGCGCCCTGCATCAGCCTGCAGAGTGGCCATTCCCTTGCAGGATCCGGGGAGGCACCCACATGTCCTCTTCGTTTTTCTTTCACAAGCCAGTGTCCCGGAGCAAGTCCAGCAGAGCTGCCCTGGCCGCCCTGGCCCTCCCGAGCTGCTCGAGCTCCCTTTCATCGGAGCAGAGCTGCAGGAGGCGGAAGCCATGGGTGACTTGAGGCACCGCCTCGCCCCTCCACAGGACGTCCACTCCTGACACAGTGTCCACACCTCACTTCCCGGGGCTAGGAGCTGTCACTCCACTGGATCTGCTGTCAGCAGGATTTAGGCCAACGGCGGGTGTTGTCAGCTCATTAAGATTCAACTCACTGCAGTCCGGGAGCTGATTGATGGGGGAATATCTGGAAAAACAAATGGCGGAGAAGGAGGGGAAGGGAAGAGGACTGAACGCAGGGACGATGGGATGAGTGAGGGCGGCAGGCCCAGAGGAAGAGGCACGAGTCCAAGGTCACAGCAGGACCCCACTGCGCCCCAGGGAGGCCATTCCTCCAAGGGCACCGTCACATTACTTGGAGGAGGTACTTTCAAAACAACTTGAAACACAGAATATGTCCTGCTCCTGTTGGACTGCACAGTAGTCGGAGATGGGCAGTGGAGGTCTGGCCCTTGGAGGGGAGGACTCTCTCCAGGGAGCCTCACCCATGGAGCAGCAAGACCGAGTGTGCAGGGAATGGCTTCGCTCTGTGTGGGACAGCCCATGTCTCACAGGCATGCGGCATGACAGGGCACAGGACCATGAATGCCATGACAGGGATTCAGGAGAAAACCATTGACAACTTGCCAGAGAGCTGCGCTGGGAGCTCTGGAGGGATCTGTATGTACAGGTTCAAGAGCAGCCTGAGCCCAGTGCTGCCTCTGTCCAGCCGGGCAACGTGGTACACTTTTGTAATCCCAGCGCTCAGGAGGGTGGGACAAGAGGATCGCGGTGAGTTCAGCACAGCCTGAACTGCCGCGAGACTCTGTCTCAAAAAAAACCTAGAAAAGAACAGAGAGCTCCTCATGCCCTGAAAGAGTGTCATGATGCTTCTGTCTGTAGCGTCCAGACAGACTCAATTTAAATGTAGTTCGTTTGTTCATTCATTCATTCGCCGATCTGTTCGTTCATAGTGTAGCTCATTATTTAGTACTTGCTGCTAAGTAGCTCTCATTCTGGCAAGCTTAAGGTAGGAAAATACTTTATTTTAGAGGACAGATACCAGAAACCTTCCTTAAAAAATATTACTGTGCAGGAGAAGGGAGTTTGCCGTTCCCAGAAGAGTTTCCTGGGCCTTGAGCCTCACAGGGCCTGCATTCAGGGCTGGGCCCCAGGCTGCAGTCCCGCCCGCACCAGCATGTCCTCACCAGGTCCAGGAGCCACCCAGGAGCGCAGAGTGCGATTCCAGTGCTTGCTTCCCTTGCCTAAAGTCACACCTGGCCCATGCTGTACGGCTGTCTGTTGTCAAGGAAGTGGGGGGCGACAGTAGTACAGCACAGCAGTTCTGAGAGGTGGGGGAAGCCTCCCCACCTGGGGATGCGGGGGTCTCTTGCCCCAGCCACAGGGGTCTCCTGACCAAGTGCGGGGTGCCGGGGCTGCTGCATGCTGTGGAGCGGCATCCAGGCAGAGCCAGCTATTGGCTGCAGGCTGGCACAGCATGGCAGTGTCGTCTGTGTGGAGTCCCATGGACACATGCGCACATGCACGCGCGCACACACAGCCCCCGTGCGCCGCCAGCCGCTGCAGCTCATTCCAGCTTTCTGCTTTCCACACGCACAATCACCCACTTCTCTCCCTGCTTGCATTTCCTCTGCATTGTTATATGCTCTATTTATGTAAAAATGAAATATGGGGTATTCTTGTGAATTAATATAAACAGGTATGCTTTCTCTTTTTGAAGAATTGCTTCGGTTTTCCATTTGATAGATGCACCATAATTATTTCATTTCCTAATAACTGTTATTTTAGCTGATCGTAAGTCTTCCATTAAAAATGATGCCAGACATCCTTCTTACTCTTGTATTTCCAGCAAGTACCGATAGACAGTAGATTCTAAGGAGTAACACTGCTGTCTCAAATGCTGGACACCTTAATGTTGGTAGATCAGAAACTACCAAAAGTGCAAGTAGTTAAAAATAGACGCAGTATTTTAAAGCAGCCATTTTGAGATGAGCCTCCTGTATGTGTGCACTCGTGTGCAATTCTAAGCTCTTGGGCTTCGTGCACACGTGGTCGTGCCTGTGCTGGGCCCGCATTGTGTATGTTGCAGAGGAATCTGCATCTTTGGATCATCTACTGCGCGCCAGAAGCCAGCTTCAGCCCTTTCCAGATAGGCTCATGGTCATGGCCTGTGGCCACGTGACACAGCCATCTTGTGGCAGTAACTCCCTGTCCATGGCACTCTGCACCAGATTAAGGGGGTTAACTTAGCCCAGTACCCACAGGAGGGTGTCCAAGCCTTCAGATGTTCTTGCCTCCTCTGCTGATCATGCAGGGTCAGGAGTTTCTCCGTCACTCGCTTAGGTCCTTGCCTTGGCACCCTGAGAGCTGACAGGAGCTTTGACCCAATGCCAGACCTGTGTGTGGCTTGGGTTGCAGTGGGAGGTAAGAGGGCGGGGTGGGACCCTGAACCTAGATCTTTCTGCCACAGAAAATCGCCTGGCATCCACTCAGAGCCTGGCTGTCTTCAAGATGTTTTATTTACAATGGGAGGAAGCACCTGATGTCTGCAGTTCAGCATGCCAGTCTCTAACTTGACATCTTCCTGTGGGTTAGCACCTGTGACCCCCCATTTGGGGGAGGTGATACAGGTCAGAGAGGTTAACTGACTTCACCAGTGAGTGGAGCCATAGCGCCCCCTGCCCGCCTGCCCTGGGCCTTAGGCCCACTTTCCCTGTCTCTTCTCAGGCCGCCAGTGCTTGGCAGGGGTTGATGGCCCTGGTACACATCTCTGAGGGCTTTTCCAGCTCCTTCCCAGACATTGTGCTGTCCACTGCTCAGAGCCACTAAATTTTGTGGCTGTGGCTGCATATTGGAATCAACTTGTGGAGCCTCTTAGAGTCCTGTCACCTCAGACTAATGAGTCAGCACATGTGCAGGTAGGGAGAACCCTCCTTCGGTGCTTCCTAAAACCAAGCAGGGCTTCCTGCCTGCTAGACGTACCCACCCCCGCCCCCGGAGCTCCCCTCGCCTCTCCTGCTGTCCGTCTTCTTGCTCCTCTACCCTGTTTCCCTCCCACCATCCCAGTCTTGGGCCCACAGCTGCTTGAAGTGGAGCACATTTGTCCAAGAGGTCCAGCTGATGGGCTTGGGTGGAAGAGAACTTGGCTAGAGTCTGCCACTGTCAGGGACCCCCTGACCCTGACATCTCCAGTGATGACAGCACTAAGTGTCCTGTGGGGAGAGTGGGGTCCTGGGCGGGGGCAGCAGGAGCAACAGCAGACCTCTCTGTCCATCCCTGTGTCAAAGGTGCTGGTGGTTGCCCTGTGTGCTCCCCTGTGGCTGGCAGGCCTCGTATCCATCAGTGACAGCGTGGAAAGGGACGGATTTCCTGCCCTATGGAGCTCATTGTGAGCTGCTCCCTGTCACCACCACTGGGCTGAGAAGCCACTGTCCCCAGAAGCCTTGGGGCTGCACTTCTCTTAGAGCAGGGCTGACAGTGGGGCTGAGGAGCCTGGGCTCAGCTGGAAGGGACCCGAGAGCAGCGTTTGTCCGGAGCAGAGTGGCCCTGCTTGTCAGCCCTTCAGCACCCCCAGTAAACAGCTCAGCCACAGCTACAGTCCCAGAGACAGCTCAGCAAATGCAGACTTGGCTGTGTCTTCCGTGAGCCCAGCTTGGCTTGGAACAGCCAGGAAAATACACCGAGGACACAAGTTCCATCTGGGTAGTCTCTCTCCACCTCCTGTCTTCCTGGTGACAATTTTAACTATTGAGAGTTGGGCGGTCGCAAGCCAGCCCTGACTCTGCCCGTCATTGTGTGTCCTGGAGCCCAGAAAGGTTTTCACATTTTTAGCTAAGGAAAAAAAAAATTTAAAACATCTATGTGCAGCAGATGAAAGTTTCATGAAATTCAAATTTCAGCACCCATTAATGAAGCCCGGTGGCCTTTTTTACTTATTTGTTTGTGGCTGCTGGTGAGCCGCCGTGGCAGACTGAGTCCCCACAACAGAGACCTTTTGGGCTCCAGTCTGGCGGCCGTGAGGGAAGTTTGCCTCCTGGTTTTGCAGGGGCCTGGCAGCATGGCTGTGGGGCATTCGTGGGTCTCCTCTGTGCAGGTCTCTGGTGTCCAGTGAGTGGCGCTGGGAACTCGGCCCTCGAGTGTATGCCATCTAGAACTGCTGTCCATGGACAGGGCCCAAGCCCTGAGGGGGAACCAGGCAGGGGTGCCCCAGGGAGGCGCCCAGAGGCAGCGGGGCAAGGCGCTGTGATCCGGCCCCCAGCGAGATCCACTCTCTTGGGGCGCTGTGGGGAGCGAGCAGGGTCCTCAAATCCAGGCCCTAGGCACAGCTGCCGGCCTCTGGGCTATTGCTGCTCTCAGAAGAATGCCTCCTCCACAGCACCCAGCATCCACGCTTGTCACCCAAAAGACAGGCAGGGCGAATACCATGTGCACCAGATTCTGGCCAGCCGAAAGAGATCGACCAGGCTGGACCACTGTGCAGGCTGCGGGGTCCAGCCTGTGGGAAGACTGATGTCGGGAAGTCCAGGCCTGGTGGTGACAGGAAGTCCTGGCGGGGGCTGGTGGCAGGGGGCCTGCCCTGGGCACAGGGGCCTCTCCTGCGCGGGTCAGGGAAGAGGAAGCAGGGGGAAGGCTGGCCGGACAAGCCGGCCCCAGAGCTGGTGTTGCTGCCAGTAGGGAGGAGCTCTGGCCTCCAGGGAGCCTGCAGGCTGCACTTGAGAGACGATTAGGAGCCACTGGTCACCTGCCTTGGAGCTGGGGATGCAGTGGGAAGGTCCTCAGCCCCAGATGCACCTCGGCGAACCACCCATTTTACTAGAAGTGACTCGAATCTGCCCTTCGTGACTGAGGTGTCCGAGGGAGTGTGTACTGCTTCTGCCTGGGCTCTGAGCTTAGCCTGCATTCGGGGTTCCTTGGGTTTATTGCACGTGATGGACGATGAGGAGCAGGACACACTGGACATGTGGGGGGATGGCAGCAGGGGAGCCCACTGTGGTGCAGGCTTGCCTTTGCCTGGCTCTCAGTGGTCTTCCTGTGGCATCAGGAGTTGGCACAGCTGCGCACTGGTACGCGGTGGCCCCACTCCCCGGAGGACAAGGGCCCGGCACCTTGGCCGCCTTTCTTCACTCTGCCAGGTGGCGCTGATGCTGCTCTGTGGCCCCTGCACTCCCTTGGAGGGGGACACCATTCAGTCTCGCCACCTGTGGCAGCCACGCCAGGGCTGAGCACGGCACGCAGTCCCGGGCATCGAGCTCTGTGTGGGGCGCACCTTGGAACGTGCCGCTGGCCGTCAGAGCCAGTCACAGAGGCCTCTGAAATCTGTCTAAATGTGCAGATGAGGAAATGCGCGGCCCGCGACCACCATCCAGTCCCCAGAATGCACTTCCTCCGCTTCTCGTTCACAAGCCCCTTTGGTGAGGAGGACCAGCTTGCAGAATGTGCTCAGGGCAGCAGGGCTGACCTTGTGCCTGGAATTTTCCATGTGAGTCAGAAAGAGCTAAAGATGACTGAGATGAGTTTAAACAGCTTGCTGGAGAGAGGGGAAGCTTGAAGGAAAAAGGCAGCAGAAGGAGTGGTGGAGGGGCCGGGGAGGGGGTCTCTGACCTTTGTTATTTGATATTGTTTTACTTTGAGCTTTTCTGAACCGCAGGTGGCTTGGAAACAGAGATGGAGACGGGCGGGGCATGGGGTGGTCGATAGGATTGCTTCAGCTTGCAGTTCCTTGATTCCCAAGGAAACAGTGGAGCACGCAGCCTTCGCTTCCTACCCAGAAAAGCACCTGTGGAACAGGTCTTTATTGGCAGTGCTGGGCCCAGGACACCAGGGCAGCACTGGGTCCCGGCAGGTGTGCACGTAGGCAGACTGTGCGGTGGATGACCAGCAGATCAGCGGGAGGGCATGTACACTTGGAGGTGCTTCCTCAAGGCAGATCCGCCGACGGGCGGTTCATGGAAAAGTACAGGCCGGGCTTCTAGTCACTGAGAAGCACGCACTGAAATCCGTAGTGCAGTCCCAGAGCTCATGGTCTAAACCTATCCACGAAGGTCTGAAAAGGTCTTGAGTGGGAATCTGGAACAGGAGAAAGTCTCACCCACAGCTAGCGGGAAGAACCAAGTGCGTGGGCACCCAGGACACGGAGGGACACACGGAGATTATCCACGTAGCTCAAAACCAGAAGCAACCCAAAGGCTGCAAGATACTATAACGTAATGGATAAGCAGCCTAAGATGTCACCATCCTCTAGGGACACCCTGCATTATCACGAGCAGGCTGTAACTCTGTAGAGTAATTGGGATGGATTTCCCACGCAGTGTTAGCACAAAGTCCAGCCACAGAAGGACCCATGCTGTGGACTCGATGTTTTTAAAGCTCAGCAGTGAACGAACGACACTGTGGGGTAGACAAGGGCGCAGCGACAGCACGGCTTGCAGCCCCTGGTGAGCCCAGCCCTGTCCGTTCTTGGCTGCTTGGATTCGACCTGGTGAGATGACGAGGGCCTCAGTGTCCTCCAAGCACCACTGCCCAGGGTGTGAGCCTGGCCACCCTCCTGGCGACACCATCTTCTGCGGAGGGCGTGCCTGGCCCTCCCAGCACCCACGGCTGCTTCCGGCTGGACAGCAGTGGCTGTCGCACCGTCTCCTCTGGGCCCCAAGTGCCCGGCATGGGAGCACTGCCCTGTTGGCACAAAGAGTGCTCAGTAAAGGACTGCTGTCCTTCTGCGAGCTGGTGTAGCCCCATCCGTCCCCAGCAGGACCCCAACAGCCAGCAGGAGGGGTCAGTGGGAGGATTCCACCTGCTCTCTCTCACTCTCTGGTAAAAAGAACTTTTAGGAAAGAAAAATTTCAAAAGCAAGACTAGGGAAGCTTTTAATTTATTGGATCAAAAGTGAATCCTGGGCAACCTTAGCAGGGGAGTTTAAATTAAGTGGCTTTTAATAAACTCACTTTCTTACTGGGTCATGCATGAAAGGCAAACTCCAGCACTTCAAAGTAGAAGGGGTGACGGGGTAATGGCCAGAGCCATTTCCCAGGGGTCTTGGGGTGAGTGTCTCCTGCTCAGGGCCCATGCAGGCTTCTCCGGACCAGACCAGCCAAGCCCCAGGAGCCCCAGGAGCCCCAGGACAGAGGCGCCTGTCCAAGGGGATACAAGGAAAAATGCAGAACCGGGTAGGACTCGGGCAGTGACCCCATCCTGTGGATTTCAGGGGAGGTGGCTGGGGCTGGGAGCCAAAGTCATGAGACCAGAAAGCTACCCCTGTGCTACCCCATCTGCAGAGTGCCTCATGGGAAACAGGAGGAGAAGCGGGCCTGGCCACAGCCTGCTCCATGCCTGCTCTGCCGTGGGCCTCTGCATATGCTGCAGAATCAAGGGGCGCACCGTGCCTATCCCAGCCTCCTTCTTTACCTCCTTAGCCTGGCAAGGCACAGAGCAGGCTGCCGAGGAGCAGGAGGGAGGCATAGAGGTTGGGGAAGGCAGCAGAGAGACTGGCATGGAGCGGCCTCTGCGTGCGCTCCCAGCACGAGCTTGCGGCAGTGCCCTTGCCCAGTGAGTGTGCGAGTTCTGTGCCCAAGAGGTGGACTCCGTGCAGCAGAGACCTGGGTTCATGGGCACACTGGAGAGAATGCCCGTGGGCCTGGGAGAAGTGACACTGGCACTGCTCTCCTGCTTCCTGACTGCAGCCACCAGTTGTCCGTGGTCACTCTGAGTCACCCTCGGTGCCACTTCTGTCCATGGGGGACGGTCCCCAACAAGGCCTGGCTTTCCTGCCCTGGGTCAAGGTGGCAACTGCCAGACAACAGGAGTTGGATCGCAGCTGGTGGCTGCCCCGTTCTTCCAGCGTGACCACTGTCCCTCCAGCAGCTACTGCTCTGCGGGCTTCAGGCCCCTACGTGAGCTGGCTCTCAGCACACCTTGTGATGTGCTTACAGTCACAGACAGAGGCAAACACAAAGCGAAGGAGAAAGTGAGGCTGCACCCAGGCATGGTGGCACACGCCTGTTGTCCCAGCACTCAGGAGGCTGAAGGAGAGAGTTGTTGAGAGTTCGACACCAGCCTGGGCTGCACCGTGAGCTCAAGGCTAGCCTGAGCTGCATAGCGAGACTGTCTCAAAAAGACAAAGGGAAAAACACAAGTGAGGTGGCTTTTGCCACTTCCTAGCTACGCATGGGCCGTAGTCCCTCAGCTGTAAATGTGGAGATCCCACCTGTCTGCAGGCTTGCCCCATGTCAGGGTTGTCCCAGAGTGAGCTCCCTGGTCGCAGGGACCCAGCTCTTGCCTGATAGCTGTCACCATCGTTGTCACCATTTTTCATTTGTTCTCCTTTTTGCAATTGCACTGGCAAAACTCAACATCTGGATAATACAAGACAGAAGTCAAAAGCACTCTCCCCTCTTCCCACCTGTGCGGACACCGCCCTGCAGGCTGCCATGCTTGGGCTGCTGGCCGGCCTGTGCCTCGGGGTGCGAGGGGAACTCTGTTCTCTGATCCACAGACAAAGCAGGCTGCAGACCAGCTGCTCCGGGACGGGCCTTTGATTCTGAATGTTCATTCGCTTATTCATTTGATGCTGGCCCCGCATGCTCCCTGTGCAGCAGCTGTGGCAGGTGAGCCTCCGGCCTGCATGTCCCAGCCTGCCTCCCCGACAGGTGCAGTCACACTGAAGGCGCTCTGAGCTGGTGACAGACGCAGAGCAGGCCCATCAGGCAGCAGCATGTGCCAGCCAGATGCCAGAGTTGAGCGCAGGGCACTGCCTTCCCCTGCAGCAGAGAAGCAGGTCCCATCTGCCTGGGGCACACATGGCAAATCCAGTTAAGGCGGTTGGAGCTCAAAAGATCCGGCTTCAGCTGGACCGCTCTTGTTCTTTCAGGCAGAACTCACTCGGAAGCCGTCCCCCGTCTCCTGCACATACACGGTTTTAGTTCTGGTAGGCGTCGTGCAAGCTTCACACCATGTCTTCGTATCTCCGGGGCCCTTTGCAGCGTTGTGTGCGTATCTGTGCGGCACCACAGAGCTGAGCTCAGTGAGAGCGTGCGGTCATTCCTCCGGGAGATGCCCTTTCCAGCCCCTGCCACCTGGTGCACACCGGTGACCCTCTGAGGCAGACCCCCACCACACCTCGGGCAGCTGCACGAGGACGGCATGCAAGCGCTGACTTTCCGCATGATGGGCTTTCTTTCCTTCACTATTACTTCCTGCTCCCAGCGGCTGTGTCTAGGGGCTGCCCTTGCTGGCTCCTCCCATCATGCTGCTGTGGACACTTCAGGGGCAGTGCATCCCACACACGGGAGGGGAGCCGCGAGCTCCCAGTGGCAGGAGCTCTTGTTGTGCAAACTCTTGGAGGGGCAGGCACGAGACTCCAGTGCCATCTCCTCGCTCAGTATCGGGGCACCTTCCCTGCCCCCTGGGTGCTTTTGAGGGTTCGCTGTCAGTCCTCTGGGTCATCTGGAGTTGACCCGGACTCCCAGCTATGTTCCAGAGAAGAGACTGGGCCCAGGACCTGGCTCTTTGGAGCTCCAGGTCCCCAGTTACGTTTTGCACTCAGCTTCCCTAGCCGCTGCCCTCCCGTGTTCCCAGGATGCCTGCTGCTGCCTCACTCTGTGATGTGAGGGTACTTACTGCAGGCACAACCTGTGCTGGTCATAGATTTATGAGCATAGTCAGGTGTTTCCTCACATCTTAGCTCAATGCAGCCACTTTTGGATCTTCTTTCCTGGGGCAAGAGGGAAGTGAACCCCTACGTGCTGGTTCAGGTTGTGGGAGATGCTAGCTACCCGAAGGACAGTCAGTGCCTGCTCCTGCGAACTCGCCCTCTGTGGCCTGAGGCCTGTCTGGCTTGACCCTGGCACATCCTGTCTGTCCTGCAGGATCCTGTCCGTCCTTTGGGCTCAGTGGGCATCATCCACTGTAGGCAGCTTTCCCCTGCAGTGCCCTCCATCCGGGCCACGCCTTCCCTGCCCTCCATCTGGGCCTCGCCTTCCCTTCCTCCTCTGCCACCCTTGGACCGCAGTGCCGAGATCTCACTTCCCGCCCTCGCTGCTTTGCTCCCTGAGACCCACATCTGCATCCAGCTCCTGCTGAGCCCTGGTAAAGCTCATGCATAAAGCCAGTGAAGAAAGCTGTAGAAGACACTCAGAAAGCATGGGTTGGCTCAGGAGCATGGGAGCTAAGTTGAGGGCCAGCGGGTCCCAGGTAGCTGGCTCGCCAGGCTCAGGGAAGTGTACATAAGGGGCCGGGAATCCCACTCCCCAGCCCTGCGGCGCAGAGAAGGAAGAACTGTGGCCTCCCCCTTGCTCAGGCCCTAGCGGCCAGGGTCCACACAGGCTTCCCCACCAGTCCCCATGCTTGTCGCCTCCCCACCCCCATGGGAGGGCACACCTCTGCCTCAGCCCTTCTGGCCAGTAGCCAATCTGTGGGTCCTCGGGCATCACCTCAGGATAAGAGATGGCACAGTTTGAAACTCATGCTCTGCCCAGGTGCGGGCTCTCCCTGAGCTGGGGTTCAGGTCCCCTGGTGCCCCAAAGCCTCCCATTGGGCTGTCTTGCCAGTGCTCACTTTCGTGGGTGCTCTCATGTGAGTGCGACCAGCCAGCCGCGCACCCCACCCAGCCTGGACCTCTGCTGTCTCCCTGGGTCTCCGGCCCCAGTCTGCCTGACTGCATCCTCACCAGGCTGTAAGAACTTTTTAAAATGTAAACACTGGCCATAGCTTTTGACAGTGCCTCATCCATTAGCATAATTCTAATTCTAATTGGTGCTTCCGGTGATGTTAAGATGCTCATGTGTTGGAATAGTTTATAACTAACCCCCGATGACTTACACCACTTACTCCCTTGCTTTTACTTTGTAAGTATCTCTGTCACTTTCCTTGCCTGCCTTTAAGTTTGGGGTGATTTTGGCATTTCTAAAGCCACCCTCTGTGTTTGGGGGACCGTGTCAGCGCTGTGGGAAGCCACTTCTCGTGGGCCGCCAGGTTGGCTTCCTTTCTTCCCAACAGCGCACTCAACGAGCTCACACTGCTTGTTTGGGTGTATTTGCACCAAGGACATTGGCAGATCTGCCCACCCAGTTGCTGGGCTTTTCCCTGGGAGAGCTGGTGGTAGAACAGCGCCCTCTTGCCACAAGGGTGCATCACTGCCCTCTGGGCTGTGTATGCCGAGGTCACGGTGACTCCCAGGGCCAGGTGACGGCGGTCTCTGGAGCAGAGGCATGCTTTGAAGCTCCAGGATTGAGATTGAATGTGGCTGCTCTTGAGCAGTGAATGGGGCCGGTCTGGAGGAGCCCCACAGCCGTGTACACGAGAAGGAGAGGAAATCTGTGCTTGGAGGAGCTGGGAAGCCACAGGGCATGGCCCCACGTGCGGGCGCCTCAGTGGCCATCATCTGTCATCTGCCTCCAAAGGCCGATTCCGGATCCTGCGCTGCCCGCCACACCCGCACTTCACCTCCAGCCGCCCCAGCCCCTTCACTTACACCCCAGGACAGTGCAAAAAGCCCCTGAGCTGCACGGGGTTGGCTGGGGATCCCTTTCCTTCCCGGCTGTTAGAACTCTTAGAAATGCATGTCACCCTGCCAGTCCCGCCCCAGCGCTCTGAGCCAGGCCCTGAGTGTTGGGGGACCAGCGCCCGCCTGCTCTGAGCCGCCCTGGCATGCACGCTACACTTTCCTCCTCACATTTCAATTCGTGTTCTGAGCTCAGCAAGATATTTTACTGCTTCAGCGGGTTTACCCATGCAAAGGGCGTACGGGCTGTACACAGAAGGCTGGGCAGATGTGGGAAGGAAGGGGCGCTCCCCCTCGGCTTCTGGTGAACTGGAGGGCTGGGAACCAGTGTCTGCGCCCAGTGGCCGGCAGTTGCCCTGCAGCAGCTACCTCTGGCAGGCCATTGGAGCGATGACTGCCGAGAAAGCCACCAGAGCGGCTTTCCGTCCTCACAGATAAGCGCTGTGCAGCAAACATGTCAGAGTGTGGGAAGTGACACAGCAGGCCCGATGCACCTAGGAGGGGCACTCGGTCCCATCCCTGTTGTCACTGCTGTAATCAAACACTAGGAACAGAAGCTCCATCCCAACCACGTCGCACAGATATGTCAGTGGCATTGGATGCCACTGTCACCACTGTGCACCTCAGTCCTCACAGTGCTCCCAGAGGCCCCTGGAGGGCTGGGCCACTGTCTCACATGGCAAGCATGCTTGGAGAGCTGGCTCCCTGTTCTTGGTCGCCTGGCAGAGCCTGGCTGTGCCTGGGTATTCATCGTGAAGCCATGTGCCCTCGTGGTGAGGCCTCACTGACCAGGGTTGGGCATGGGGGCCACTGTCCCTGCAGGGCTGTGACTGTGCAGAGGGCCTGGCTCTTGTCCTCACTGGTGCCTCCACACTATGTCCCGGTGTCCCCCAGGGGTGATACTGCTGCTGCTGGACAAGCTGCGCAAGATGAAGTGGGAGCAGATGTGGAGGCTGACGGCAGAGCGGGAGCTCATGGGCATGCTGGCCACGTCGCTGGCAGACCAGGTGAGTGGTGGGAGCTCGTGGGCATGCTGGCCACATCACTGGCAGACCAGGTGAGTGGTGGGAGCTCGAGGACATGCTGGCCACGTCGCTGGCAGACCAGGTGAGTGGTGGGAGCTCATGGGCATGCTGGCCACGTTGCTGGCGGACCAGGTGAGTGGTGGGAGCTCGTGGGCATGCTGGCCACGTCGCTGGCGGACCAGGTGAGTGGTGGGAGCTCGTGGGCATGCTGGCCACGTCACTGGCAGAGCAGGTGAGTGGTGGGAGCTCATGGGCATGCTGGCCACGTCGCTGGCAGACCAGGTGAGTGGTGGGAGCTCGTGGACATGCTGGCCACGTCGCTGGCAGACCAGGTGAGTGATGGGAGCTCGTGGGCATGCTGGCCACGTCACTGGTGGACCAGGTGAGTGGTGGGAGCTCGTGGACATGCTGGCCATGTCGCTTGTGGGCCAGGTGAGTGGTGGGAGCTTGTGGGCATGATGGCCACGTCACTGGTGGACCAGGTGAGTGGTGGGAGCTTGTGGGCATGCTGGCCACGTCACTGGTGGACCAGGTGAGTGGTGGGAGCTCGTGGACATGCTGGCCACGTCACTGGTGGGCCAGGTGAGTGGTGGGAGCTCGTGGACATGCTGGCCACATCGCTGGGGGACCAGGTGAGTGGTGGGAGTTTGTGGGCATGATGGCCACGTCACTGGTGGGCCAGGTGAGTAGTAGGAGCTTGTGGCACACTGTCAGTGGCCCTGGCAGACCAGGTGAGTGGCCAGATTGTGGAGCTGGCATTTCTGAGCACCAGTGTCTATCGATACGTGGTGCGATGTCACCACAGCAGGTACCCTGGTGGCCAACTTACCAGGGAAAATGCTGATTGGCTCATAGTTCTGGGTCCCAGCCCACGGCCTCTGGACCCATTGCTTCTGAGCCTGGGGCAAGGCTACACATCATGGTGGTGCCTATGGAGGAGCAAAACCACTTCCCCTGGGCCTGGGGATCAAATGTGAGGAGGCAGAGAGGACCGGGGCTCCACAGGAGCACCCGGGGACCAGGCCTTTGCCACGCAAGCCTTTGAGGACAGTAGAATCCAAGCCATGCGCCCTACTGCTGTTTCTCCAAGAAGCCTAAGAGCTGTGGGTGCCAGGGCCCTGTTCAGAAAGGGGTGCAGGGAAGGAAACCCTTGGTCCTTGGCCTGAGAGCCACGGGTGTAGGAGTAGCTCTCTGAGCCAGGGCCATCAGCTTGGGATCGGTGTGCCCTGAGCACAGGGCACCGCAGGATGCACCCAGACAGCCTGCCTTCCCCTCGCTGTCCCTGTGCCTGATGCTGAAGGTCCTGCCCTGGGGACCCTGAATGCCTGGCTCCAGAAATAGCCTCTTCCAGGGGGTCAGAAGACGGACCTCTGGTGCCACCAGGCTACTCCTATTCGTGAGACAACCCGTGTCTCACCTGGGTGGCAGGGCAGGGGCCCTTGAGGGCCTGGACTCTGCAGGCTCGCCCAGACTTTGATCTCGCAGTGGCCACGGTGGCCGCCATGAGACAGAGCTGGCTTCTCCGAGCGCTCTGCGTGTCACCCTTTCTTTGTACCTAGAGACGATCTGACCATCACGTTTTTGTCTAGCATTCAGTTGCCTGGTTCACCGAGCTCCCAGCGAGTTTCCAATACAGAGGACACACACCGGTTCTGCAGGGGCCCCCTGCTATTTTTCAAGCATTTTTATTCAATATTTTCTAAGCAGCTAGAAGCTGATTTCTAAACAACGATGTGCTATGTAAGGCACGAGCTAAAGACAAACAGCACACAGGCTCTGTCTGAAATGGGGGGAGATCACCCGCCATCTCATCCTTGTAGTCCAGTGGCAGTCACCTCAGGGTGGCCCCAAAGCTGGCATTTGCATAGCCACGTCCAGGGAGAACAGTCTGGTCAGCCAGCTCCTGCCACGAGGTCCCACGCTCACCCCGTCCCCAGTTAGTGGTTAGCGTGGCTCACACTGCAGCATGCAGCGGAGCCAGAGTGAGGCCCCAGGACAAGGCCGAGCCTTGGAGCTGGCTTCGCAGCCTAGAGCATGCTGGGCCAGGGGAGCACCCTGAGGGGGTTGTAGGAGAGAGAGGCCGGCTTTGATTGCTTGGCGATGCAGTTGCCTCGCGGATGCTTGGGAGGGATAGTGGGGCCCCTGGGTGGGAGGGAAAGGGGAGGAGGACACACTACCACACGCCCACACACAGGGCAGGTGCCCACAAGGCTTGCTGGATGACATGAGCCAGCCAGGTGGTGAGCAGCCGGCTGGTTGGGGGCCAGCCTGTCTCCATCTCTGGCTCCGTCCAGCACGATGGCACGGGCACAGACAGCGAGAGTCTTGGGGTGCTCAGAGGCCAGTGCTCAGGCGCCGCCCTGGGGCAGGGGAGACAGGGCAGCAGGCTGAGCCCTAACAGAATAAACGAAAGTTGGAATTATGGCTCCGTGGTAGACGTTTGAGTCATATGACTTGGCCCTAGAATCAGTACCCTGTAAGGAAGGGAAGGAGGGAAGAGAAGATGCAAGGGAGAGAGAGAGATTAATGAGAGCTAAGTTTGGCAGTACAAATTTCTTCACTTGATGGCTTTCGTCCCCAGGACATTTTCAACGCCGTCATCAAGCAGAACCCCTTCCTGGTGCACCAACTGCCCTGCTTCTGGAATGTGCAGCTCTCTGACCACACCCGCTCCGAGCAGTGCTACCGGGATGTATCAGACCTGAAGGTAGGGTGGGGACAGACGCTGGGCCAGGAGGTGTAGGAGGCCGGGTAGGGGACAGCAACTCGAGACTGAGAGCTATGTGTGTGGTGTTCAGAGAGGAAGCAGGGTGCACAGAGGGAGCATGCGCTTCTCCTCCACAGGCAGGATGCCGTGACCTGCCCCAGCTCTGTGGCAAGGAGTGGTGGTCCCCCAGCCCAGGGCCACCTGTCAGGGTAACTCTTCCTGCTGCCTGCTGCCTACATCCCTTCATTCACTCTAGCAAAGGCGTTTGTGAGAGCTGATTCCATGAACATAGACGCCAATAGCTTCTATTCCGTCACTCACAACCTAGAGGAAGAGCATGAGGACAGAGGTGTCCAAACATTGACAGTGCTGTGACAGGTGTAGGTGGGTGGACCCCGAAGGGCCACATGAGTGTCCAGGTCTTCCTCCTGGGAAGGGACAGGTACCATTGCTGGTGATGAGTGCAGCCTGCGCTGGACAGTGCTGGCTTTCTTTGGCCCAGCCCAGCAGCCACAGTCAGCTGAAGTCTAGGCAGCTGAGGACTGGGCAGCTCTGCTGTCCTCCATGTTCTCCTGGGCTTTTGTGGGCAGGGGAGCCAGAGCAGTAGGCTGAGCCCAAATGGAATAAAAGAAATCTGAAGAAAGCCTTGTGTCACCTTCATTGGCCTCCAGCTGCCCCAGAGAACCCTTCGGTTCACATTGGGGTTAGGGTTTAGGGTTCCTTGTCCAGAGTCAGAATTCCCGAGTGACGGTGGAGTGGAGCGCCGGCTGCACTGCTGCACCATTGGACAAGGACCCGACACTGCCCCGTCCAAGGCCAGCTGCCTTTGCCTCTCCTCACGGATAGGAGGAGCATCCCTAGAGCTCATTTCCTTAAAAATGCATACACATCCCTTGAGCAAGCGTCAGGGCCTTGTGGGGTTCTAAACCTCATGACCCAGAAGTCACTTGCCCCCAGAAGTCACTTGCTCCCGGAAGTCACTTGCCCCCGGAAGTCACTTGCCCCC